>NC_084598.1:13178500-13540375 GCF_033807715.1 Cololabis saira
ACCAAAACATTCATGGAGATGGAAACTTGGCCCCGAGTGGGGCCATAGATGAAAACTGTTGCATCATCATGAAATAAATCATTGTTTCCATTGTTTCCCACCACTTGTGTGTACTCTTCTTCCACTCAGGTTTAACTAAGTGTTTATCTGGAAGATCTTAACTTGCTGTTTTGAATTAGCCACATTATGTCTCGGGATCATTATGCTTTTAGGCCAAATGCAACAGAGAACAATATCTTGGCCAGGATCCCGGTTGCCGGTTTGACAGAAAAAACCTGCTGCCCTCACCATTAATCTACAGCTGATAGCAGCACAGATTACTAATATTGACACACTCAGGTCTTGCTTTGAGAGAAAATATTAGCAGCATACTTTTTCCTGAGTATGTTTAGAAGATGACTCTTCCTCCCTCCGTCTCTCCTTTCCACTTCTGATTTCTTTGGAGCCGGTAGATTACATTTTCACCCTGCAGCCGTATCGGTAACCACAACGCAAATCCACAGACGTCCTCCAAAGTTCACTGCAGGTCTCTTAATATTAGTCCAGCTGAGTCACAAACCCAGACAATCATAGCAAATGTGTCCACGTGAAGGAAAAAGATCAATCTAACCTGCCTCCAACATGGTGCCTCCTCTGTTTAAAGGAGAGATCAGCAATGTGAGGAGTATGTGGGTGTGGTTTTCAGGGGGTTTTATGCAGTGATGTAATCCTCCAGGCGGTGAGCTGCTCACAAGGCAGCCGGTCTGTAAAATCACACTGAACTCTTAACTCCGCTCTTTTTTCATATCAGCCAGACCCGAGTCAGCGGGCGCTCAGGTGTCACCTGACTGTCCCTGGAGGAAAACGCTCCTCCGGCTGAAGATGAGCGACGGGCAGAAACAATGTGAAAATGCCAGGCTAATGATGCGTAACAGAAGGTATCAGTGTGTCAGAAACAAGAGCTGGCCCAAGGTCTTTATCTTCCCCTCAGTGGGAGTCTGACTCACGACGACTCGCAGGCCCACACAAAACCTACAGCTCACCAGCACCGTGTAATGAGGAATCAATCCGCCGCTTCTTGAAGCCGACTGCTCAGAGCAATCACTCATGGGAAATCAGAAGGCAAAAAGAAGTGAGGGTGACGTCTTTGCGTTGAGGCTCAAGCATGTGCTTTGTTGCTAATACCTTTCATTTCACGTGATCAGATGCATCGCCAAGAGGGTAAACAGGGACCCTGAAAACCTGTCACCACTTCAGTGTCAACAGTGAAACACTTCACAAACGCTTCCGTTTCAGCGTATGTTTCTACGCGTTAGCCTGATTAGCAGTGTTTACGTACTGTATAAGAGCCTGTTAGTAAACCAGCACACAACAAGATGTTTACAACCTCTCAATGATTATGACAAAACCAGACTGTTTCAGGTCTGATGATAATGTTCACAGGGATTCTGAGGAAAGATGTGTTCGCCCCAAGGCCAGTCTCCACTACTTTATTTACTTTGCCATTTAATAAACACAAGTGCAGTTGGCAGCAGTTGCAATGATTCAAATGTTTGCAATGTGAAAGCTGAGACTTCGAGACACATCAGCATCTCTCCAGGTGCCCTGACCTTCAAAATGCTTTTTAGCCTCTTTTTTGTTTGTTTGTTTTTTAGCATCAGCAGTGGAAAACAGCAGCAGTCAGACAAAGACAGAGTCTGAAGTTGCACCTGCAGCACACATACTGGCGTTAAAACAGCGATCGTAGTGCTGCTGAACCGGCCGTGTCAAAGAGAGGCTCATTTAATACAGATGTTGCTGTTCTTGCAACGGAGCCTCCAGAAAATGCTTAAAAAAATTTTAAGAGCTGCCTTAACAGCATGAAAAGAGCTCAACTGGAGAGAATTAACCAGCTTTCTGTAGACAAAACCCCAGCTAAGAGGAGCGTGCACGTTGGACTGGTAGTGATAAGTTTGAACCACAATAAAACCCAATCCCATTTGCCAGAGGCGCGACTCGTCCCTTTGCCCCGTGAAAGGGGCGTCCTGAAACAGCAGCTGATTAATCATGACAAGAAACAGCTGCCACTGAACTACATGTTACAGGTTGTTTAGACTCGGAGTAAGAGCAACAAATCTGACAAAAGTACTAGGAGGAGGGGATTTCAGGTCATATGTACTGACGGTTCCCTCCAGCCTTCTTTCTGGACCCAGATCATTTTAACTTCATCATTTTAAATCTTGTCAGTGGCCATTATTTTTAATAACTTCCTTTGCAACAATATCATTTAAATTTGGAATAAAAAAGTGTTTTTTAAATTAATTATTGAGATGCTGCGGGATGAGGTGATGTAGTTTAGTGACGTTAAAGAGTTAAAGGAGACGTCACTTTCTCTCCAAACGCTGACAACATTTCCTGTCTTTAAACAAACCATATCTGTCATCCTATGATCGGGGAGGGGGGGGCCCTCCATCAGTCGTTCTAACAGCTGGTTTTAAGGGAGAGGCGTCAGACGTGTCTCCATGCTTTTTATGCCTGTCTTGTTAACCAGTGTTCTAGTTTTGTGTTCATCGTTTCAGTGACGAAGCGAACTGGAAAGCGTTTGAGGATAAAGGCAAGTGAATCCCACTCTTGCAAATCTAAACTGCCTTGCAGACGAGTTGCTTCCAGGCCTACACGGCGGTTGTTACGCCAGAGTTTTTCTGCTAGACTACACACAGACAAATAAGAAGAAAAGAAAAGAAAAATAATTAAAAAAAACAGACCTCTATTCTGACGATATTACCTGTTATAGATTAGGGTTACAAGTTTTACTAAAACAACTAGTTCTCTCTGTTTTCTGAAGAAGATAACTTGGGGTATAACAGTGTCTTCCTCTGAGGAAGATGATCCGTTGCCATCCACCTCCAGCTTCTTCAACTCTTCTGAGAGGAAACAAATAACCCAACTCAGGATATTAAACTCCACGTTTAAGCGCTCAGACTGAAAAAAACCCCCATCTCTATCCTTTAAAAGGTTCTCAGGGATGTGCTGGAGACCACCGCAGCTCTCTTCGGGTTAAAGGCAGGGTTCCACCTGGGCAGGTTCATCGCAGGTGTGTGTGTGTGTTGGATTATTTATGACATAATGATGATGAACACTGATTGGAGGGGCCCTGCTGAAGTTTTACATGCCACAGCCACATACCACATTTTGTAGACTCCAGTTCTTCAAGCTGGCTGTGCCATGCAAGTCAAAATATTATCTTAGCAACAAGAAGTAGGGGTGATCAATTATTTTTAGCCCCACCACTGTTTAAATGCCAGCATGCCTGTAAAGATCAGGAGAGATTTTATCAAGTCTTTAAGCGAGACCATTTGTTTGGTGATTGGTTGATAAAACAAGGGGATAATGAAAACTTACTGCAGCATCAGTTCAGCTCAGAGACGCCACGCAGAACCACAATCAAGGCTACAATAACCCTCAGGGTTGCCCATACAACATCTGCCATGTCTGCACCCTCCTCCCACCTGATTTAGGTAGGTATAAGCACATAAAACAACATAAATCATTACAAATTTAGTCTTTTCGTCCCCACAAGAAATCATGCCCAAACTCTTCAACCCTTCACACCACTGATGTAACCTAGAACTTGCAATTCAACTGAAAGACAAAAAAAACTGGAATAAATAGATAATAAATTGGTTGTGTTAGTGTGCACGTCCATAAGATATTACAAAATAACACTCTTGCACTCTCGCACTCTCACAGTTCCGCTGTCCTTGCAGGATTGTCCTGATATTTCCTCAGTTGCATCCTACACCAGAAGCCGGGAGGACTGAGACCTTACAGAGCTTTAAGTTACCACTCAGGAGAAGGGTGTACGAAAAACATGTCCACGGCATTACACCCGTCATGGAAACCAGACAGTCATGGTGGAGGGACGACAGAACTGGATATCCTACCAAAACTGGGGGGAAAAAAAGTGTTGTTTGGGACAAAAACAGGAAGTTACACACATACTGCCTTGGAACATCCTCTTTTGAGTCTCCAGGTGGAGCAGTGGGACACGACTTGTTGGACACATTTAGCTATCTAGTTTTAGCATTATCTTGACAACATGTTGATATCTTAGGTGGGAAATCCCCCCCATGAAAACTAAAATATCGTGTACATGGTGCTAAAAATAACATGAGCGGATTTTATTAAGCACTTAAGGAGTTATTATATGTTTATCCAGTGAAAAGGGGAACGGGGACGCACCACAGTAGCAAACGTGAAAATTTGCTTTTGAGACATTTTCATAAGAAAAGCAGAGACCCAGCGCAACGAAGAGCAAAAACCACAGAATTTCTGATCCTAGATCAGCGCACGCGAGATGCCCCGCAGCCTGACGGATTTGGAGCACTCATGGCCGGGCAAATATTACCTAGTCGAGAAGCTGATAGACCTTTCAACAATGAGATCCCTTTGACGCTTCGTGAGCCCTCCATGAACCTCGGCTGCTGCTGCGGGATACAACTGAGTAAATGTCAGGAAAATCCTACCAGGACAGCTGAACTTTATTTGGGGTTAATCACTCACTTTGATTGTTGGCGGGTGTGCACTCCAAAAGATGGAGGGCTATAATTAACTAAAAGGGTGTGCAAAGTAAAGTGCCTGCAGGAGAATCATACTCGTCTGCAGGGAAACTGGAGCATCCAAGCAACCCATCACAATGGAATAGAATAAAGTGTGTGTATGTGATGAACCCTGGGCTTGAGAGAACAACCGAAACACAACCTCAAGACATTGGTTCAACACCAGTAACCACGACAAAGGAAATGCAGGCCTGGCCTCAGTGATTCACAGGCCGCCAACTGCTTTTATGGATTTAAAATGAGAGAATTTAAGAGCTGAGCCTTCGTCCTTGTTATGGGGGCTGCAGGTTGTCAGAATAAGGTGAAATCTATTAAAAAACAACTTTGCACTGGAGGTGAGGTTTTATTTAGACACACTGGAGGTGCACTTTCATCATATTATCCACACTGAACCCCGGAGACTATCTGACAGATTTTCAAGGTAGGACAGCTGCGCTTATTTCATACAGTTGGGGGAAAAGAAATCCTCCCAAATTCAGTCAGTAACAGCTGATAAACATGTTGAGAGATGCAGACTTCATTGCAGACACATGGGAGACAAACTAGACCATATTTTACTCTCAACGCTATCAGATCGGGGTTCGGATCAGATCTAAAACATAAAACCCGTTCTAACCACAGCACACTTGATGAAACAGAAATGCAGACAAAGGGCCTCCTGAAAACAATAGTAGTTTTACTGGATTGATTAATGAAGACAGAACTAAAACAACACCAAATTAATAAAATACAGTAATAGAGTAGTCAATTTCTTTGCATTTCTGATCGATATTAATTCACCCACATAAAATGAAAGAGGAGTGATGGATCCTTTACAAGCTGTCACCAGTCACGAGGCATGAACAACATAAGGGTGAAGGGTCGTCTTGCAACTCCCTGCAGCCCACCTGCAACTCTTGTGTACACCAAAACAGTTGAGTCAAATGTAAGGCAGCCTGTCTGACAGCTGAAGCTTCACTGAAACTGGGTCATGCAACATTTTTACATGAATACATCTGTTCTGCAGAAGCTGCAACCTATGAATGGGTGCATAAAACCAGCGTAGACAGGCCGTCCACACACTGAACCCACCGGTACTACAACAAAACCACAACCAAAAGACAAACTACTACTACTAACAAAAACAACAACAACAACAACAACTTCATTCTTTGGTTGTTTTATAATGTCCCTTTGATCACACCTACACCACATAACATTAACAGATCATTTTAGAAATTCACCCATTAGACAATATTCAGTCTTCATTGAGCGCTGGTGGTGTAAACAACAAGGTATAGAGAGCAGCATCATATATACACTTGTGTACATACAGCCAATGTGAGGGTTACGGATGTTTATCCCAGGGTGTCACCCCAGGTTGTGCAATAGTCTTGATTTCGGGCCGATCCTGCTCCTTCCTGTTTATTCACCAATAATAGAGTAGCTGGACCAAAAAGGCCCGCCTCCTCATTTACATAATGAGGCCGAAGTGCATTAGGTAGTAAAAAGAGGAGACGAGGGAGTGTAAAAACAAGGAATGCACGTATACGGAAAAGGAAAACAAAACGTATACATTTCTGTGCCCTTTTTGTTGTAGTTTTAACCTTCACATAAACATAGATGATGAAACCTGTAAGAGTGTTTTCAGGAAATGGTTCATTAAAAAGGTGGGTCAACATGCAGTCAAGCACAGACCCGGAGCTGTCTTCGGAGAGTCCGCCTGTCATTCACAATGCCTCATTCTGGTCCGCATAGAAACCACAGTGTGTTAAAGGCAAAACAATGGCGCTCCGCTGTGCCACAGTTAACATTCCTCTCACAAGGCTGCCATTGAGCGCTTCAGAGCCAGAGCGATGCTGTTTGGCAGCTACCACGCTGAAAAGCTGGACCTTTACTCGACCAAATGACTTCACAACCACCATGGAGACTAAAGCGCAGCATGCGACAAGTGCGAGGAGAGAAATAGTCGGCGTTCGTATTTTGCATCTTGTTGAATATTGGATGCACATAACATCCAAACTGATTTCACAGCCAAATATTGACAAGACATTACCTGGGTTATCTCCAAACCAAATACATCAAAGTAAGCCTGACTAGCTCTCGCATTTAGATCAATGCCGGAGAGCTCCCCAGCCTCCGTTATCATCAGCGGCGAGGACATGTGGGTGTGCTGCAGTGCAGCAGGGAGGCCTGACACGTTACAAAACCGCTGCTGCTATTCCTGGAGCTCGACTTGCTTACAAGTCAAGAGGTGGGCCGAGAAATATGGGTGTGAAGCCGGGATGGATGTCCGGCTGCTCTCATTAGCAGTAAAACACGGACGGCGTCTGACACCAGACACTCTGATCGCTACCAAAATGAGCAGCTGACTCGCAAAGGCGATGACTCAAGGTCGTAGGAGTGATGGGTGACACATCTGCCGAATCCTGGAAGACGTCTTCACCTCACAACTTTCAGCAAGCTGCGAGCAACAAAACTCATCATTATGACTTATCTGCTCCCACTCCCAATGAAATTTTGTAATGTTTTTAGTTGCTTAGCTACATCACAGTACTACACCTCGTTGAATGTCTCGATGTAAAGAGACACGGCACGGCCTTGGCTGTGAACCGCTGCCGTAGAGATGAAGTGAACTGAAATGACCCAAACAGAAAGAAAAGGCAGACGTGGCCTCAGCGAGACTCTTCCTTTCTTCGTCAGCCAATGAATGAGATCCCCACTCACACCTCCACCCAGCAACAGGTCACACAGACCTTCCTGTCACTGCTACATTTTAATAGTTGATTAATTCAGCCATGCACGTTTTAACCAGGAAACAAAACTCAGGAAGAAAATGAGCTATAAAGTGGGGCACCGCAGCCACCCAGCTCAATGAAGGAAGGTCTAATTTATAAAGCAGCAGCCCCAATAATAAAAGCTATAAATCCTGGTTGTCTCAGGTATTATTAATGGAACATCTGATGAAAACCGACCCAGTCAGGACTGCTGTATTCAGACATATAACTCTTGTACAACTGCCACCGAGGAAGAAATCAACAATCTTCATATGACGTGAAAGGCTTCAGACCCTCAGTGTTCCAAGTAATGACATAAAAAACACAAAAGATGCTAACATTATTTCATGCAGAGCAAGTCATGAGTGCCGTTATAGATGTAATTTCTGCTCTGGTCGTATGAGGTCACTCCAGACAGCTGGAAGCAGATGTGTTGATAAAAGATCCTGCAAGAGAAGAGACTGGGCTTGAGTTGCTGCGGCTGTTTCACATCAACGTCCAATCTAGAGGAATAACAGAAACCAGGGTTCGGGTTCTGGCAGCGGTCCACTCTCCGCTGGTGATCTTCCACTGACCCCCACGGCGCTAGTTAGCACCACCCTAGCACTATTAATGTGACAAACAGCAGGATCCTTTCAAAGACAACACCAAGCAGTGACCACAACCCTTGAACTTTTAAACCCGCTCTCACTGTTTGAGGTCTGAAGGAGAATAACCAACCGGTTTGATCCAGCCTAATAACTTTCTGTGTCACCCCTCACCCCTCCGTCTTTGTTCTCGCTGTGCGTGTCTCAGACTGAAGTCAGTGTTCATGGGCAACACCGGCCTCTGCACCCTGTCAGCTGAGCGCCGCCATGCATGAAGGACCTGCGTGCGTTGACTCATCTCTGTTTCGGACACAAATACAGCAACAGTATCAGTTTCTTTCATGGTTATGACACAGCTTAGCCGTGCACCGCTCACTTAACACCCATCCCGAGCTATGCAAAGCACGCACGCGAGCACAAACTGTAAAGAATACACACTCTGCAAATTCAGCCATTTTTTCCCTCTCTTCCTGGTTTCTGCGACTTCTCAAGGCACCAGAGTACAGAATTTTAAACACTGGATCAAACGGTGCCTGAAGCTAAATCCTCTCCCTTCCTCGTTCTTTTTCAAGTGGGTAACTTCTGAACAGGCGTCCTCCAGACATCAGGGTCGTCCATCCCTGCAGCGCTGCAGCGAGGATTCTGACACAGTCTCCGGTAAACGTTCACGTGTCAGTGGTCTTTACGGGTTTAAAGCCAAGATCGTCCCTGTTAGTTTGCTTTGTGAGATTAAAAAATGCTGGACTGATCTTATCTCTGTGTTATTTGTTCATATGACCCCCCCGACCCCCCACACGGCAGAGAAGACGTTTTTCTGAAGGCTGAGACATCTTCGCTCTGAAAAGGTTGCTAATAACTGATTGAAATGGATTGCTGTAGTTACCTCATGTTAAGGCCAAAGAAATTATTTACTTCAGGTATTACTAAAGGAAAACCTTTAGTTCCAATTAAAATGTTATTAGTTTGGCTTATTATTCCCTACAATACTTTATTTACATAATGAAATCTGAAACAGTGCACATAAACACACCCGTGCATTCAGCAGAAATCTGACACAATATTTCATTAAAATGATTGTGTAGCTTTGGTTAAAAGACAATACAAATGGCAGGCCAACACATCATATTCCAAAAGGGATTTTCTTTCCCTTTATTTATACCTTTGCAACCAAATCAAGGTCATTTAAGGTAATTTACATTTATGACCCATTTAAAGAAAAGAATTAATGCAGTAACTCATCTACATCTACTTGTTCAAAGCACATCGCTTCCTTTATGTGTTTAATAATTCAATAAAAGCTCGCAACACAGTTAATTATGTAAAAATGTAACTTTAGAAAATGTGCATATTTGGACTTTTATGTGAAAACTAGTTGAAAACTATATAGGGATACGATTGTCAGTCTCAGAGTTAAAACATGTAAATGAATGAAAACAACCAAAAACCAAAACATCATAACTTTCTAATGGCTATAACTATCCCTTAGTTTTGTAATTCTTCTTTGTGACACAGAGATGATTTTATATTTGTAATTTGCTGCAAGAAGACGGTGAGATTTTCTACATTCAAGTCATTTCCTAATTTGACTATGGCCTCAATTTTAGCCGATAAATTGATCCTTTTTTTGCTTCTAATCTTCTGCTGTATCTGAAGTATTTTGGTGTAAAGAGGTATTAAAGCAGCAATAATCAAACCTCGTTTTTTGCAACAAATGTGGAGCCGTTTCTCCCTACTTTTGGGAAATCTGAAGAAATTCCCATCCGGTCATCTTTGTCTTGATCCTCAGCTGGAAGCACATCAAGGACAGGGACGTGACAGGGAAGCCTCTAGTACTTTTAGGGATCACGACTACATTAATCAGGTTCGAGGTCATACAGACACCTTTAATAACGGCGGTCATACACTGGGATGTATGACTGGGAGCACTTGTTACACTGTGACCAGAGCTGACGGTCCGTCTCCACTGATGCTGCACAGAAGCTGCAGCGAGAAACCTTGAGCTCTGAGACAAAGCTGAGCATTAGTTGTAAACCCTCAGCCTTTCTGTGACAGCATGCCGTGTGTTGACCTCTCTTTGTCTTTACATGAGCTAAGCCCTGACAGCTGGAGGTGTTCACGCTGGAAATGGAAACCACACAGAAACAGCACTGAGCTGCCACCGAGCATGACGGCCAGGTCAACGTCCTAGGCCACCGGGACGCAGGACAGTGATGCACACTCACTGAAACGGCTGTATCATTAGAATAATGATATTGTGAAGCCACTGTGAAAGCTTCTTTTCATATATTTGGGTCATTTATGTATGAGAGACTACGCCGTGCTCATGGTCGCCGTGTGTGGTCTGCGGTTTCTCCATCAGTATTAAAAATAGCAGCATAATCTGAGGTCCAGCTCACATCCAGCTTGGAAGCTCCGGGAGGTAAGGAAATCCTTCAGGAATCCCGCTTTGTAGTTGATATCGACAAAAGAAACCGAATAAGCTCATCAGATAAGAATATTGGAGGCGATTAGACATATAACTGAAATTCACACTAGTTCTGGAAATACAACCAAAAACCAATCAGAGGTGAATCAAGAATTCAAACTATTTTACTCTGAATTACATACAACAGGAACAACAGCTGCCTAATAACCTTGGTTTCCTTAGCAACACGCAGTCTACGAAGCTCGAAAGCACCCGGACCAGAAGGGTGTACACCAGACAGGTTGCAGCTCTTCTGTTGGAGGTTTTTACTGAATCACCTGAGAGAGGCTTTTTTCCAAGTTCAAAGTTTAGCAAATAGACTAGAAAATATTCTCTCAACAATAGTTCAAAAAGATCAATCAGGTTTTGTCAAAAACAGACAATTTACCCATACCATTTGCAGACTATTCAATAACGTAGAGAAAGCCGTTGACAGGGTTGAGTGTGGTTATCTCTATCTCAAGGTTTGGTTTCAGTATGTTTCATGGATCCAGCTCCTTTACGCATCCAAGATCAGATCAGAATACTTTGTGTTAACACATACACTGGGATCCATAGGGGAGGCAAGAGGCACAACGTGTGCAGGTGAATTATTTTACGCAGACCTGTAAACGTAGACACGATGGTATCGTTTGTCAGGCTTCTTGCACCAAGATTGATTTTACTCAGCTGGAAACAAAGCGGAAGCCCAAACCTTTGTGATGGATGTTATGAGCTGCAGAAAATCTGATTTATACGTTTTCTCTTTAATTAATCTCCTTTAAAAAGGTCTATTTTTCATCCTGAGATGCATAAATTAAGATGATTGATCTTTATTTGTTAACATATACCTGCAAATCTGTATGGTGCATGTAATATTGTCTGTTATTTGTTGTGATCAAAATGAGAAAAATCCATAAAGAGAGATGGAAAAAAGAAAAGAAACAGAATAAAAGCAAAGGTTCCAAGTTGTTGACATTCTTGACGTCCAGAACAATCGTCTCGTTTACTTGTCATCCAATAAAACGATCTGCTCACGAGATTCAAAGTCCGGCTTTATGGGACATAAAGGGGAGAATAAAGGTTGTCTTCGTTGTAGATTAGTATTTTAAGGTATTTTATTTCACCTCTCTATGAAATATCAAGTCACATTTTAAAATATTACACACCTGAAAAAAAAACAATCAAAAACAGAACGGAGGTGATGACAACTCTTTATTTATTTCCTGGTAATGGTGCACAACAGTATCTAAATTATGTGATGGACTTAAAAGATGATCAAAAATAAAAATGTTTCTTACTTAATGCCAAAAGTAATTTCCTGTCTGATCTGAGGGGCTGAACAGACGGGAGGGAACCAAAATGTTTCTTTCCTCACATGTCTACTTTCCTTTTATTTATGAACAACCTATCTAATGTCACTAAAAAAAAAATTTACCTACGCTAACATTTCTGTCAGTTTCCTTTATGGACACAATCAAGCCAACAAAATTATAACAAAACAAGTAATTATTGAAACACCAGATAAATGTTTAAGGCGGCGATCATTCTGCTCAACAACTGTTTGTTAGCGGTTTGCTTCATCGCTGCCACATCATTACACAGACTTTGAAGGCAATTTAATGCTCCTTCCATTAGAAAACGCTGGCAGCCAGTTAAAGGGATGCTGCTGCTATGACGAAGGAACTGGGCCGTCCCCAGCCTGGGAAGTTAACTCTTTCCCTGCTATCTCAGTAGAACATACAAGGGATTAAAATCATTAGTCCGCCGTTATGCAGGCGCGTTGTACTGTACAGCGGGGGTCTCCAAAGGTCCCCTGTCCTGCACGCTTCACAAGCTCTCAGCTCAGGTGAACCTGATTCAAAAGGAGTGCGTCATCAACAGACGGGTGCAGATCCTGGTGGAAGCAGACGGTGATTGATTCATTTGAACCAGGTGTGTTAGAGCTGGGAAGCGTCTCTCGTTTCCAAATGGCAGACCATAATCCCAAGCATGCTTCTAACAATCTGTCCCCTAGCGGGGGAATTGGTCCACCGGCGACAGTCTCCAGCAGGTGGACAGATGGACGTTTAGATGCTATTCTCAGAACACGCCAAACGTCCCCAGCAGTGCAGATCGCAAGCTCTTAATGTTGATCAATAGCTTCAGGATAGATTTCTCTCAGCTGTTCACATCTCAT
This sequence comes from Cololabis saira, assembly GCF_033807715.1. Classification (NCBI taxonomy): domain Eukaryota; kingdom Metazoa; phylum Chordata; class Actinopteri; order Beloniformes; family Belonidae; genus Cololabis; species Cololabis saira. Next base: position 13,191,043 of record NC_084598.1, read on the forward strand.
AATGTTGTGATCAATATTGTGCAATAGACGAGAAGGTGATTGCCCAATAGTATCGCAGAGGAAATCACTGACCTCTGGGCCAACTTGTATTTACCCTTACCCTGCAGTGAAAGCACGTTAATACAGTTACAGGGTTTATACAGCAATCCTTATGTTAAATTTAATACCAATTTAATACCTTTTTCACTACCTTTAGATTTAAAAAAAAAAAACTGTCACAACATTAAGTGTTAATCACGGACCTTTTAACATTAATACAGATTTTGAACTATAGAACACTATACAGAACAGATTTATAGACTCATTGATGTTGACCAGATGTTTCACATTTATTTCACTTTGTGAATGACAATAAAATAAACTGCTTAAAATGTAAAAGGTAAAAAATAATACAAATTTAAACAAAAATAATACCTCTGACAGTGAATTTAACACTTTTAATGGCCTTAAATTTGGCAATTTTCATTTATCACTTTTTAATACTTTTTAAAACCCAGCGGAAACCCTGAGTTATATTAACTATGTTACATAACTGCTGCCATGTTGTTCTGTGTTCAGCGGTAATCTAACGCCGGTTCTGTCCATAAACGCACCATTAACCTCAATTGAGGTGTTTAAAACGGTTTCAGCATCATTTGGCAAAATACTGAAACAATAGAAAAAGGTTGAATAAGGCCTCGGCTGAAACTGGAGGGTTGTTGCTGTTAGTTAAAAACTGATGAGATAAACCAGGACCTGGATGATGTGAGACTACAGCAGCGCTTCGTACGGAGGCGAGGAGACGGAGGGAATGGTACCCGGAGTTAAAAGAGGTTAAGCAAGCTACTGCTGAACAATCACAGAGCACCACGTGGTCCATTACAGCAAAGTCTGAACCGTCTAGAAAGGAAAGTCACCTCTTCAGGCCCGTGTCCACTCGTTTTAGATGAAACAATTAGTTTAACTCTGTCATACAGACAATTATGTCAGTGAACTGAACCTCAGCGGTACTGATACCAAGAAAGAACCGGACGTCCATGCTTAAGTTGTAGTTTATGCAATACATCATCACACACACACACACACACACACACACACACACACACACACACACACACACACACACACACACCCCGATGAGTGAGCAGTTGCATTGTGGGGCCAGCATGATTTGTTGTGGTGAAGTCAGTGAACCGAACGTTCTCGTAAAGCATGATTACTCGCACACAGGAACTAAGCATGTAGCGTATATACCGTATTTTCTGGACTATAAACCGCTACTTTTTTCATAGGTTTTGAAACATGCAGCTTATACAAAGGTGCGGCTATTCTGTGGATTTTTCTTCCACCGCTCGGGGCGCTCTAACCGGTATTACAATCAAAACTAAGACAAATAAATGCAAAGAAGAATACGCTACTTCTTCTTTAGCAGATAGAAGTAGGTAGAAGCAGATTTCAGACAGATAAATAGATAAATAAATACCGGTTATTTTCTCTTGGTTCTGTCCCGTTTTAATCAGCAAAGGTGCTGCCCCGTTAAAAGACACTGTTAGGAAAGGATCTATTTAGGTACAAACATGTACATCATTTACAGTTCAAAATCCTTCTGTACATGTAGAAAATATCTAATCTAACATAAATATCTGCGGCTTGCATATCTTTTTTTTTTAAATAGAGCGGATGTGGCTTATATACAGGTGCAGCTTGTATATCTTTTTTTTATTATTTTTTAAAAAATAGAGCGAGTGCGGCTTATAGTCCAGAAAATACGGTACCTATATCGCAGTGTCCGTTTATACTTTGTGTTTTTTTCCACATTCATTTCCGGTATCATGTCAAGATACTGCCGAGGTAACGATGTAGGGTCGATCAAACAAAACATTTATTTTTAATGTGACCGACGGTCGGCTCAGCCAATGAGCGACTCCGCAGGGATCGGCTGAAGGAGCTGGTAGCCACCGCTAACTTTGATTGACACACGGTCGGCAAGATGTTCCCGTCGGCTTCCCAGGCAACACGGCTGCACTCGATACGAAGAAAAAGATGCTTCAAAACCGTTCTTCTGAAACCAATGGGTCACATGACTTTAAGCTTCCTCGTTTGTGTTTCTTACTGCCCCCCCCTGCCAATGTAAAAGCCTGAGAACATCCTTTAGACACAGCAAAGCTGTTGTTACATAAATGTTTAGGCCTTTCACCCACACACAAGATGGACGTAAATACGTGGATTTATACGCAGCCTCGCTGCATGAACTATCAAATTAAAAAAGGAAACAAATATCAAAAGGAGTCACGGGGGTTTTTATACGATTTCTTCAAGGCTTGTTTGTGTATATCGCTCCTGACAAAAGGGAGCCGTTTTTGAGCCCAGTTTCTGCTGCCAGAATGACTCATCTTCGCTCGCTGGGAGTTTCACTGAATAAGGCCATCTGCCGGGATGGACAGCAACTTTGTTCTCGTTTTTAAAGCTTGCCACGATGCCCACTGCTGCACGTCCAGGAACATGGAGCCACGGCGTAGCCTGACAGGGCCCTCGGCCGCTCAGACAGGTCGTAAACAACACACACGTGAGCTAAATCATTCTACATGGAAGTGTTATCGAGAATGGAGATTTGCTGTTATTTTAGGGCTTGTTTTATCATTATATAAGTGTAGACTGCTGCACAACGTATATTTCCCAAGAAAAAAAGAAAAAGAGGACAGAAAGGTTGCAAGAGTGGCTGATCAGAGTGGGGCCAAGTACTAAAAATCATACACGGCGAATACATGACTCTGCTGCATCATTTATTTTGCAGAGTTGCTGAGGTAAATGAACCAGCAACCGACAGACTCCATCACATTATATCTGTGAGTGGAGGCGCCCCAGAGGATTACTGAACTTAAAGTGAGTAATAAGGATGCTGAAATTAGATGGTGGAAGTAGCTGCCCTCCCTGGTTCTAAGTCATGGCTGATGAGTTTATGTAATCCCGCAGTTTGCCAGTTTGACGTCAGCCGAATGCCGAATGCTCTGATTCAAAGGCCGCCGCAAGTAAGATGACAGTCCAAGGGTTTGGTGTAGCAGGACCAAGCTCTGAAGACGGTCACGGCGGACCTCGAGCCTCGCCTTCGCAGGCCCCACAGAACAGAGTACACACGCAAATTATTGTTAATCGCCGTATGATCCAAACAAGCCTCAAAAAGTCAACTATTATCATCACTTATTCACAAGAGCAAACTGTTTCAGCTGTCAGATTAATCCTCTGACGCCGGCCCTGAAATGTGCGTTATCTGATGTGATCGGGACTGAAAAGCCTCTCACTTACTCGGTTGTGTATTTGGCAGGAAGATCTTCCAACACCGATGAGAGCCGATTCTGAGCAACTCTTTGCTCCAGGGTTAAATAATTAGCAACATGTGTCGTCCTCGTCCACCGTTAGGCTGACTCCGAAGACAAAAGTTAGCCGAGTTTGGTGGTCTCAACTAGACCAGTTCAACTACTTGAGTGTTTGACCGGAGCCCTCGAATGCCGTCCCGCCCGGCCCTCGGTGCAGAAAACCAGAGCACAGCTGTAGCAGATGATGAACAGTGACACCCACTAACGAGGAAATGGGAGCTGATGTGTTGTTGTACTGCATTACACATGAACGACTGCACTGCGGACCACAACGTTCAATCGAGCATCAGCCACCGAGTGCTATTCATAGGTCAGCGTCCGTCCAGTCAGCAAAACGGGACACGGGAGGAAAATATGCGAGGATACACCCTCACGCCACCGTGCTTCTCGGGATCATAAACATTTAGACAAGACTTTGTGGATCAATACAGAGGTGGGACTCAGACTGCACAGATAGATATAAAATATATGTTCGCTGCAGAGAGCGAGCCAAGGTCACGCCGGCGGGAAGCCAGAGTGCTGTGTCACTCCAGGCAAAGGTGCATTCAGAGCAAGAAGGGAAGAGCCGTTACAGTACGGTGCCATCGGGCCCACATCAGACTAGCAGACTTCAGTAATTAAAACACGGTGACACCCAGACAATAAATTACAGTCCTCAGGGATGAGTGCTCGCCCACTGCCTGAGCAAGTAACTGAATGGACCAGATGGACTTGGACCTCTTTTCCTCGAACAAGAGATTATAATATCTTGGGTGAGACCCAGCGGAGGCCTTTTACAGCCCTAAATGATCAAAGTCTTCTTGTCATGATATCTCCAGAATCCCCCCAGCAGAGATTATTATTAATGTGACGGGACCCAAAGACTTTTCTTGAATATCCGATTTCTTTTCCTCCCTCATTTGGTACAATGATCTAAAAGTGATGCAGCTGGTCAGGGGGCTTCATGTGATCTTAAACAAACACCGTTTCTTCAGTTTATCTGAAGACCACCCTGTTGGGTGCTGCGGCGTCAACGGCGGCGTTTCCATTGAACGGCGGTTTTTATTTTTACGGAACGTAACTCTCCTGGTTCTCTCTCTCCATATCTACGAGAATCTCCTCCTGCGAGACTCCAAAACAGAGAGGATGATCTTGGCCTTCGATGAAGATGGGTGGAAATATTTTTAGTTTTGACTGCTGCCGCCGCCGTCGCAGAAACAGGCAACAGAAGACGAAGGCAGCGGATGATCATTCAAAGGTAAAGCCCTTATGTAACTGATTAAGTGGTGTTAGAGCACGACTACATCGTATTAATGAGGCTAAAACTAGCGGGAAACAGGATTTTGAGGGATCAGGTGTTGCAAAGGTCAAAGTTCATACCTCAACTTCATTAAAATGCCGTTCAAACCTCAATGAGCCGCAGAACCTCTGTAAAGAAGCACAGACGGATGACGACATCCAGACAACAGCTACCTCAAATAATAGTTGCTGAAGCTTTTACATGCTGTTTCTGCATTTTGGCCGTTTACTTCACATCGTATTTATCTCATTCTGAAAAGGATGAAATTAGTTATTTTGTTCTGATGCATAAAACTGTAAAAGAGGCAGAGGTTTACCGCCTTTTCCCCAAAACTGCATCACACAAACTGAGCACAATGTCTGACTGGAAAACTGAAGAGCAATGGAGGCGCAATTTAGTCTAATTACCGGCCTAATGGCTGACAGGTCTTACTGCTACAGTGCAGACCGTAACCACTGTCACAGCCGCCATCAATCAGAGATACAACAAATGAGCCCATTACTGCTTATCGAGAACTCACTGCCAAAGAAAACAACATATTTTTATGCAATAGAAACTAAAACGAGCAATTAAAAAGGGGTGACCCTACAGTACATAGTTATTGATCCGTAAAGCTACATGTGGAAGAACGAACGGTCAAACCTGACACACAACGTCCCCCACGTGGGTTTCAGACTTCGGTCCTTAAAGTTAAAAGCTGTCTAAGTTAATACGGACTAACTGTGATGACATCACCAGGATTATTCCCTGAGACTTGATGAGGCCCCCCCGGAGACGAAGCACTACTTCAACGGTCGTTTCGCTGTTGTTTTTACCAAGAAGAGTCAATTCATCTGGGTGTGTACTTCCTCTTCCTCAATGCCCTCCTTAAACATATACACATATGAAACAGGAAGAGGAGAGGAGAGGAGAGGAGAGAAGAGAAGAGAAGAGAAGAGAAGAGGAATAAAACAATAATAAACACATCATGACAGACATAATTCAGAGGACAAATCTAATTTAAAACTGCTGCTGCCTCTATTTTATCAATATTATTTTATGCTGCACACTCATCTTTTCTATCCTTCCTGCAGAAATGCGTTCTGGTCTTGATGGATAAGCTTCCCAAATAGCATTTAAACTCTTTACGAATCCTTTACGTTGAAGGCTTGGAGGACAGCTACGAGAACGCTGCCTGCATCACTGCCATCAGATGGAGGTGGATGCCTCTCACTGCAGCACACCTCAACGCACGACATCACACCATCCTGACAGGTCGAGCTCAAATCAGAGAGCACAATAACAATGCAACACTCGCAGCGACGCCGCGTCCCCCGCACTGGCAGGTGCAGCATCCGAGCGTGCTGCCAGACAGACAGCCTTGCAGGGCTGCAGCAGCACGAAGGCAGCCAGGCACCGGCCAGGCACCGGCCATGCTAACGCCGCTAGCAGGTTACATCAACACGTCCCTGCCTGCAGAGCGTGGCGCGGCCAACCATACGGCACGAGACGCTCGCACAATCCCGCCTCGGAGGAAAACACATCCCTCCCAGGCACACGAATCAGAAATAATCCCAGCAAGGACGCACTCGTCCAGAACCATTGTCTCTGGGTTTTGGTGAGCAAACAAAGACGGACTGATGAAAAGGGGAAAAGATGGAGGGATGGTGGGAAGGATGAAGGACAGGTACCGAATAGATAGCTCACCGGTTGACTTCTTCTTCTTCTTTCTCCACCTCTATCAGCACATTATCCGGGCTAAGTGTGTATGTGTGTACATGTATGTGTGTGTATGTGCATGTGTGGATGTGTGGCGAGCCGGCGAGGATACACACTGCTACATCCCCTCCTCTCCCTCGCTCTAATGATCCCTCCCTCTCCCTCCCTCTCTCTCTGTGTCTCTCCTCCCGGGGATTTATTTAATTATTTCCTCTCTCCTTGGCTCACTCAACCTTCTTTCCTGACTCTCTCTCTCTCTCTCCTCACAGCTGATGATTCCCATTGCTTTTCTTAAAGATCTTTATTCTCTCTTTCTCTCTGCCCCCTCCCTTTACAAAATTGTCCACTGATTTTCCCCTCTTTCTCTTTATTCAATTTTTTTGGTATAAGAGAAAGACCCAAAAATAGAAAGAAAATGAAAAAGACTTTTATTCTTTTAAAAACTCTTATGTGCACGGTACGGCGCTCCCTCTCTCCCCGTCTGCCACTTTGACGCTGATGTCGCTCGCCCGCCCGTGTTTCTGGTGCGATGCAGCACTGCTGTAGGCTCCTCCCTGGAGAGACAGCGGTGCCACACAGATGACAGAAAGAGAGGGGGAGGCTGGGAAAAAAAAAGTGGTGGCATGGGGAGGAGGAGGATGAGGATGAGGGTGGGGCTGTGTGTGTGGGGGGTGGGGTGGGCGGTGCTTGGTGGTGGAGAATCCGGTGCAAGGCAGGGCAGCCTCCGTCAGCTGAGCGCATCATCCAGGATTTGAGCATTTCAACCTCCTCCCAACCTCCATCACTCTCTCCAGACAGAGGGGTAGTTTGTTCATTCCTCACAGATACACATACACACACACACACACACACACACACACACACACACACACGCACGTCGAGCCAGAAAACAAGCCAAAGGCTGCTTCCAAGGGCAGCTGTATCTCTCCTCCGCTGCCTTGTGATGCAGCCTGTGTTAGATTACAAAAAGGACTTTTACCTAATTAAAAACACGTCTGTAATTGTTTTAGAAAGAACTCAAATGCAAACAATTTTCCTCAACCTTTACCCCCGAGGACTCCTTTACAAACACCATTAACACCACATGTGCAGGTCATCCACACATGTTTAATTGCAGGAGTGATTGTTTTCTACATGTGGCCCTGCGGTGGACAGGTGACCAAGAGCTGTGATAGGCTCCAGCAGACCTCCATGACCCTGAATAGGGATAAGAGACAGTCTGAGGTGTTTTCTGCCGAAGAAAAGGTGCTACATGCAGGTAAAATACTCTGGTCTGGAAGCCGCCAGCGCTACAGTTTCCTGGTTCTGACTAAAAATAACACCTTCACTGTCAGAACTGCATTCCTGGTGAAACTTTCATGGGTTCTGAGTCTTCTTCAATTTCCTGTTATTTCATAAAAATGCCTTTCCAGTGCAACATGCTTTGTTTTACCTCCAATGTCAGGATATCGGTTTTCTTTAACTCATCTTCACCGTCATCAGCTGCTGCATTCCTGAGCAGGCGATATTAGTTAGCCTCGAAAACAGAGTCACATTCTTGAAAAGAATGAGCAACAAAGTCTCCCTCCATCTTTCTCTCAGCTTCATTCGTTCCACCCTCCTACTCATGTCCTCCCGTCCTCTTTCCACCAACAGATATCAACCATGAGCAAATAAATGGGAGAACACACAGCAGGACTGCTCAAGAGTTACTTATAAACATGAAACATCACACATCGTCCACAGGGAACAACAAGCGCAGGCTCACGGAGCTGCGCGTCTGCACGGGCGGATGCTGCGCCACCCACCTGCAGAATGACACCCGGCTCTTGGGTCAGGACCCCAGAGAAAGAGCTTGGCGCTCCCACCAAATACCACGACCCGCTGAAACCTGCTGTCACAGCAGACAGACAGCAAGGGAGTGCAGTACTGAGGAGGGGGGTGGGGGTCAGAGAGCACCGGCACCGACTACCCACACAAACTGCTTAAAAACACTATTCAGGCCTTTTTCACAGCTTTGTCTTAATTTATCAGTCAATCCAACCAGCATGAAGCATTACTGCAGATTGATTCCTAATGCATGAGAGCGCCAGTCAGAACCGACCAAATGAGGCTTCTTTACTTCTTTATCTATCATTCTACCATCGTAATTGCTGTTCCCTCCTTTCAACTTACACCTACTGAACAAAAGCACAGATGCATCTTTCTGTCCCTTTGTTTATCTTTATTCTTTTCTATCACGTAAAGATGTTTCTGTTAATAAGGTGCATCTTTTTATTCAAGAGGGGTGTTTGCTCTCTTTCAAAAGGTCAAACAGTACCTTTAAAGAGTAACTTGGCCGTATTTTGAGTTCTGTGAATTAAAGTCCTTCTTTTCTGCAACGCGGCTTCGAACATCAGATAAGGGAGCCCTCTCTGCTTCAGCAGCCTGAGCGGTTCAGGCGACGGGATTCTCTTCAGTAAATCTGTCTTTCTGGGATTTTCACAGTGAATTCTTAAGTTTCTACTGTTTGCACAAACCCCCGCCTTTCAACACTGTAAAGTTTTCCCGACACGAGGCAGCCAGCTCTCGGCTAAAAGGCAAGGCATCTGGAGCGAAAGCCTGGACGTCAGATGAAGTCCCAGATGGGACGTAGAAGTCCGAGCAGCGTTTGATCGACAGCTGGAGTCAGGTTTCCGTCACGCGAGCTGCTGACAGGCGAGTTTACACAGATTGTTTAGGCTTACTAAAAATAAACAAAGTTAGGTCAAGTTAAAACCTCGTTATCGCCATCCTGTCGTCACCAACAGCATCTGGTACTTTTCATGGCAGGACCGTTTATGATATCTACAAAATTCCAAAACTAGTGAAAGGGAAAGAGACCGTGGAGTTAGCTGGGGTGATTGAAGAAGATAGGGGGAGATGGATTAGCTGTGGCGAAGCAGAGAAATAGAGGTTTGCACACATTTCCGAGTGTTTACAGTGCTACCGGGACTTCTGAAGTAAAACCCCAGACAACCAGATTCACTAACGCGTCTCAAACGTTTTTACAGTTCCACATTTGTAACGTTAGCTTCACTACTGTACCTCCTAACTGGTTGGTGCAAATCAAAGATTTAAACAGCTTCTGAAAGTAGAAAACGAGAGCTTTCCGATGGTGTACCGCACGATACACCAGACATTACAGTAGATGTACACGTAAACACGTAGTTTTCACTTCTGCATCCCTCACGGCAGATTTCTGCCCCGACGACCTCACAAAGACACGCCTGCGCTCACGGGTGAGACACTCCCACCAGGGGGCAGGGAGTGCGACGGAAAATACTTGGCGTCAACCACCTGAAAAGAGACAGCAATAGCTGCTTTTAAAAAAAACTGTTGTCATTAAAACCAACATGAACGCCATTATCCCTTCAAGAAATGTTGTACAACGCAGCATGACACAGACGTGTGGCAACATAGCCAGCTAATAAACCAACAAAAAATCTGTTGGGAACTAATGTTGTCGATTGCGTCAATTATTCATTTCAGCCCTACCTGAAAGTTTTACGCTTGCCTCAGCGAGGCCTGTAAATAACGGCTACGGACTAAAGATCCTCCTCAAGAATCTTGGCAGTACAATCAATTATCATCACACCACTGAAAGACTTTCGTACGTCGATTCGCTCGACTTCGCACGCCAAAGCTCGCCCATATTCAGACGTCCATCACGGAACCAAATGACTGCAGCAGAGCCCTTGCTGGTGTGCGAAGGTCCTTGGGACAAACTTTCCAATTTGCAAAGCAGATATCATATCGTCTTATGAGAGGGCTGCCATGAAATTGGCTGAGCACAGTCCTGTCCCGCCAGAGCCCAAACCCTCCGACTTTAATGAGCGCGTCCTCTCTTCTTCCAGGGGAGCTCTGTCATGTAGGCATGACAACGGCCCGACGTCTGCACTGACAATCACGTGGTTTTATTACCTCAGCCATGGAGGGATTAAGCTTGCTGTTCAATCAAGTTGTCTGTTTGTAGCATTACTCTTTTTTTATGTATTTTAATTTTCTAGAGTGATGTAAAGACAAGTGATGGGATCAGCTGGTTGTAATATAGTGTTGGTTCTTGTGTTTTAAATGGAGGCCTAGAGTTGATATCAGAGCCACAATAATAATGAAATAAAGCCACAGTAATCATAAACAGCAGACTTCCTCCTTCCCAGGAAACGCTCCAGAATATTAAGTACCACATGAACAAACCGCCACAGCTGGAGATCTTCTGGCTATTTTACCAAGTAGCTGGTATTAAGATCAATTCAAATATCGCTGACGCGTGCATTGTGCCACGCCGCCCCGCTGGAGCATTTCCGGACTGGAGTGCATTCGTGAAAAGCTCTTCAGAGAAAGAATAAAAGAGGCACTGATTCACTCACTGTCTTCTCCGGGGCAGGGCAGGCCGGGCCGCTCGGGGATGCTGGGGAAGACTGTAAACGAGAGGTGAAAGTTTAGAAAGTTTCATGTATTTTGGGGGTTTCATGCATACTCTTTTGATTTTTAGCTACATCATTCCTCCGTCACCAAGAGACATTTAAAGGGGACCTATTATGGCATCTAAAACAATAATAATAATAATTTATTAATGACCACACAGCCAGGCTGGTGGAATTTGGTCTCAGTACAGCTTCTTGGTACAGGTTCCAACATTACATTTAAACATAAAACATATAACATAAATACATACAGACACACATTTCAAAATACTATACAATACCTATTTTAAACAGGCCTTGAATGTCTTAAAAACAAGCTTTTGATTGTTTTTTCTAAATAAATTAGAAATTCAGCCTCTGAGCCATGTCTTTATCTTCCCATTCTCTAACCTCATTATCTATGCGGGATTCTGAGTGGGCGGGGTTATGATAATGAGGCTCTGTGCTGATTGGCTGCCTGACGTGAATGACACGATACACCGCTACGAAAAAATGGGGGAAGCTCCGGCCGGCGGAGTTGATGTTGTTGTTCTGGTCAGAGTTAGTTGTGGGCATGGTTTCACGCATCGCTCACGTCGTTACGTAACGACGGGAACAGAATCTGAACGGCTCGTAGATCCACATCACACTGGACGGCTCATCCGGGCGGCTGTACAGACACTGCAGAATTTGGTTGCTTTCCTCCTTCTCTGAGTTTGCAGGCTGAGGGGAGACCACTTTATATATGTTAAAGCAAGAGAAAACGTGTTTTTCATAATCGGTCCCCTTTAAGAGGCAGGCAGGGCCAAACCTCACATGGAGGTTAAGCTCACACCAGTAGCACCGCTGACTGCTGGTCCCAGCCTCTACAGCCAGACCGACGTCTTGGGCCAGGCGGAGCATGCAAACTGGGTCGGAGGAGGTGGTTGGAGCACGGCTAGCCCGTCTCACAAGTAAACTGTGACACCGAGGTGGCGGCAAACCCACATGACGATGGACTGACCAGCGGAGCTGCGTCATGACCGATGCCGTGCTTGTTTTTATTGTGTTTAACAATAATAGTTAACATTTCTATTGTGGGAGTGGCCACTACCTGGTACATCATTACCAGGAAGGGAAAATAGTTTTCTGTTATAATCCGTTATAACCGTAAAAAAGAGACGAGGAAGGAGAAAGGAGAAAGGAAGGAGGCTGACGACACAGATAACAGCATCATCATTCTTATGCGAGCCTCGTACATTAATCTGCTTGCATCAGACTGTGGACACACTCCTCGTTCCTCTGACGCCCAAATAACTGCTGAACAAACCATTATGTCAAGAGAAATGTTTTGCATCATTAATTAAAGGGAAGAGCTCACTCACTGTGCAGCAGCAGGCCAGAACTCTTGGTCCGATTGTAAATCCGAAAAGCCTCGTCCAGCTCCATCTGGGAGGAGATGGTACAAGGATCGCCTGCATGCACACGCACACACACGAATAACGCTGTGAATTGATATATCACAAAACCTTTTGAACAGAAGCATTTGTATGAGTTGAAGAACAACAACAACATTGGTAATAAAACGGCAGCTGGTGTCGTTATCAGACTTGTTCATCATACCAGGAATCAAATGCATGAAATTACACGTCCATGAATAAAACCGTCTGCACACAACGGCAGAAATGTGCCTACGTCGCCTTCACAGGTACATGCGTGTTTGGCATCTGATTAATTAAAGAATTAAATAAAATGCAATTAAATAGACAAAAAAAGAGAAAACAATAGTAAAAAGGAGGAGAACTGTTAACAAATTAACACTTCTTTGGCGTACTCAGAGAGAATCACAAAGAGACCAAAAACTGCTGACCTCAGCTCTGCTGAGTCATGTCATCTTTCACATTTCCGCTCAGAATCGAGCTCGAGTTATTCGAGATCTGAAGCCGGACTTTTCCGCTGAAGGATATTCTCCTTCTACACCTCCAAAAAGCCTTGAGCCGCTTTCACAGCCAGTTCAGCATCTTGAGCCAAGGAGTATATCCTTATACACCCAAGAATCTATCCAACTACTTCTGTCAACACTTAGCAGCATTGGCACTATAACACTGCCTCCACCAGGCTTGACACTTGATGAGGTACTGTATGCTTTGAATCGGGAGCTCTTCCTGTCCTTCATTTGATTTGTGTTTTAAACCCGGTGACGTATGAAAGGAAAAATCACTAAAAACCCTTATTAAATAGGGTTTATTCATTACAGTTACAGGGACTAAAGGAACCACATATCATCAAAAGAAAAAGCACCTAAACGACTTGATTGCACGTTCTGATGAGGCACTGGTAGTTCTCCAGCTGCTCTGGACTCTGGCCACATGGTTGCATTTCCGTGTCGGTGTTAGGAGGTAGAGCAGAAGGACACAACAGATGCCTTCGGGACGGGACGGAACATGCAGACCGGTGCTGATGCGCCGTATTTAACCATGAGGCACATTCACCTTCATCATCGATCCACTTCAGTGTGATGGGCTGCTGCTTGGCAACGCTGCACATCATTTTCACCTCTTCGCACAGCTCCACGAAGGTTACTGTGGCAGCCAAGTCGGTGATCAACATGTCCCTGAAAGCACACAGATACACAAAGAAGGTTAAGATGGAGTCACTCGGTCTGCAAAGAGATCCCACAGATGGTGCAGACGCTAACAGATCTGACAGAAAGGGATGGAGTAAACCACTATTAAACCGCTGGTCAAGCTAGTGTCGGCTCAGGTCTCAGGTGTGCACCAGCTCACATTAGAAGTAACTGCTAAATGAGGATTAAATGATGCAGGAGTTAAACTCGCTGACCCAGAGTCACTGATTTGTTTGAATGTCAGTTTACCAGGAATAATCGGTTAGAATTCAATCATTAGCCAAGTGGTTCTGATCTGTGTTCATTAATGGTGCAAGAAACTGATAAAAAAAACAAAACAATACATTTAATTAGTTCCCCTCTCATCTGCTGGTGGTGGTGGTGCAGGTGGTTGGAGGGCAGAGACGAACATAGGAGAGAAGCACACTTTTTCTCCTGGTCAGTAAACGCATCACAATGATGCAACGAAGGGAAAGCATGCCGACTATCTTTTTCAGTATAAAACCAGGATACCAAAAGACAGCAGTTTCGCCTTTATGGTAAAAAAGTGGCCACAGAGGAAACAACAGGCAACCCAACACTTAAAGACTGTTACCCTGCTGAGCATGATCAGTGCTCAGTGAGGCAAAGAGGTCTGAAACATAAAGCCAGAGCAAGATCAGTAGTTAGTATCAACCAAGAAAACTAATTCATTCATTCTGTCTTCTGAAGAGCTGCGTCTTGAGAATTTGAGGATGTTTTTTAGACTGAATTACAGTATATACAAAAGTACAAACATCTCAGCATCTGCTGCTTTGATCTTGAGGATTTAAAACTCACTCACTCTGGATAATATCACAAGAAGGAAATGAAAACATCCACCCGTTAGCTTCGGTTAACGTGGCATGGGCAGCAGCGAAGCAAAGAGGCCCAGACCCCGGCCTCCCCCAGCCACCTCCTCCAACTCTTCCAGGGGATTACCAAGGCATCCCCAGGCAAGCCGAGGAACACCATCTCTCAGCCGTGTCCTGGACTTGACTCGGGGCCCCCTCCAACCTACCCAGCATGCCCAGACCAACTCAGCTGGCTCTTTGTGACGTGGAGGAGCAGCGACTCTACTCCAAGTCCCTCCTAGATGACTTGACTAAATTATTCATACATATTGAAACGCGATTAAGCTGATTTCTAACTGAAACACATGAAATTAAACTTTTTATCTGAAAAAAAAGAAAAGAAAAGAAAAGGTGGTCCTCGGATGTTTTATAGCGCACCAACGAACTGTGTGCTCTATTATTAAAAAGAGTGGAGGAAGAACCTACAAGTAAAGTAAAAACTGTTACTTCGGGCAGGAATATTACTTTCAACAATGAATATCACTTTGCCGAGTAATAAAAAAGCTGCATTCAAAGTGAAAACTCCCGTGGCAGCAAGTGAGAGAGGCATCGGTGAGAGGACAATATAAAGCAGGGAGAAGACAAGGGAGACGAGCAGGAAAACTGTGAATGTGGTGTGGCTTTAAGCTAAACATGAAAACCAGGCTTTCAATCAGGAATGGACTGAGGCGTATATGTTCATCAAACAAATACCTCTGTCTGCATCAACAGCCAGAGACGAGGGAGGCGTTAGCCAGAGATGTGCTAGAACAGCTGCATGAAGCTATGCACACGGCTCCGTGCATAACATTAGCTGTAAACAAGTCTTCTGACGTGTCTGACGGCACTCGGCTGTTTATGTAGGATTCTTCAGCATTGAGAAGATGAAGCCCCTGCCATGGTGGAGATATAGAGAGAGGAGGTGTAGCGATAATGAAGAAGAAGGTAATCCCAAACTCATCTCTCTCATTTTTTCCCTCACAACCTCCTTATAATAAAATTATATTAGCATTATAATTACTAATATCTTATCTATTTAATATATCTAATTCAGGAGTTTGAGGAAGAGCTGCAGGGAGACAGTTCACACTTTCCAAGACTGAATGAGCCCAGGGTGAGAGGGACGGATCTACTTTTTTTGACTTTATTGACAAGCTAATGGGTAAAAAAGGGCAGCAGCTCATCATGTTCATGCACAACCCAGTTCCTGATTACAGATATCAGGGGGTTCTTAAAAGAAGTCACAAAGCTCTTCAAGTGGGCTGATCCGTGGCCTCGTGAGACAGAACCGATTCATTTCCAGGGAGACTGAAAGAGTGTTTTGGAGGGACACAACCTGCCACTTCCTGGTTTGAAAAGGTCCCAGAGGCAGCGTGTCAAAGCCCTAGGAAGGATGTCCCATAGATGTTAACCGTGTTTGGAGGTAAGATACTTTAAAGATGTTTACATGTAAAACTGGTTAAGCCTGTTCATTTGTGCACATATTTTATTTACATTTTTCTCCATCCGGACCTCCTTAAAAGGGAAAGTTTCGTTTTTTACAACCTGGACCTTATTTCTGGCATTTTTTATGGTCGTATACTCACCCAGAAAAGTTTGGTGTCATTTGGAGTCCTTCGGAAGATATTAGGAGTTTTGTGCGAGCCGCTTATCCATATAATGGTAGCGAATGGGGGCACAGCGGGACACAGATGATGCAGCGTCTAAATAACCCATTATTGCCGCGAAACTCGTTCATTTCTTTTATGAATCACTACATCTGCTTCTGGGCATCTTCCAGGACCTGTTGTCTACATCCGGGGCTGTGTTTGTAACAAGGAAATCAGTTTGTAAACAAGACCTCTGAACTCATGACGTCATCTCTGTGCGCGCATCCCGGACAGACAAAACGGTACAAAACGGTAAGGACGTTCATCATATTCAAAGTCGTCGTCCACAACCTCAGAATTTGACAAATATTCAGACATGTTTCAAATAACTAACAGTAAACTAACAGTAGCGAACTCCAGCTGTACACAGAGCTGTGTCTGGGATGCGCGCACAGAGATGACGTCATGCAGGTCAGAGGTCTTGTTTACAAACTGATTTCCTTGTTACAAACACAGCCCCGGATGTAGACAACAGGTCCTGGAAGATGCCCAGAAGCAGATGTAGTGATTCATAAAAGAAATGAACGAGTTTCGCGGCAATAATGTGTTATTTAGACGCTGCATCGTCTGTGTCCCGCTGTGCCCCCATTCGCTAGCATTATATGGATAAGCGGCTCGCACAAAACTCCTAATATCTTCCGAAGGACTCCAAATGACACCAAACTTTTCTGGGTGAGTATACGACCATAAAAAATGCCAGAAATAAGGTCCAGGTTGTAAAAAACGAAACTTTCCCTTTAAATCATAATCCACGATACCAGGGTTGAGTCTGCAAGTTATGACCAGACCAAACAGACGCCAACATCACATGTACATAAAATGACAGGCATGACCGTGAACATGCTTGGAGCTCTTCTTCAACATCCATGTGGCTGTGTGGGTAAATGTATCCAGCTTGGGTCTTTTCATCTGTCTGCTGTAATGGTCCAATATTTTTGAGGGAAGTTACATAAGCTATGTGTGACATCATGCCAGCTCAGGTGCACACCAGCCTCACAACCTGCCAACTTTGCATCCCTGTGACTTCTTTGAAGGGTCCTATTGTTGTCACAGTGGAGGAGGATCTGAGCTAGGCATGACTGCAGCCTTGCAACCGCCATGACACCCCAGGCCTGGTGGAAGCTCCGAGAGGGGCGCAACTCTGCAGAACATGCCCACTTTGAAGCTCCCAAAGTCAAATCACTTATAGTGTCCAACAGAAGTCTTGGACCTTTTTGATAGCACACAGAAGGTAGAAACGTTAATGCAACAGTTCTCTGGTCATGAAACACCAATCTTATGATCAATTGTAAAACATTACCAGATATCTGATGCAATCTTAAGATACTCATCAATCCAAAATGAGTTAACTTTCCACTACAGATATTTCGCACTATAGTGCTAAGTGCATGTGATAAGAAGGTTGCACAATGATTAAGATTACATGAAGCAGACCTTTAGACCCTGAATGCGCTGTGTGGATGGAAGAGAACGGCTTCAAATGAACCAATTGATCCAGAAAGAGGGAGGAGACCCAGGAGGAGCTTAAAAGCCAAAATAAATCAGACATAAATCTCAGTTCTGGGTTTTGTAAAATGACAGAAAGATTCAGGCTGCTGGTGGTGGTGTAATGGGGTGGGGGATATTTTCCGGACACACTTTGTGCCCATTAGCACCAGTTGAGCATCGTGCCAACGCCACAGCCCACCTGAGTATTGTTGCTGATGATATTCCAGCAGGATAACGCACCGTGTCATAAAGCGTGAATCATATCAGACTGGTTTCATGACCATGACGATTAGTTCACTACTCAATGGTCTCCACAGTCACCAGATCTCAGTCCAATAGAGCACCTTTGGGATGCGGTGGACCGGGAGATTAGCATCATGGAGGTGCAGCCGACAAATCTGCAGCAACTGCTTGATGCTATCATGTCAATATGGACCAGACTTGCTGAGGAATGTTTTCAGTACCTTGTTGAATCTATATACAAAGGATTAAGGTGGTTCTGAAGGCAAAAGGGGGTCCAACCCGGCACTAGCAAGGTGTACCTAATGAAGTGGCCGGTGAGTGTAGTTGTTAAGTCTTTAAATGCTTTTAGTCATATTTCTGTGCAGAGTCAATTCAGCTTAGATCTATCCGTCCATCCAACTACTCAAACATGGATTCAGCGATGACAAATCACATTTCGTGGCCCAGATCCACAGACTACTGCAAATATCAAAAATAATATCAAAAACTGAAGACATCCTCTGAATGAATGTGTCTTGGCAGTATTTTCAAACAAGGTACGGTAGCAGTTTTTCCAACGTAGAAAGTCACCAACACAGACTTTGCCCTATTTGAATACTGAGGCTGTAAAGTCCACACATGGGCCAGTCAAGGTTATAAATGATCTGCGTACCTCTGTTGCAGAATAACGACACGCTGAGAAGTTCTCGCCTTCGCATGCTCTTATCAGTGACTGTTTTGAATAAGGGTGTGCACGTGCGGTTTCAACATTGACCCTCACAGCTCCGCTGATGACTGGTGGTTGTTAGGCAACACGTGTTCACGTGCACCAGGGAACCGTGTCTTCATTAGAGATTTGTGTTGTTGTCAGTTTTGATTGATGAATATCACACACACGCAACCAGCACATGTGTGAGGGTACAGTATGTGTTTTACTGGAAGGTCTGCAAGTGTTGCAGCTGCAGCTCATGGTAGAAACTGAGTGCGTCTGACAGGCGTGTGCGGCCAAGTGTTTATGGCAAGTGTTAGTTTGGACCTTAACCAGGTGGAGCAGAGACAGCCGGCCTCTCAGCGAGCATCACAGCGCACAGCCAACGCCCACACGTTAATGCAATGACGTCAACATGCCGTCTATTATGCTGTTGATGTTGCATTGTTAAAGAAACTGAGCACTCCTACATTATAATCCCACTCTTGTGTTACTGTTCCTTCATATTTTAACTTGAAACGATAAAGAGCTGCACACTAAATTTACCCACAGCTCAGCCTTTCTGCTCGTCAGTCCGCTACGATTCAGGAGGCACTGACAACATGCTGCTGTGAACTTCCCAGGTGCTCTTATACAGGATGTGTGGCAAGATGAAAGCTGTAAAACCTAAAGAACAGTGAACATCCTCCACATGTACTGATGCAGTCAGATAAAGCAAAGTCCAAGCGTTCGTTTGCTCTGCTGAAACATAGGTTGTACAGAGTCACTCCTGTAATAACTGAAACAAAAAGACCCTTTGTAACAACTTTTAATTCAGATTTTTACACCTATTTTACAACAATAAACACTATATTAAATCTATTTAATGCCCCTTTGGGCGTAATAAAGGATTGCTTTGATTAGGGCTCAAACGATTCTGCTGAAACTCGAGTAACTCCAGTACAAAAACATCACTGCTCTGTTTAATTAATCTGACAATAATGTGCGCTTATGGTGTGGACTATAAAATAGAGAAAAGTAGACAAAACACCAGAGTCAAAGAAGGATTGATTTTTGCTGCCAATCCCAGAGTTTGATAAGAGGTCAAATATTGATACTTTGCATCCAATAAACCAATCTGACAAAGCTCCTTCTAGCGTTGCTTAGCATAGCATAGGAGTGGACTGGTTCACCCAGACTAGGTGACATTCACCTTGTAGGAATATTGCATTGTAATGTAAATATGAGATGCAGCAACTGCATGAACACAAACAGAGAAGGAAGTATATTCTGGTTGAACACCTCAACCTGAGCACAGCGATCCCCTGCAGCATCACCATTAAAAACCACCTGAATATACAGCAGAAAACAATCGCAGTGCATCATAAACACACACATATTAAGCAAGAATTTCTGACAATATCCGTTCTTGTCCGAGTACAACTTTGATAAAATTAAACCACTTCAACTGTGTACTATATAAGAGAGTATAACATGAATTGTGCATAATGATGACTATTATAGCAGTTTCATCTGCCGACAACTGTCCTTGAGGCCAACTGGACCTCGGGCATCTACTTGTCGTCTAGTTTGTTTTAAACACACTGGGGTAAATTATAATACATGTAAAATAGATGAAACTTCATCTGTGGCTCCAACATGGAGGGTTGGTGTCCCGTCATCTTCTCCAGACATGTCAAGGCATCAACGGCGGTCTCAACGGTCTTATTATGGATAAACTCATAATCCAAACACTTACTACTACACTACATATGAAGTCAGCTAATAAAATACATGTAAAATCACACAGAAGTGCATCCCTCATAGTTTAATTATCATTCCTGATAAGTGTAATAAAAAGTATTGAAATGTGTCAACCAATAAATAAGTGCTATGAATGTCATCACTTTGTTTTCAATGGATTTAGAGTTTTTGCTGTTTCTAGAACTCTCTTTAGTCTTCAAAATGTCTGCTGAGCAGGAACATCAACGCCAGTATGGATTATGACTAGTTATCAATTTCAGTGCAGCTAGCCCCTGGTTCGTATTATTTTAATACATCTTCGTCACTGTGGCGACCGTTCAGGTGAGCTTTAAGACTTTTGTGTTAAAACCTGCCGTCTTCTTCGGTCATCACAGAACCCCAGCTGAACTATCTATCAGACTGATAAAGATGGTGTCTCCCATATTGATCCGTCGCCTTGAGTGTGTCGCCTACTGTAGCAGGGCTAGTGCTACGGGGGCCTATCGACAGGACAGAGGGTTTAGTGCAGGAACTCTTTATTTTCTTCCTTCACCCAAGACACGCGTGCTTTCAGCTTCAGCAGAGCTGCAGTCGAGCTCCGCTCTGCTTCCTTCCTCCAGCAGCAGCCCCTCTCTGGATTGCAGCTGCTCCTTATGAAGGCAGGCAGGGTGGAGAGGTTGATTGGGCACACCTGTGCCCAATCCGCTGAGTGGCTGCTCCTCCACCCTGCCACACCTACGTTACCAGGTGGTACATTATTTTAAGAGATCCATCTTCTGACTTTACTATATACTTTTTAATTAGAAAAGTATTTTTTTATCTGATTACTTGATAAACTGATGTAATAACAGGGTACTTAATTGTTTCACAAGTGGATAATTGCAGCTCCAGTTCCAACTCACCTCCATCATTTACTGTTTGTTTGACTGATTGAAGAAATGGATGACTACTAAGATACCAAAAGAAGCACAGCAAGAATGATATTGCTGCGTGTAGCTAAAATAATACATCAGGCTATTAAGAAAAATAAAATATAGAATGAAATAGGTACAAATGTATGAAAAAGGAGAGGATAATACACATAGTTGAATTTGCAAGTGAGAACACCAAGTTAGCAATATTGAAACCCCAACGGTCTCTTTCATGGTGTGAGAGTTGTATTTTACTTTTTTATCAACTACAGTATGTAATGTACAAGTGTATGGTTCATTACAACTGATGCCTCTCTTTCGTTCCCTCTCCATCTGCTCTATCAGAACAGTTTCTGTTCAATGGACACTGATGATGAAAGAGCATGCCTTTGATCCCTTTCTTTAAGTCTTTCATTGACAGACGTCGTGTTATTGGGGTTCAACCAATATTCCTGTTTACCTTTGGGGGATTTTTACTTGAGGAATTTACACGAATACTCGGTTAAGGGGAACTTACATTAAACTGAGTTTAAAGACATTCAAAAACATAATACATAAAAAATACCAAAACGTCACAACCACACTTTAAAAAAATGGTGATGAAGAAAAGTAATCAGAGTCTCGACTGTAAATGCTAATTCCTTCAAATCTTCCACCAAAGACGGTTCACTAAAATTCAGGTGGTAACAAAAAGGCCAAACTGAACAACCTTTGACTCACTTGATAAGAAACACATGACACACTGACACATTTTTACTTCCAGCAAACTGAAGCTGTGAATTAGAGATACAGTATGTAGTCAGTGTCAGTGAGTCAGCGGCTCCGTTTTTAAACCTGCTCTGGCAATCCTTTGCTGTGGCTTCAGCAAATATGTTGCAGTGGAAAGGCAGCACGTTAGGCCAATTTCTGTAAAAGCAGCGTGAGAGGACGTCTTCAGAGAATGTTGACATCAGAAACATGGCGACTTGGGTCTGGTATTCATAACAAACACAGGAGCCTGAGACGAGGGTGAAGTGAACGGAGCTCTGACTGCTAATCTGCAGCGAGCTGGGGGAACAGCGATGTCAGCGACAGAGCTTGCAGCCAAACCATTTATAACACATTATACAGCGTACTTTAGAAAGCAAAGGGAGGCCAGTGGAGGAATGGTGCAACACAAATTGTGTATTCTGGTTTGTTCCTGCATCCAAGCGCAGGAAATGAAAGGAGCCATTAGTCTGATCCCATCAGGATCTGACGGTCTACAGCTCCGACTGGAAGAGAGTAGCTCATATATGAAGCTATATTACAGTGGAGCTGCCTCATATTCATCCACTAACCAATGATCTCCATGAGGGCAAAGCAGAGACTATCATGAGTCTCTGTAACGTAAACATGAGTACATTTATAAAGCTTTGCATTTCCTCTAATGGTCGTAACTGATGAGATCCGTTTAATTTCCGCGAACTATACACTATACTTGGTGTATATGTTGGGGGTGGGGTTGGGCATCATGAGGCGAGTTCAAGAAAGCCACGACACAGAAATACAAAAGCCACACTCAGAGGTAATTGGGACAATGACTGTGATTATGCGCTGAATTAGAAAGGCCCAGCTTTCCGCTTCAGCTGCTGTGCATGCACGTAGAAATAGGCGTTGCGTCCCTTGACGCTTCATCCACGCCAAACTCATTGATCTCTGTGTGAAGGGAAATGTATGAAGAACATGGGAATGGTGAAAACAACAGAAAAGCAGAACAATGACCTCCCACAAACCACTGAAAGGGAATCAACCAGATTTGGTGAATCACTGACTACTACTACTGTCATTAAAGCACATGCTTTTATCCAAAGTGACTTACATATGAGACCATATGAAACCATAATCAGCAATATTAACTAATAATAGGCTTCCAATATTTCAGTTGATTTGTAATGAATCCAGAATGTATGACTTTTTTTTTTTTTTTTTTTTTTTTTTAAATTGCATTACAGAAAATAAAGAACTTTATCACAATATTATAATTTTCTGAGACAGTCCTGTACTGACTTCATGTATAAACTGTATTATATGATTTATTTCATAAATATCAGCATCTCAGGACTTAAAAGTAAAGCGGGTTGAAATATAAAACTATGTCCTAATCTCCTTTCGTGTTTCCCCCCGTAGTGTGATGTAAACCATACAATTAGTTCAGCTGTAACTGCCAGGCTTATCTGGAGGCATATCGTCACCAGGTTCAGATCCCACAGCTGAGGATTTACATCACGAGTTGTTAAGTCAACAGCGATTTCTGGTCAGAAGGGTTTTTGCTTGTTAAAGGGACCCTGCAGGACTATCTAAGGGATCTAGCCCAGAACAGAATTAGGCACAATGTATGATAATGTAATCAGTCTAACTCATAGCTAAGAACATATCAATTAGTGTTCAAATCTGCTATGTCAATAAAAGAAATACAGTGATTGTAATACACTCATTTATTTTCTATGCTTTTACGAGGCAGAAATGTGACAACTTCAAAGTATTTATCACTTTTACTCTTCATCTTATCTGAATATGTTGCATGTTCAATTAGATCCGTGGTCCACATAGGACTGTGAATCCTTCGCTCCACAGAGGTTTTATTTTCAGATTTTTACAAAAACCATAACATATTTACTAGACTGAGTGATGATAAAATTCATCATTCTTGCGTGTTTAAATTGACTGTTTATGTGTTTTATGGAAAGGCAAGATAATAAAAAAGAGCATCTACAACTCTGTAGGAACAGTTGACTGATGTGTTTAATTAAAATGGCATCTATCTAAAAAGGTACATTAACTCTACACTGAAACCATCCAGCAGATTAAGGGGGAATTGATTAGCTGCTGCACTGATTTGCATATCACATTAGTCTGCACATGAAAGCACTTAGGTAGGAGGTTAAAAGCTTGTCTTACCAACACAGACGTGATTCACAAATGTTGGACCTCTACATTCCAAGCCTGAAGGGCGTGAAATACTTCAGCTGATGCCGAGTTCACTCACGTTTAAGATGACTCTGCGTCATCTTAAACGTCAAATATTTGTTTGAGAACTGACACACCGTAAAACTTCAAATAATGGCCGAGTCTCAATTATCCGCCGGGTGCAGCAAAATATTTTTTTTATTAAAACGCCGATCCCAAGGCAGGGTCAAACATTGTTTTTCTTGCGGCCAAAAAAAGTATTCTACCGTATGCAAATATAGCCTACCTAAAACAACCTAAAAGAGTGTGACTATTTATTCAATTTTAGAGTAACCTCACTGATGACATGTTATGAAGTTGAGCGGCTTGTGTATCAAAGAGAAAGACACGCATTCAGCACCATGGCCAGCAACGCGGCTTCTCAATAGAAATATGATGTTCAATTTAAGTTAAATGTAGTGCGATATGTGCCAGACCCCAGTGTTTGTCGCAGAAGATGATACGAGTAATGGGAAAAGACTTGTATTAGACCTCCAGGAAGGGCCGCCGTGGTTTAGTTGTAGCTCGGTTTGAGCTTGGCCTTCGTCGCGGTGCTGATGCAGCACCTGTACGCATCCCACACGAGGAGTTGGTGCCCAAAGGTCAATTTTCCCACCACTCGTCGCAGCCAGTCTGCGTTCAGCGCATCATTCATTCACCCATTTAAAAGGCAGGTCCCAAATAAACGCCTTTGATTTGAGCGGATTAAGCAAATAAACGCCCGCGGCTTTATTTGGTTTTTACGATAAATAGTTAAAGATTGTCAACCAGACATTATTTTGGTAGAAGAGTGACATGTAGCACAACATACATGAGATTTCAACACCACAATGAAACCCAATAGCAGTCAACTGGGTGTTGAACGTCTCAGCTGGCGTCCCTATACGGAGATGTTCAAGCTCAAACTACTTTTGTTGTTTTCATTTGGAAGGTTAAATGTGAATCAATGTTCTGCAGAGGGACATCAGTGATGTTCTGGAGGTTACGTGGAGATTTAACCAGATTTCTCATTCTTTTGAATTTAAAAGGGGACCTATTATGAAAAACAGGTTTTTTCTTGCTTTAACATGTATAAAGTGGTCTCCCCTCAGCCTGCCAACTCAGAGAAGGAGGAAAGCAACCAAATTCTGCAGTGTCTGTACAGCCGCCCGGATGAGCCATCCAGTATGATGTGACGATTCTACTCCCATCATTACGTAACAACGGGAGTGATTTACATAGGTTGGCCTCCGATGCGTGAAACCACCCCCACAACTAACTCCGTCGGCCGGAGCTTCTGCCATTTTTTTGTAGCGGTGTATTGCGCCATTCGCGTCAGGCAGCCAATCAGCACAGTGCCTCATTATCATAGCCGCCCGCCCACCCAGAATCCTGCATAGATAATGAGGTTAGAGAATGGGAAGATAAAGACATGGCTCAGAGGCTGAATTTCTAATTTATTTAGCAAAAACAATCAAAAGCTTGTTTTTAAGACATTCAAGGCCTGTTTAAAATAGGTATTAGATGCCATAATAGGTCCCCTTTAAGCTGCTTGGTGGCCCAAAACCCTGGATGAGGGGTGAGGGGGACCAAAACTCTGTAATCCCCTAAAGAACAGAGGCTCAAAAAGATACCGCCAAAGGCGGAAATGGTGATTGGACAAAAGAGAAAGCAGGTGCAGCTGAGATTGCCACCAACTACCTATTGGCTCGCTAAACCCATGAAAGTGCTTTAGTAATTTAAACTTTGGGTTTTTATAAATGTTTAAAAAAACATTTTGAGCCTACATGAGTCCTTTCTCTGGTTCTGTGATGCTCAGAAATATATTCACCTTTTTGGAGCCATGTTTGCTTCAGACGATACACACTGAACTATTAGTTAAGTCCCTCCTTAAATCACAGCCCAGCGTTACTCCTGGGGGCTTCGTCTGCTCTGCTGGCCAGGTTAAACCTGCCAGCATGCTACAGCTGAAAGACGGTACAGGGAGCACGTCCATAATGTTTTATGAGAAACAACAAATTTCTGTTCTAAAAGTGCAAATACAGAGAAACAGATGCAGACAATGACTCGGGATCACTGGAAGGTGGAAACTTTTTCCCCTCAAACAAAACTCTGAAATGAGTCAGACCACCAACAATGTTGTGGGCGTATATTCCCCACGGTAAAAAATATTAGTTACCAATTGCATAGAAACATAGAAATCATCATATAAAGGTGCAATCATTTCTCATTTAGAACTCAATAAATTATGTCAACTGGTGCTATCCACTAAAAACCAAAAAGGTCTCTTAATAGTAATGATGAGATCAGTTTATAAGCATAAAAGTCACTCAGAGGGTCATGTGCCGAGATTTTACAGAAACTGGCAGGAGCCCAAGTCTTAAGAGACAACATCATGTCCTCAGCGCTGCACACACAGCCCCCTTTAAAAGTTCAGAGGCAAATCTAATCAGCTTCAGATGTTTAATGATAATTAAAAAGATACTCGGGAGCCAAAATTTGTCTGAACTTTCACAGAAATATGTCAGCGATAAAGGGATCTTATCAGCAACATAAACTTAAAGGAGCTTGAGGCCGGATTGTGGCAGGATTTATGAAAAAAAATCTGTATACATTTTAAGTTTTCTAGTAATAATGTCAGATGAAGCGTTCCAAACCCAAAAGAATGAGCCCTCTAGTGTATCTCTCCTTTGCCTTGAACAGGCTGTTGCTGCAAAATGTGTTGCAATTCGGTCCCGAATTTCCCGCGCTGGGCTGCGGATGTGATGTCACATGACGCTGCATGTGCGTTCTCCCCGTTCACCAGTGCCGGCTTCACTGTTGGCTGCAGTACCCCCGACGACCATCGTGGTGAAGGGTGGCGCTAGAGAGTCTCATTTCTTAAAAGGAGCCTCAAGCTCCTTTAAGGCTCAGGTCCAAGAGAGGTCAAGGGTACGCGTCAATCCATCGTTAGTCCCAGTCCCTGAGATCATTCACTCCAAAACTCTACTCTTGGCTGGGAAGCACGTGGCTGGCACTGGCGTGCAAGTCAGGGGGTCTGAGGCAACCTGAGATGGAGGAGTTGCATGGCGATGGTGATGGTTACTACCGTATCATTATCATTCGTGTTGTTATTACCAATATTGTTGTTATTATTGTTAATGTTATTGTTATTATTGTCATTGTTGATCGTCGTCGTGATTGTCATCACCTTTTAGTTTGGTACACTTGGGAATGTGTATTAGTCCTCATGTATTCATATTTATGTTTGCGTATACTTCTACACATGTTTGTATGCATATTCATGTGCAGGTGTGTGTATTTATATTAATGTGTAGACATTTATACTACTATTGATATTTGTAAATGAACCATGTAACATCATGTAGTTCACGCTATAATTATGATATAATCTCTTTAGATTTGGATATAAACCACATAAAATAGATTCATACACATAATTAATAACCAATCAATTAAAACTGTGTGTAGTTGTGTGTACATGTACACTGACCAAAAATATACAACACACGTCGTGCATAGATAAACTTAAAATGGCTTTTAATGACATACCAACATTAGAAATGGGTGGAGAGGCAACTCTGTTTTGCTCAGATTTTGAGTCTCGACTCCAAACGACCTCTCGGTGAAGTGAGATTACTGAATTATTGAGTTTTTTTTCACATATGAGCTGCTTACAACTGTGGAGGTTGGTGCGAGTACCATACAGCTAATCTGTCCAACGTCTACAATACAACAGACAAATGTGGAGCTTTGTCACAAGTCCCAACGGCACAGATGTCACAAGTGATGAGAGAGCGTGCTATTGGCCCGCTCAGCAGAGGGACGTCTGTCCCAGCTGTGTCAGAACCACTGAATGTGTCTCATTTAACCACCAGTCGCTTTACAGAGACTGGTGGCACGGCGAGCCGCCCACCTGAACACCTTTGGATCCTCTGGATCGGAAGGGGGCTCCAGAAAACGCACCCTGATTCCGCCTTGGCGCTCCTGGAAGAATGGGACAAAACTCCACAGGCTACAATTGACAAACTGGTGACCTCAGTGCGTCGGAGGTGTGTTGCTCTTCATGATGCACTTGGTGGCCGTGCTCGATACTGAGAGCTGTGAATGCCAACCGATGACCGCCATGTTCTAACGCTGCATGAACGGATGACCGATTATGTCCCTCCACTCCCACCCCAGACATTCAAGATGCTTACAGACTTTCATGCATGTACACCACAAACACGTGCACAGCACACATATGTAGACCCATGCGTATATGTTAATGCACGCTTTTGACTTTCTCTTTCCATTTTTATACGTTCTTTGATTTTATGCATCCGCCTCTCTCATGTTGCATGTATGCCCTTTTTGTAATAATGCACCACACATGCACTTGCATCACAACACACAGTCACCACACTGCAGCTGTAACAGTCTTGTCTGGTTCTCTGATAAAGTATGTTTGGTTCTGTCAAAAGGACTGCTGGAGCAAACATTCACTTTCACCCACACCTGTGTACAAAACGCTAACACCTGCTGCAAGTTGATATATATGCAGACAAAAAACTAGCTCATAGAGCTACAGGGGACCAATAAAGTAATGATGGAAGAGAAAAATGACAACGAATTATTCTCAACTGATGCTTTTTTTTTTTCGATGCACCTGTGGAGAAAAATGGACTTCAAAGTAGACTGTTTAATTCATGCACAAAAACAAAACTATTAGTTTGTATCGCACATAAGAATTATTACAATATCAGCAATGAAATTTCTATTGTTTTTACTTCTTCTTACAACAAGGCACACCCACTATAGTGCTCTACTGGCTTAAATGAAACAGTCAGAAAAACCCCAAGTCTGATTTGATGGTTAAGAAACTGACAGCATTTGCCGACGTAAAAGACAAACATTGGAATTCTTTTTTCCTCCATTACCTCAAATCCTTCACAGTGCATTTCCTTCCCCAATCCCAATGTAACTGCACAACACTACAGGGACTCCGATGACTGACATTTGACTGAATAACGGTAATGTGCATGGTGCGTAATGTCTGCGGTGCAAAAATAAAGATGAGCGTTGCTTTTGCACAACACATAACACAGACACTGCAATTCTTAAATAATCACTGTAATGAAAGCACAAATGTGAGGAGCGCCGTCGGGAATAGCCACCAGAAGAACAACAGCAAGAACAGCTTAAAGCTCATGAGAAGCAAAGCCCCAAAAATCATCTCTTCATGTGATTCAGATCAAACCTATAACCAAACGTCCTATGCGTTAAGAAAGATGCGTAAAGATGTCATTTTCCAGGAGGACACAGCTCTTCAGTTTCTTCAAAGTTGACATTAACGCCAGTTAGGAGATGAAGCAGAATTAAAACAATGATACATATGAGGCAATATTATACTATGGGGACATTTGCCGATTTCAGCGCGTGAACAGAACGGTCAACGAAAACTACTGAGTGAAAGTTAAGCCCCAAAAGTTCAAAGATACAGAAACTGTAAGTGAAGCAGCGATGCTGCAGAAGAGACTGGGACACAAAAGGTCGGCAGCATTAAACCATCCTCATGAAACTGCTCAACGTCAGTAAAAAGGTGCTGATTTAAGAGCTAAGCCAGGAACAGAGAAGTCACTTCTTTATGGTTAGAAACTTACAAAGATGAAGGGC
Organism: Cololabis saira; assembly: GCF_033807715.1. Classification (NCBI taxonomy): domain Eukaryota; kingdom Metazoa; phylum Chordata; class Actinopteri; order Beloniformes; family Belonidae; genus Cololabis; species Cololabis saira. The sequence goes on from NC_084598.1 coordinate 13,220,534, forward strand.
TAAGATGTGCCAGCTTGTCACTGTGTAAACAGAAATCCTTTTGTAAATGGTGAAGCCAAGTTTCAAGAGATGTGAGGCGGCAACAGATGGGTTCATGTAAGGAGACAAACAGCAGATATCCCAGTAAAACAAAGCAAAACAAAAAGAAAAAAAGCCACAGCAGTGGGAATCCTCAAGCCTGGGAGTGTTTAGTCTATCTGGTGTTGGACACCTGCAGTATCCTGACCAAGAGGAAGAAGCACTCCCTCCTTCACGACTTCTGCAGAAACGTACACACCAACAAAACTGCTTGGACAACAGAGATCAACAGACTTCAAACATCAGGGAAGGCTCCACCTGAAATATGAGTGCACTTTCACTCAAGTTGACAAGCACACCTTTGTTTTACATATAAACATTGTGTGAAACAGAGACATCTCCACTAGTAGTCTGAAAGCTTGTGCATCAGCCAAGCGAGCAGACCTTACCTGCAGTACTTGACGAAATATAACAGTAGTGTAGGACTTTTTTTTTTTTTACTTAGAGGCCATGAGAACACATCAGGACAAACAAACATGTTCTCCAGACTCAGCTCTCGCAACTAAAGCTAATTTTAAATGCTGATAAAACAAAAGTTATGCTGTTCTCAAATGCCAGTGAATACCTTAGACATTACTATTGCTCAGGGAAACAAAATAGAAGTAGTATCCAGTTATAAATATCTTGGCACCTGGCTTGATGACTGCCTTTCTTTTAAAGTGCATGTAAATAATCTTCTTAAAAAACTGAGGCTAAAGATAGGGTTCTACTTCAGAAACAAGGCATGTTTCTCCTTTGAGGCCAGAAGGAGACTGGTCTCTGTGACATTTTTACCAATTTTGGATTATGGTGATCTATTGTATATGAATGTTCCCGCCCAGTTCTTGCATGTTAGACACTGCGTATCATAGTTCACTGAGATTTGTTACAAAGTGTAGACCTCTAACCCATCATTGCATTCTGTACTCCAAGCCTGGCTTACCTTCACTGACATGGCGGAGGCTTAGTCATTGGTACTTGTTCATAAGCTATATTTGGTAAACTTCTATTTTACATTTGTTCTCTGATCAATTTGAAAGCCATCAGTAGTTATAGCCTGAGATCAAACGATGCTATCCTGCTGTCCATTTCAAGTGCAAGGACCAATCTAGGGAAGAAAGCCTTCAGCTGCTCTGCCCCACTTGCTTGGAATAGCCTCCAAAAAGACCTGAAGCTAAACACATTAGTGTCATTGTCTTATTTTAAAGCTCTTACAAAGGCATTTTTTAAATGACTCTGTTGGTACATGTCACTGTTAGGGTTGCCACCTTTAAGAAATAGAAATAAGGGAAGCCCCATTTAAGCAGCGCAGGCACCAAAAAAAAGGGAAATCCCCAAAACTTCTAAACTGTATAGATGTGTTTATTTTATATTAGAAAACAAAATGCTTTGATTTAAATGTTAATGTTTTAATGGCATTGAACTTGCATGACTGTACAGACAGCCAACCATACAGCAGCTGAAATAGCCTCCTAAGTTATCTACGTCCAGATCAGCCAAGATGTATAATATAAATACAGGTGAAGGTCGGAAAATTAGAATATGGTGCAAAAGTGAATTTATATTCAACTTAAAAGGTGAAACTCATATATTACCTAGTCTCATTACATGCAAAGCAAGATATGTTAAACCTTTATTTGTTCTAATTTTGATGATTGAATTGTTTATTGATTTCATAAAATATTCTAATTTTTTGAGGTTTTTTATTTGGGGTTTTCATAAACTGTGAGCCATAATCACCAACATTATAAAAAATAAAGGCTTGAAATATCTCACTTTGAATGTAGTGGGAAATAATATATTTGTTTCACCTTTAGTTGAATTTACTACGAATTAAGTTTTGCAATATATTCAAATTTTCAGACCTTCACCTGTATATTATGACATCAATATATAAGAGCATAATATATGTCCGTATAGGCTTAATACGGAACGTAACTTTTAATTCCCAATTCCTTAAGTATTGTAACTTATTTACTAGCACTGTTTTGTGATGTACAGTATTTTGCATTGTCCTTCTATTTCTGTTATTGTTGATTTGTTGTTTTGTCTGTAACTCTTAAAGCTGCCATTTTTGGCCAGGTCTCCCTTGAAGAAGAGATCCTCGATCTCAATGGGACTAACCTGGTAAAATAAAGGTAAAATAAAAAAATAAAAAAACAGTAAATAATCTTCATTATATAAAATAAGCTGATCAAATATTCAGTTAATGTTCCCATTAAACTATCAGTGGTGTTTGTTCTTTGTGTTTGTTGTTAGTTTGAGCTGCATCTGCGGGTTTTGCAGCAGGCAGGTGTTTTAACTTGATCCAAGATGACGAGGTTACAAAACGACCCGCACCCCGTCTGGAAGTCTCTATTCCACAGGTGTCCCTCCTCGTCACCGGCAGCCGGAGAAGTACCTGTATTTGGGGGGGGGTTCACCCCACAGAGGGTCACTTACCCACAGTAGTGTGCTTTAATTTTCACCTTTTCCGAGTGCAGGTCCATCACGGATCCGTTTGACGCCAGCACATGCATCGCACAGTTCGGTTCAACTCCCAAGAAACCCAGCGTTAAAAGGACAGAGCCAAAGTTTATATCCCAAAAACAGGTGTTAACACTCCTTCACGACAGAGGACTGAAGTTTTTTTTCACATAATAAGTCTGGGTCCAAACGCTTAGTCCAATATCCACCGAGGAAAACTACTTTTAAGTTTTTGCTCGTTTGGGAAACATTAAAGGCTTCGATCAAGGAGAACTTGTCAGAGTTCACTGAATAACGTGGAAACTTCCTGTTTTGAGTTTCAAAATAAAACGCCGTCGGACAAAACTGTACTGTGATAGTATTGAGAATGAAGATGGGGCTTTAAGTTTGAAATCAAAACCTGCTGGGCAATTGAAACGACAAGAGTAAAGTTTGATTTAACTTGACGAGTTTCTTGAGGCTCACTATGGTTACCGTCATCTAAATTCACCTGTCTTGTTGTTGCAGGGGTTGTGGACTGGCAAGACAAACCTCACACTGGTTCACTTTTCCGACACATTAAAGTCATCATGTCGCTCGATTATGAATACAGTAAAATGATTAAACTGTTTGCTCTGCTTCCTCTCGAACTGATCATTAATGACTTTTTTTTTGTTTTTTTGTGCCTAATTTAGTTGTTTTGCTATTTTACACTAGCATAAAAAGTATTCTGGCATCCTCTGAACAATTACTGAAATATAGATACGTTTTAAAAAGATCATTATTCTGTTTAAATTACATCACGTGAAGACGATAGAAAAATATATATTATGATGCGTGGTTTTAGCGCCATCTGCTGGCCAATCCGCAAATGTTTCAAACTGTTCAAGATAGTCAAGTCATCAAGTTGTCTAAAAGTTGTATCAATAGAAAAAAAACACCACAAGGAAAACATGAAACATATAAAACCGTAAAAAAAAAACCCACAAAGAACCCCAAACCGTAAAACAATAAATTTCAAATCTTATTTGTTTTGAATGTTCTTTAAACAAAGTTATAGCCTTAGCGGTCTTGAACAAGTCAGTGATGCAGACTAAAGAAGTCCCTGATATTAAATAATCAAACTATATTTATATAGCACTTTGTAAACAATGTTACAAAGTGCTAAACATGGCAGCAGAGAAATAAAACCAGCAGCAGCTAAAACAATAGGTTATTTTTTTTGTACCAGTGATGAGACTCTCAGCAGCATTAATTGGATGTGACGGAAGGAACCTTGACTGATACCTGAATACAGTGAATTAAAGAAGTCCAAGTGAGCATACACAAAAGCATGCAGAATATTGCAAATGACTTTCTTACATACATCCACCATATATTGTGACTTATACTGGGACTTATTTTTCTGTGTAAATACAAGTAACAGCAAATAAAAGAAAACAATGTACAGATTCAATCCGACACCTGTAAAACATCTTCATTACAACATTGGAATGTTCAAAATACAACTACTTTTTGTGCATACAGAACAACATACAAATTGTTTATTTTGAATAAATTATTTGTAGGGAAGTATATACCAGTGTTGTGCATGAACGAGTTCAAATGAACGCGTTAATTTCTGTGAGAACGTTGAACTGAAGCAACATATTTGCAAATAAAGAACTCGAACTTGAACTTGTTCATTCTGCAGATCACGAACTGGAATTTGAGCTGTTCAGATTATGTGAGTTTCAGCTTCACTGTTTAGGTCCAATTATTACGGAATAATCCTCCTCCTCATTTCACCAGCGGGCAGCGCGCACATTTAAAATACTCTACGAGACGACGACTTCACACTACATTACCCACAATGCAGCGCACACTAGCATAGCAACGGGCACCAGCTCCATGGCAACGGTGGTCTGAGCCCAGTGCAGTCTTTACATGACCTGTGAAGAGAGAGGCGTTGCAGACGGAGCATAAGCGAGCCGTAAGATGATGATCCGCTTATCATTATCTGCAGGAATTTTACACATTGTCTCCCAAGTCCGACGGTAAAAATCTAACCTTTCTGTGCAAATTATGTCCACTTGCGCTGAGAAAATAGGTCTGAGCTTCTGCCTCGTCAACTTCACATTTGAAACGTAATGTGGAGTAAAAGCATCCGTCCAGTGTGAGAAAATATCTGCAAGTCCTTAACAATCAAAAAGAAGTCATCAGGAAAGACCAAGAAGACCCAACAGACCCGAACGACCCCAGTCCCACTGCTGCACCTTCAGGGGGTTGATTTCCCCTTCAACAGGGAGACAAACTGATAATGGACTACATAGTTGGAGATTTACAACCTCTGAGTAAAGTTGAAAAGCCACTAGGACAATACATGATTGTACACAGTGAACAGTTTTAGGATAGGGGGGGTGTTTAATTCGTATTTCTCACCTAAAAATATTGAAATTAACTGAATTTGAACAAGTTCAAAGTGAAAATGGTGAACTATGAACGTAAACTATTCATTTTTAAACTATGTGAACTGAACTTTGAACTAGTTCATGAGAAGTATGAATTTGCACAACACTAGTATATACTATAGCGTATGTAGAGAAAACATCTTGTGTTCCATAAGTGACCACAAAGGGGCAGTAGTGCTCCGTTTACAGATTAATTCATGGACGGAGTGTCGATGCAGGATAAGATGAGTTTGCTCCCCAACTCTCCAACTCAGTGGTTCTCAAACTTTTATACAGTGATGTACCCCCTTTCAAATATTTTTTTCAGCCAAGTAACCCCTGACCAGCGCAAAACATTTTTGGTAGAAAAGAAAGAGGTACAGTGCTGTGCCATCAATGTCTTATGTATTAAACCTTGTAACGATGTACCTGACAAATACATTTGTACTGCAAACATTGCATGTAGAAACAAAAACGAAAAACAGAAAACAGTGAATATACATAAATAACTAAAAATGTGTTCACAAAAAACAAATCGTGAATTTAATTATAAATATATAATATTTTCTTTACAAATTGATAACTTAACAGTCAATAAAGATTTGCTCACAAAAAATAATCATCAACTTTACTTCTTTTGGGATCAAACAATGAAAATTGCAAGTTTTCATCACATAAAATTGAATTGTTGCTTTGAACATTGAAAATTGAAGAGTCGTTTGCACTTACAGTACATTTTAGTGAGAAACATGGGCTTGTACCTCACTGAGGATTTTTGTCATTCTTGGTGGCAGGGAGGCAACTGCTGTGATCAAGCTCTTCTCCAGGCACAGTCTGTTTTCTTAGCTTTGTTTGCAGAGAAGGAGGCTTTACATAAATATGTGGAGGCAAAGGTAGCAGGTGCTCCAAAGCTTTCTGTCCCAGCTCAGGTTGCTCCTGCTTCACACACACCCAAAACTGTGTGAGAGTGGATTTGCCAAACTTCATCTGCAGGCCACAGTCAGATGCCACTTCCATCGTTTTTTCCTGATGAGTGACAGGGAGCCTGCTTCTGTTTGCTTCAGACAAGAGAAAAGGGTTTCTCACCCAATCCAGCTGTGCAGATTTCTCCTCCATGTCAGTAAAGTAGGAATGAAAACCATTTATCAAGTTAGCCAAATGTCCCACTCAGGGCCGGATTTAGCGAGGCCCACTAAGGTGGGCAGACTGAAATGTAGGGTGGACGACGAAAAGATTTTGGGGGGTCAAACCCCCGAAATGCATAGAAAACTATGCTATCATAATATCAGTTCATCATCTTCTCCTTTTTTGACCAACAGTGTGCTAACCCAATTGCCCTTCCTGACACTACCCTCTGCATTTACCCCATTGCCATTGCATGGTGTAGCATGGCTTGATTTGATTGCTGTGATTGGGTAACGTATTGCGTCACGCATCGCGTCACTTCCTGGTGTTGCGGTCTGTTGCCGTTGCACGGCGTTTGCAGGCTCTGATCTCTCCCGACTTTTTTGTCTAAACTTAGATTGTTTTCTGGTAAAATAGTACTATATCTGGTAAATTTCTGTCTTTATTTCAACTCTCGCACATTTTTCTCTTCCGCAACTTTCATTGTCACCAATCACCGATACATTTTCTGTCTGTTAGCCTCTGTTAGCCTCTTAGCATGACCTCCCCTTCTCCCACCGTTTCACCTCTTTGCTGCTCAGTGTGTGAAATGTTTAGCTATTCCTCTGTCTCCTTTAGCGAAGACGGTAAGTGCTTGAAGTGTAGTTTATTTGCAAGACTGGAGGCGAGGCTCAGTCAGTTAGAGGTCCGGTTCCGCCAACTTGAACATAGTCCCGTAGACTCGACAGCTAACCAGGCTAAGTTAGCGGCGGACCGGCCTGTAGCAGCTGCTGGTAGCCACTCCCCTGCAGCTCCCGAGCAGCCGGCCAGGCAGGGCGGCTGGGTGACGGTTCGGAGGAAGCGTAGTCCTAAAGGGCGCACGGAACACCATCACTCACTTCATGTGTCTAACCGATTTCCCCACTCAGCGACACACCCGTTGAGAAACCGACCCTGGTGATTCGCGACTCCATAGTGAGGCATGTGAGGCCGACTCCAGCGACCATAGTTAGGTGTATCCCGGGGGCCAGAGCCGGCGACATTGAAGCAAATTTGAAGCTGCTGGCAAAGAGTAATCGTAAATTTGGTAAAGTTATCATCAATGTCGGAGCTAATGACTCCCGTCTTCGCCAGTCGGAAGTCACTAAAATGAATGTCTCGGTGTGTAACTACGCCAAAGTATGTCGGACTCCGTAGGTTTTTCTGGTCCCCTTCCCAATCTGACCAGCGATGACATGTTTAGCCGCATGCTCTCGCTCCGCCGCTGGCTGTCGCGGTGGTGTTCAGAAAACGACGTGACCTTCATTGACAATTGGGAGACATTCTGGGGAAAGCCCGGTCTGATTAGAAGAGACGGCATTCATCCCACCTGGGGTGGTGCAGCTCTTGTCTCTAGTAATAAAAGGATGCTGCAACACCTGGCTGGGAGTGATTCTTTCAGCAGGATCTGGCTTTAAAGGGGACCTATTATGAAAAACACGTTTTTTCTTGTTTTAACATATATAAAGTGGTCTCCCCTCACCCTGCCAGCACAGGGGAGACAACATACCATGGAATTCTGCAGGGTCTGCTCCCCCCCCCTGACTGAGTCTTCCAGTGTCACGTGACCTTTTTTTGAGCCATTCTGAATCTGCGCCTAGGGTGACGTCACCCTAGGCGCTCATTTCCATAGTTCAGCCTCCGCTGCTGAAACCACGCCCACAACCAGCTCTCTCCGCAGGCTGGAGCGGTGCTCCCTTCAGCCAGTCGGATGCGGCGCCGCGGCGGAGCGGATCCGGGTTAAATCATCCAGGTTCCCGGGTGGTTTGGGAGCTGGGTCCTCGGGGGTCCGTCCCAAGTCGGATCAGCTTCACCCTCCGAGATTTTCAGCGAAATCTGTCGGTTTGATCACCGGTAACGGGCAATGCGCCCCGGAGCCATGCTGGGCGCCCGGCGTGGGGTTGCGGGCCAGCGTTCAGCATCCGCCGGGCAGATCCGGCTGAAATAGTGCATAAATGTTATTTATATACAACTCATATTTTATTTTTTTAACAATAAAGTTGCCATTTGTGAAAATTCAGTGTTGTGATTTATTTACAGGCTCGGGCTGCTCTGGCGGAGCGAGGTTTATTCTCCTCCCCTGCTACACGTCATTCAGGGAGCCAATCAGCACAGAGCCTCATTATCATACCCCCCCCCCCCCCTTCCCTTAGAATGGAGCACAGAAAAATGGGTTAGAAGCAGTAAAACTAGTGACAGGGCCCAGAGGCTGGATTTCTGATTTATGTAGAAAAAACAAGCTTTAGATTGTTTTTAAGACATTCAAGGCCTGTTTAAAATATACATTAAATGCCATAATATGTCCCCTTTAACATCTGATTGATCAGGTCAACAAAATTTTCCAGATCTGCCTGTTCTGCCATGGCGTCTGCTTCTGATTGATGACTGCTCTTGGGTGCAACAGCACTATTAGCAATCCCTGAATTCTGAAACACGCTCAGAGATTTTGCCACGTGGTATAAAATTGGCCGGATCAGTTTCAACTGAAAGCAGGAAGGGTTCCTTCTGTCCATTAACTCCTTAAAGCTGACTTTCAGCTGCTCTAATTCTTGACACATCTTGTAAATGACTTCCTCTCCTCTCAGCACCAAAGGTGAAATGAGGCCACGTTTACACGTAGCCGGGTATTTACAAAAACGGATATTTTCCCCTCTCCGTTTTCAAAAATATCCTCGTTTACACGGACCCGCATGGAAACGCTGGTAACGTCATGCCAGCCAATCAGAATCCTGGAAAAAACATCAACAAATGACACGTGTAACTTCCAGTTAAGGCTGATTTATGGGATCGACGCTCTCTGTTCTGAAACACTGAACGCGTTATCGGCCCCACATTCTACCACGTTCTTTTGATTGACAGCGGAGACTCGCCTTTTAAAAGGCTGATTTATGGTTCCGCGTTACACCAACGCAGACCTTATGGCGTAGGGTACGCGGCGCACTCACCGAACGGTGCGCGTCGCAGCGTACCCTACGCCGTAGGCTACGCCGTCGATTTTACGCGGAACCATAAATCTGCCTTTATTCACCCGCCCGAGACTCGCCTTTTATTCGCCCCACCAACCGCCCTGCGCTCCTGAAAGAAACTCCTAAAAGAACTCCTAGACAAGGCGGCAGGAAGAAAATAGAAGCAGGTCTAACGTCCGACCAAAGTGGGGAATAAAACGAACAAAATAACGGCGTGTGGTGACGCAATCAAACAGCGAACAGCGTGGAGTGACCGGCGTGTTCGTGGTGTTAATGCAGCAAACATGTCAGCATGTCAGATCCTTACTGGGATGTGGGGAAAAAGCAGAGGACACGAGAAATTATCAAATAGGTACCAGATCTTGTTGGATCCGGCACAAATTAAGCCCTAATAAGATTAAGATAAGATTCTTATTATATCTTATTATCTTATCAGAACCTTCCAGCTCCTTGGCGATCTCCCTCCAGCAGCTGCCACTTTATTGAGGTTCTTGTATAGAAATGACTGTTTCCTACAGCGCTTTCAACTTTTTTTTCAACTTTCAACCAGCTTTCAAGCGAGCGACAGGAAGAAAATAGAAGCAGGGCGTGCGACAAAAGTCCAGCTCAAAACGACGCCGCGTCGCTCGCAACCAGTGTAGACAGTGCAATAAAAAATAAAGCAATGGAACTGTTTTTGACGCTGACGCTCGCTCGCGTCGCACGCAGTGTGGACACGGTGACGGAACGAGAGTCTGAGAGAATTTAAAACAGGTAAAATAAAAGAAAATATTGACGGTGGCCAAACAAATTGTAAACACAGGTCGCACTCATGACGCTGCTGGTGACGTTTCTGTCGCATAATGTGACGTAAATCTCCGTTTTATCTGTTTAGACGCAAACGTGAAAACAGAGTTTTTGAAAATCTCCACTTTGGCCGGAGTTTTCAGAAATGATCGTTTTTGGGGGCTTTGACCTCCGTTTTCGTGTAAACGAATGGCCAAAACGCATGAAAATGCCTCCGTTTTTGCCCCGTGTAAACGGGGCCTGAGTGTCTGAGAGTTTCGGAATGTTTATATAAGAGCATCATGTGCATCATAGAGGGCGCTTTATTGCATCATAATGGAACTTTTGGGTGACGAGGTATGAGCTGCAGTAATGCAAATCACATATATGGAACCATAGATATGAAATGTCTTTATTATGTTGATAAAAACACCCATTTGTTGTTGATGACAATATGATTAGATTAGATTATATTAGATTCAACTTTATTGTCATTGCACATAATACACGTACTGAGAGACCACGAAATGCAGTTACACTGCAAAAACAAGAATATTTGTCTTATTTCTAGTTAAAATGTCTCATTTTTAGTCAAAAAATCTCATTACACTTAAAACAAGACTCATGACTGAAAAACAACAATTTTCACCCGTTTCAAGTAGATTTTCACTTAAAATAAGTAGAAAAATCTGCCAGTGGAAGATTTTTTCATTTAAACTAAAAATAAGACAAATATTTCAGGTAAGATTTTGAGTTTTTGCAGTGTAGTATCTATCAGTTTAAAGAAATATGTGCCGTCCAATTGGAGACAATAAAAAAGAGCAGCAGTTTGTTAAATAGCTGATGTTTTTGGTTGTTTTTTTTAACAGTCGGTGCAATGTTCAGGTGATTCAAGGTGCGTGGCCATCAAGGCCAGGAGTGGCGGGGTGAAGTACAGTCGCTGGAGGTAGATGACCCGGGGGGAGGGGAGGGTGAGAGCAGGGGAGGGGGGTGCAGAGTTCAGCAGGGTGACAGCACCAGGGAAGAACATACTAGTCCCTGAACGGAGGGCCCTATATCGCATGATGACATTAAAAACCAAGCTTTAAAACTTAACTCATTGAGTTTTATGATGTTGACTCAACAGACAAAACAAATTAATCAGAAAACAGTCACAGTAACGCGTTACTTTGTAACGTGTTACTTTGTAACGCGTTACACCCAACACTGACGGTAGATACTTTTGTCCAAGCCACTTATCAGATCGTGTTTTCAAATGAATCTCTTGAATTACAATTCAAAAACAATATCTGATTTGCATTTGTCTGTTTTAAGTGAAGGAATATTCTTTGTTACTTTTGTCAGGGTTTTGCTTTCTTTAAAGGAAGGGTACCAACAAATTGGTCCATGTCCTCAAGAATTTTCTTGAGGACAGAATGGATACTGCTCAGAAAAGAATTGTTTCCTTTTTCGCTGAGGTGCACTCCATCTGGTAGGTACAGGCTTTTATCATAGAATTTGATCTGGGGATGATCAATGACCGCACCACCAAGGCACGACATAGCCTTTTCCATCCTTTTGTTGACCAACTTTCTGTCTTCATTAACTACCTGTGGGGGTCTGCAACTCCACACTTGCCGCTCAATGATGCAGGAATATGCAATAGTCATTTGGGGGAATTCTTTCTGGAGAAGCCTCAACTCCCTCTGCATCACACGTCCGAGCGCCGGAGCCGGTATCAGTCCAAGATTATTGCCTCCACAATGGATAACCAAAATGTCTGGGGAACTCTGTGTGGAGAGCTTTCCATAAAAAAGAGGAAGGACTTCACTCCACAGCATGCCTTCTTTACCAAACCACTGAACTTTGGCATTGAGGTTAAAGTTTTCCCCAAACATACGATTTGCTGCGTTCTCTGCATCTTTGATGTAACCTGACCCAATGAGCCACACATTGGATACTTGGCTGTTGTTGTTTGCATTTGTTTTGAGTGAGTTGTCTGAGGTTTTGGTTTTGCATGGTTTTTGTGGGCTATGAATAAAAGTGGCTTTGTTAGTGGCAATGGGAATTTTAAAGTCCATTTTCTTTTCTGAGGAGCTCTTAACTGAAGAAACGGTCTTAGAAGTGCTCACAAGTTTGAAGTCCTGTACCTTTTTTCCCCCCTTACATGTACCTTCTGAACAAGCGACATCGCTAGTCGTAAGGGACTTAGATAGACGTTCTATTAATAGGTCCATTTCATCTTTTGTCCCCCTACTCGGAATGGACATTTTCAAGTTATTTTTTTCTTTTGCCCTATTGCTTTCTGATGAAGATGACGTAGCAGAAGAACATACATTGGTCTCCACTACTTTCCGGTCTATTTTCTCTTCCGACCGAGAGGTCTTAGTGGTGGATACATTCTTGAAAGTGGTTGATACTTCCCAGTCCATTTTCTCTTCTGACTGAGAGGTCTTAGTGGTGGATATGTTCTTGAGAGCAATTGGTACCTTCTTGTCCCTTTTCTCTTCTGACTGAGAGGTCTTAGTGGAAGATACGTTCTTGAAAGTGGTTGATACTTCCCAGTCCATTTTCTCTTCTGACTGAGAGGTCTTAGTGGTGGATATGTTCTTGAAATCAATTGGTACCTTCCTGTCCATTTTCTCTTCTGACTGAGAGGTCTTAGTGGTGGATATGTTCTTGAAATCAATTGGTACCTTCTTGTCCATTTTCTCTTCTGACTGAGAGGTCTTAGTGGTGGATATGTTCTTGAGAGCAATTGGTACCTTCTTGTCCATTTTCTCTTCTGACTGAGAGGTCTTAGTGGTGGATATGTTCTTGAAATCAATTGGTACCTTCTTGTCCATTTTCTCTTCTGACTGAGAGGTCTTAGTGGTGGATATGTTCTTGAAATCAATTGGTACCTTCCCGTCCATTTTCTCTTCTGAGCAAGAGGTCTTAGTGATAGATGAGCTGACTATTGCTGAGGCCATTTCATCTTTTGTCCCCTTACTCACTGGACAAACAATCTCAGTCATAGGAACATACTTAGAGATGTTTGCTGTTGCCAAGTTATTTTCCTTTTCGATCTTCCTCCTCTTTCTTGGTGGGAATGAGATAGCTGGGATGCTGAACTCTGAAATTTCACTACGATGTCTTTTTCGACAAGAGCTTTTTTCACAAATTCTGATTCTTTTTCTCGGTGGAGAAATGCTCTTGCAGAACCTGTGCTCTGCCGCCACCTCATCTTCTAATTTTCTTTTCTTTGCCCTCTTTTTGCTGCATGTACAACAATTCTCTGACACTGTCTGGGGTGGCTCTTGAGTGGTTTTGTTCTCATCCTGCTCCAAGTGTGAATTCAAGAAAATGCTGATGGACATCAAATCATAGCATGATTTTACATGTGAGCTGACATGAAACAAGTCCATGAGATGATACATTGTAATAAAAGGATGCTGCAACACCTGGCTGGGAGTGATTCTTTCAGCAGGATCTGGCTTTAACATCTGATTGATCAGGTCAACAAAACTCTCCAGATCTGCCTGTTCTGCCATGGCGTCTGCTTCTGATTGATGACTGCTCTTGGGTGCAACAGCACTATTAGCAATCCCTGAATTCTGAAACACGCTCAGAGATTTTGCCACGTGGTATAAAATTGGCCGGATCAGTTTCAACTGAAAGCAGGAAGGGTTTCTTCTGTCCATTAACTCCTTAAAGCTGACTTTCAGCTGCTCGAACTCTTGACACATCTTGTAAATGACTTCCTCTCCTCTCAGCACCAAAGGTGAAATGAGTGTCTGAGAGTTTCGGAATGTTTATATAAGATCATCAAGTGCATCATAGAGGACGCTTTATTGCATCATCATGGAACTCTTGGGTGACGAGGTATGAGCTGCAGTAATGCAAATCACATAGACATATATGGAACCATAGATATGAAATGTCTTTATTATGTTGATAAAAACACCCATTTGTTGTTGATGACAATATGATTAGATTAGATTATATTAGATTCAACTTTATTGTCATTGCACATAATACACGTACTGAGAGACCACGAAATGCAGTTACACTGCAAAAACTCAAAATCTTAAAAAGAATATTTGTCTTATTTCTAGTTAAAATGTCTCATTTTTAGTCAAAAAATCTCATTACACTTAAAACAAGAATCATGACTGAAAAAACAACAATTTTCACCCGTTTCAAGTAGATTTTCACTTAAAATAAGTAGAAAAATCTGCCAGTGGAATAAGATTTTTTGGCTTGTAATGAGAAGATAAATCTTGTCCCACTGGCAGATTTTTTCTACTTATTTCAAGTGAAAATTTACTTGAAACAGGTGAAAATTGTCAAATAAGTTATTTTTCTGGTAATGAATGAGTGTAATGAGATTTTTTGACTAAAAATGAGACATTTAAACTAAAAATAAGACAAATATTTCAGGTAAGATTTTGAGTTTTTGCAGTGTAGTATCTAACCAGAAGTGCAAAGAATCAGAAAGTGAGGAATGTACAGTGGTATAAAATAATGAGGTACAATGAGTGCAAAAATGAGCAGCAGTTTTGTAAACTGTGACAAACTATGAAAGGATATATACAGTATGGAAGATATGTACAATACAGTAAAGTAGTAAATTATGGTGAGACTACAAACATGAGAATATACAGTTTAAAGAAATCTGTCCCGTCCAATTGGAGACAATAAAAAAGAGCAGCAGTTTGTTAAATAGCTGATGTTTTTGGTTGTTTTTTTTAACAGTCGGTGCAATGTTCAGGTGATTCAAGGTGCGTGGCCATCAAGGCCAGGAGTGGCGGGGTGAAGTACAGTCGCTGGAGGTAGATGACCCGGGGGGAGGGGAGGGTGAGAGCAGGGGAGGGGGGTGCAGAGTTCAGCAGGGTGACAGCACCAGGGAAGAACATACTAGTCCCTGAACGGAGGGCCCTATATCGCATGATGACATTAAAAACTAAGCTTTAAAACTTAACTCATTGAGTTTTATGATGTTGACTCAACAGAAAAAACAAATGAATCAGAAAACAGTCAAATTTACCATAAAGTACTCCCAAATTGAAAATAATTCATGAAGTATAAAGTACTTAATTCTGAAGTCATAGGCGTTTCCAGCCTGTTTCGGGGGTGCTGCAGCACCCTTAAATTGAACCCCAGCAGCCCTAAAATTTAAGTGATTTTTATTTTTAATTTTTTGTTGAATATCCATGTTAAATAAGCCGACGAAATGTCAAAATCGTACACACTATATGGTTTAAACTTAATATTTTCACAACAAAGTACAGCCCTGCCCCTTCCCCCATGCTTCCATTATGGTTTGATCCCCCCAATCCCTCTCACCTTTCCCTGTCCTGCATGTAAGTGCTTCAGAAATGTTGAGGTGTACGTTAGCTGGCCTAAACCAGGATATGTGACATATTTCTTTACTTCTGCCCATAAATACCAACACATTATTATCATTACCAGTCCTTATGTCTGCTGCATTTAATCATAAATCACTGTTTATGTTGCTAGGTGGCAGCAAGGGCAGCACGATGGCTTGGTGGTTAGCACTGTTGCCTCCCACAGTCCAAAAACATGCATACTAGGTTAATTGATGATTCTAAATTGCCCGTAGGTGTGAGTGTGTCTGGTTGTTTGTCTGTATATGTGGCCCTGCGATGGACTGGTGACCCGTCCAGGGTGTAACCCCTGCCTCTCACCTGAAAATAGTTGGGATAGGCTCCAGCAGACCCCTGTGACCCTGCAAAAGGATAAAGCGGGTATAGATAATGGATTGATGGATGTTGCTAGGTAGGAGTTAGCTGACATTTTTTCTTGCTGGGAAATGTTACAGGTGGTCAGTCAACCACTTCCTCTGTTTGTATGATTAGCTGATGAGCTAACTGACTTAACTGATGCCCATTAACGTTATATACTATCCTACTGTGTTTGTGTGTGTGTGTGTGTGTGTGTGTGTGTGTGTGTGTGTGTGTGTGTGTGTGTGTGTGTGTGTGTGTGTGTGTGTGTGTGTGTGTGTGTGGGTAGACAGACAGAAAGCCTTATCACGGACATACGGATGTTTTTTAGAAAAAAAGAGCCAGGTAAGTGTGTATGATCACATGGTGTGACTTTATTTCCCACTGTACGTCCGCCCTCTCCAGGATGCTGCTCCAGGTGGGAGAGAACATGAAGGCTCCCTCGTCCCTGTTGATGGTCCTCGGGCCCCGCTTCTTGATCTCTATGGCTTCCCTGATCCAGCGCTGATGACAGCTACAAATCAAGCCAGAAATCTTGGTGTAATTATTGACTCAGACCTGAACTTCAACAGCCATCTAAAGTTTATCACTAAATCTGCCTATTACCACCTAAAAAACATTCCTAGAATTAAGGGGATTCTGTCTAAACAAGACATGGAAAAACTTATTCATGCATTCATTTTCAGTAGGTTGGATTATTGCAATGGTATCTTTACAGGCCTTAACAAGAAATCTATCAGGCAGCTGCAGCTGATCCAGAACGCTGCCGCCAGAGTCCTTACAAACACCAGGAAACTGGACCACATTACACCGGTCATGAAATCACTACGCTGTCTTCCAGTGAGTCAAAGGATAGAGTTTGAAATCTTACTGCTGGTCTACAAAGCACTGAATGGTCTTGGACCAAAATACATGGTTGATCTGTTAGTTCCCTATGAAGCTCCCAGACCCCTTAGGTCAGGGGTCACCAACCCGGTGCCCGCGGGCACCAGGTCGCCCGCAGCGACCACATCAGTCTCCCGCAGGCCAGTTCTAAAAATAGCACTAATCACGAACTAGCTCTGTCTAAAATTGTATTTAATTGTGTTGCTATTCTTTTGAAATTACATTCACAGTGATGTAAATTCAAAAATAAATACATAAAAACGTATATTAAAAAAAATATATATATATAAATCGTGAAAAAGTAAGAGCGCTGACGTAATATGGGTCAAGGCTGATTTATGGTTCCGCGTTACACCAACGCAGAGCCTACGGCGTAGGGTACGCGGTGACGTACGATGCGCGTCCCGCGTACCCTACGCCGTAGGCTCTGCGTCGATATAACGCGGAACCATAAGAGGTCCGTCTAGTGCGCATGACCAACCACAGCTTTTCTGAGACGAGCTCGGAGCGCGGAGCAGACAGAAGCGGTTTCTACGGACAAAAAATGACGGAAAAAAGGAAGAAAACGTACCATTTTCATAGTTCTTTTTTACCAACGTCAAAGAAAACTGTGTGTGTCTTATTTGCGGTGCGACTGTGGCGACGGCTAAGCGGCACAATGTGGAGAGACACTTCAGTACGTGTCACAAAAGCTACAATGTTAACTACCCACCGGGCAGCGCCCTACGGACGGAAAAAGCGCGGGAGTTAAAGGCAGCTTTGGGCAAACAGCAGTCTTTATTTTACGAGGCCGAGGCGAGCAGTATTGCACAGCTGATGATCTTTATTCGGATGGTATTTGATGATTTCTCTACAAAGGAATAACTCCTGACACTGCTGCCCCTGAAGACAACTACGAGGGGAGTCGACATTTATAACGCAGTTAAGAGTTTTTTAGTGGAGAAAAAAGTACCACTGGAAAAGCTGGTATCGGTGACGACAGACGGAGCTCCTGCTATGACCGGCCGGCATGCAGGTTTCATCGCACACTGTTAAATGTGATGTAAACTTCCCACCATTTCTGCATTACCACTGCATCATTCACCAGCAGGCGATATGTGCAAAAGTGACGGGCTTTGAGCATGTGATGACTCCCGTCGTGAAGATCATAAATGGCATCCGCTCCAAAGCGAAACAGCACAGGACATTTAAGGTGCTATTGGAGGAGCTGGAAGCTGAATATGGGGACCTGTTACTGCACACAGAAATCCGATGGCTAAGCAGAGGACGGATTTTACAACGCTTTTTGTCGCTTTTGGGTGAAATCAAAGAGTTCATGCAGTCCAAAGGTGAAGACACGTCCCTGCTGGAGGACACTGAGTGGATACTTGACCTTGCATTTTTAACTGACATCACTGGGAAACTAAACCATTTGAACTGTGAGCTGCAGGGCAAAGATAAGACTGTTGCTGACATGATAAGTTCTGTCAATGCATTTAAAGCTAAGATGAGCATTTTCTCCATGCATTTACAGAGGAAAAAAGCGCTGCGCTTTCCTTCTGTGCAGTCAGTGCTGAAAGACAATGCTTCTGCATCTGAGTCTTTTGACAAAGCTGCAGAAAAGTACTCTCAAGTCATAAACAGACTCGGGGAAGAGTTTGAGAACAGGTTTTGTGACTTTGATCAGCCCGAGCCATGTGTGTCATTAATTTCCAATCCATTCATGCAAGTGGATACGACATGCATTGCTGAGCAACTAAGTGCAACATTCAACTTGGATGTTGGACAGGTGGAGATTGAAATTGTAACATTGCAAAATGACCTCCATCTCAAAGCCCACCAGGCCGCACCAAACTTTTGGTGCCTTGCAGACACTGAAAAGTACAGTGGCGTATGCACAGCAGCCATGAAGGTTGCCAGCATGTTTGGTTCAACATATCTGTGTGAATCAGCCTTTTCTGACATGAACTTCATTAAAAACAAACACAGAACACGCCTCACTGATGCACATCTGCATGAGTCACTCAGAGTTGCAGTGTCAACTTATGTCCCAGATTTCAGTAGTTCAGTTCCCGCTCTTCAGGTGAAGAGCATGCAATGCCAGGTTTCCCACTAACAGACAAACTGTTGAAAAACTGTTACAGATGTGTTACTAAGTCTAATGGACATGATCATTTGTTTTAATGACTGCAAATGTAGTGATTAGTACAAATGTGATAAGATTTATTTTAAAAGGAGTTATTTTTTGTTAAATCTTATATTATTGTTCATTTTTACAAACATGGTTCAGAGTTCATGATGAGTAATTTTTGTTAAATCTTATATTATTGATAATTTTTACAAACATGGTTCAGAGTTCATGATGAGTAATTTTTGTTAAATCTTATATTATTGATAATTTTTACAAACATGGTTCAGAGTTCATGATGAGTAATTTTTGTTAAATCTTATATTATTGATAATTTTTACAAACATGGTTCAGAGTTCATAATTTGATCAAAACTGTTAGTGGCTTGTGAAAATTAAAAAAAACTTTCCTGCAAAATGTTGTGAAAGTGATCATTTGAAAATGAAACTCTTGGAAAGGTAAATAAGAAATTAAATATTAATTCAATTTAATTAATTAATTAATATATTGTTTCCTACCTTGTTTAATCATTCTGAATAATCATTTTTGATGAATCATTAACGATTAGTGTCTTCATTAATAATAATGTTAAATTAAAGGTAAACTGTGTAACTTTCTTATTTCAGAAGTGTTTATCAAAGTGGAAGTCCTTTGCATTACTCCGTGCCCTTGAAGTAGCTCTCCGTTTCAAGACGGTTGGTGACCCCTGCCTTAGGTCTTCTGGATCTGGTTAGTTGTGTGTCCCAAGAACCAGAACCAAGCAAGGTGAGGCAGCGTTCAGTTATTCTGCTCCTCACCGGTGGAACAAACCTCCTGTAGACCTGAGGTCTGCGCCAACTGTCAGCTCCTGTAAATCAGGGTTAAAAACATTACTGTTTACTCAAGCGTACCCCTAAATTAAACTTACCTGCTGTATTCTACTGCCCTTATTTTTAACAGCTTGTGCTTTTTATTATTTTACTTCTTTTCTTATCATGTTATTCATAATTTTATTCAATCTAATTTGTTATTTACTGTCTAATTATGTCTTGCCGCTTTTAATGTCAATGTAAAGCACTTTGAATTACCTTGTGTTGAATTGTGCTATATAAATAAATTTGCCTTGCCTTGCCTTTACGCTACCCTAACATTAAAACTACTAGACATAAAATAAAACAATGCTAAAAACCCCTAAATGTTCCTTACCACGGGGCAGAGAGTCAAGAACACAGCCAACTCACACAAAGGACAGAGAGAGAGTGACACCCTGCGTCACACCTGCTAATGAGAGTTCCTGTGTTCCTCTGATTGGTCTCTCCGCTGACCTACTGCTACATAAAGTAGAATCTGTGTTTTGTCTTTCTTGAATGTTACTAGTAGTTTCCACCTTTTTTACCTGATACCAACTCCAGACCCTTTATCTGCCCTTTTTGTCTTGATATAATAACAGAATTTACCTCAAATTGTAAATAAACTTCCTTGTGCCTATTATCCAAGTACTTTTGAACCTATGAAAATACTTGGCTTTAAATGGTTTTAATTCTTAAATGGTAAATGCTATAAGCCTGGACTTTGATTATGTATTGACTAATTTATTTATTGTGACAAATTCACAGCTCATTAATTACATATCTACGTATGTTTTATGTAATCACTGTAAATAACAGTATTTCTATTGATCATGTCTGGTTTTTATAAAATGTTGCTTCAATGTTATATTAAAAGTGTGATTATATTCTTTATAGATGAAGAGAGAAAATGCTCAGATTTTCTATAATTCCTTTAAATGTATGCAGGTCCTGCAAGATATGTTGGAGCCGCCATGACTGGCTGAAAGGCAGTAAAGAAATAAACCGCTCACCTGATGCAGCGATGATGCACAGAAGAAGCGTCTCCATCCTCGGGCACCGTCTTGCTACTTCGGTCTGTGACTGCAAAAACGCAGCTGCTGACTTTATTTCAATTCAATTCAATTCGATTTTATTTATATAGCGTCTAATACAACAAAAATTGTCTCTAGACGCTTTCCAGAGACCCATACCCAGAACATGACCCCCGAGCAATTATTACATAAACAATGGCAGGTAAAAACTCCCCTAGTGGGAGAAAAACCTTAAGCCAAACAATGGCAAGGAAAAACTCCCCTTTAGGAGGGAAGAAACTTTGAGCAGGACCAGGCTCATAAGGGGGGACCCTCCTGCCGAGGGCCAGACTGGTGGGTCAGGGACGGCAACAGCACAGCAGGCAGGTGGAAGCAGCAACGGGATGACCAGGGGTGGGGACCGCAGGCCAGCACGCAGCTCCCGAAGCTCCGTCCTTGGTTACGCACATATAAACTCAAAATATAATCTGTTTGCATTTCAGGCTGCTGGTTTTCAGACTGATAATTGCATGGAAATCAAAATGATTTAAATTGATTAATTTACATTCAGTATTATAAACAAAAGATTTACTAAATGGGCTACAAAGTGTACAAATGCGAAGTCCTTCTCCAGTGACCTAAATGAAATTACTCTGAAAACACCTGAACTGGTAAGAGACTGATAAAACAAGATTAGTCTGATTCCAGTTAAACTTTTATTCACTTTAAGAATAACACACGCACAAATATACAGTATCAAGCTGCAGTTGAAAGATTTTACTTCAGAATAGAAATGAGAAATCTTAAGATTTTTATTGGAAATATAGTCATGTTTGAACAGGTCTCTGGACCACCTATAAACCAAAAGGGGCCCAGGTTGGACCACAATGTCGTCAGATATCTATGAAAGGACAACACATTTGTCTCCATTGTCAGTTTTGGCTAATGCTGAAACTTTGAAAATCACTTTAAAAGCATTGAGACTAATCATCATAAGAAATCACAAAGTAAATCATAATCATCATCAAAACTGATGTTTTTAAACATCAAGAACGTGACAGGTGAAACATCATGAGAAGGTGTAATGTTTTAATGGCATTGAACTTGCATGACTGTACAGACAGCCAACCATACAGCAGCTGAAATAGCCTCCTATGTTATCTACGTCCACATCAGCCAAGATGTATAATATAAATACAGGTGAAGGTCGGAAAATTAGAATATGGTGCAAAAGTGAATTTATATTCAACTTAAAAGGTGAAACTCATATATTACCTAGTCTCATTACATGCAAAGCAAGATATGTTAAACCTTTATTTGTTATAATTTTGATGATTGAATTGTTTATTGATTTCATAAAATATTCTAATTTTTTGAGGTTTTTTATTTGGGGTTTTCATAAACTGTGAGCCATAATCATCAACATTATAAAAAATAAAGGCTTGAAATATCTCACTTTGAATGTAGTGGGAAATAATATATTTGTTTCACCTTTAGTTGAATTTACTACGAATTAAGTTTTGCAATATATTCAAATTTTCAGACCTTCACCTGTATATTATGACATCAATATCGATCTGTATCTCGAACATAACCTGCTCCGGAGCAGGTTAGCGGTTCAGCATAAGTTACCATGGCGATGTGTCCCGGTAAGAAGTGAACCACCGTCGTAGTCCTGAAAACCCAGGGTTAAACCTGAAGTTACCTCGCTAACCCCAAATCCCGCTTCGTAGTACAGGCCCCAGGTCTCCCTTGAAGAAGAGATCCTCGATCTCAATGGGACTAACATGGTAAAATAAAGGTAAAATAAAATAAAAAAAACAGTAAATAATCTTCAATATATAAAATAAGCTGCTCAAATATTCAGTTCATGTTCCCATTAAACTATCTGTGGTGTTTGTTCTTTGTGTTTGTTGTTAGTTTGAGCTGCATCTGCGGGTTTTGCAGCAGGCAGGTGTTTTAACTTGATCCAAGATGACGAGGTTACAAAACGACCCGCACCCCGTCTGGAAGTCTCTATTCCACAGGTGTCCCTCCTCGTCACCGGCAGCCGGAGAAGTACCTGTATTTGGGGGGGGGTTCACCCCACAGAGGGTCACTTACCCACAGTAGTGTGCTTTAATTTTCACCTTTTCCGAGTGCAGGTCCATCACGGATCCGTTTGACGCCAGCACATGCATCGCACAGTTCGGTTCAACTCCCAAGAAACCCAGCGTTAAAAGGACAGAGCCAAAGTTTATATCCCAAAAACAGGTGTTAACACTCCTTCACGACAGAGGACTGAAGTTTTTTTCACATAATAAGTCTGGGTCCAAACGCTTAGTCCAATATCCACCGCGGAAAACTACTTTTAAGTTTTTGCTCGTTTGGGAAACATTAAAGGCTTCGATCAAGGAGAACTTGTCAGAGTTCACTGAATAACGTGGAAACTTCCTGTTTTGAGTTTCAAAATAAAACGCCGTCGGACGAAACTGTACTGTGATGGTATTGAGAATGAAGATGGGGCTTTAAGTTTGAAATCAAAACCTGCTGGGCAATTGAAACGACAAGAGTGAAGTTTGATTTAACTTGACGAGTTTCTTGAGGCTCACTATGGTTACCGTCATCTAAATTCACCTGTCTTGTTGTTGCAGGGGTTGTGGACTGGCAAGACAAACCTCACACTGGTTCACTTTTCCGACACATTAAAGTCATCATGTCGCTCGATTATGAATACAGTAAAATGATTAAAGTGTTTGCTCTGCTTCCTCTCGAACTGATCATTAATGACTTCGTTTTTTTTTGTTTTTTTTGTGTGCCTAATTTAGTTGTTTTGCTATTTTACACTAGCATATGTGGCGAGACGTAGTGCAGAGGGGGAAGTTGTCCAACAACGCCACCTGGGGAATTGCACCCCAGGAAATAAACTCGACTCGGTCTACTATGAGGTCACACAGATTCGTTACACTAAATTAAAAGAGTACATGAGACGGACTTCCAAAGATATATAAATTACTTTTATTTAACAATAGTTTAAAATGAACATGTTCTTTTCAACCCGAGTGTCTGCTAAAACCAGTAGTTTAAGGGGAAAATAAACAAAAAAAGGGGAGCAGGGCCAAACTCAGGGAGGCGGACAGATTAAAGAAACTTAAAACACACAACACTACAAACCAAACCACCACGTGCCACAGCAACTTAAGGGATGTGAGATGGGGACCACCACCAGGGAGTCTGCCACGCACTACCCAGCTCCTGTCCAGGGGGAAAAAGAAACAAAATTAGGGGAAGTGACACTCAAGGGTTGGATTATACAAATATTTAAAATAGCCTATTCTAAAACACTCTCACAACATTCACACCCACATGCAGACCAACATAAAGAATACAAATTAATTGTTTTAAGGTAAACAGAAATACTTAAATAGTAACTCAGCTATGGGTGGCAACCCCTAGCTAAATAACAAAATCAAAAATGTAACCAAAAACTAAAACATAACCAGATGTGACTCAAAAAAAAAGAAAACAAACAAACAAAGAAAATTGCTTTAAACAGCTGGCCCAAGGAGGAACCAGAAAGCAAATTAATAATTAACCAAAAACAAACAAAAAGAAATAAACCAACAAACAAAGAAACAACACAACAATTGCGGTGGGGCTTCAGTCTTATGGTGCGTGGAGAGCCGCAACCAGAATTAAACAATGGCGTAGAAGCCACGAGTGAAGACGAAGCGGCTGCACCAAGGCTGGAGGCCGCGGAGGTTTGACTTGGATGGCTGTGATGGTCAGCAATAAGCTGTGCAGTGGATCCTAGGAGCGCCGAAGGAGAGAAAACTTCTGCAGATTCCACAGCGATAAAGAGAGCTTTAACACTCTAGATCCAGTCCCAGTCTGCAAAACAGCAGAGAGAGGGGACACCACACCTCCTCCAGCTGCAACCCAACTGACACGGCCAACACTTGTGAACAACCACACACTAATCATGCCAAGCTAACAGAGCACGCCAAACTGGAGCAAGCCGACACAGGTCCTTTCCAGGTCAATGCCAGAGAGAGGATGCGACCTGCAGGAGCGCAGTACTTAACAGGTGATGCTGATTGACAATCAAGCACAGGTGATGCCGATTGAGTGGGAGGGGGTGGGGCAGAGCAACACCCAACCTGCCACATTCCACCCCCGCTTTCTGCGTCGTCGCCCCGACGACGGACTACACCAAACTAGGACCAAGGCCTAAACAGAACAGACTGCGAATTTACCACTGGCTGTGAAGGTTCAGGCACTGCGTTACCCCTAGTGCCAACAGACTGGGGAAGGCGATGAACATTGGGGTGTTGACCGGCGGTGGAACGGCCGGTTCGACGCAAGACTGACTGAGGAGGACTGGACTGACCAGTAGAGGGAAGGGACACAGAGCGAAGATGTTCTGGTTCTGCAGTGGTGCCAGGATTAGGCTCAATACTTGATGTCATCACAGCTGGCCCTGTATGACAGGGATGGGCTGGCGCCTCGGTGGCAGAGGGTGAAACAGTGTCACGGACCAAAAACCATAGTTCACCACCTTCAGGTGGACCTGGGGAGGCTGCAGGCGCTGCCAAAGCTGGTGGAAGCGGCGCCCTAGGAAGATGGGTACCAGACACGACAAGGGGCTTCAGCATGTCTCGGTGCACCTGCCGAGCCCTATGCAACTCTTCCACAGGGGCAATGGTGTAAACTGCCCCATCTCTGGGTGGGGCTTTCAGCACCTGGTAGGGGACGGAGCTCCATTTGTCATGAAGCTTGTGTCGACCCCTAACACCAAGATCTCGGAGGTAGACGTGCTGGCCCACCTGCAAAGGAGCCTCTCGAACATGCTGGTCGTGTCGCTCTTTTCGTCGACCTGCAGCTGCCAACAGCCTACCACGAGCATTCTCAAATGCAACCTTGAGCCTCGCCTGATGTTCGGTCATCCAGTCCTGTACTTCCCCTGGCTCAGCATCCTGGACTCGGCCCAAAAGGAAGTCCACAGGGAGCCTAGGTTCCCGACCGAACATCAAAAAGAAAGGAGACTCTCCTGTACTTTGATGTGGCGTAGTGTTATAACAAAACAATACTTGTGGGAGACAAGAAACCCAATCCCGCTTCCGGGAGACTGGTAGAGTCCGCAAGAGGTCATGGAGAGTTCTGTTAAAACGTTCACACTGCCCGTTGCCGGCCGGATGGTAAGGAGTGGTTCGTGATTTATTGACCTCGTACAAGCGACACAGTTGTTGGATCAAGGAACTCTCAAAGTTCCGACCCTGATCGGAATGAATGCGATTTGGCACACCAAACCGAAAAAACCATTCGGTCAGCAGGACTCGAGCCACCGTCGCTGCCTGCTGATCTCGTGTTGGAATTGCCACTGTGTATTTACTGAACACATCGGTCATTACCAAGACATTTTCCAACCCGTTCCGTGAAGGTTCCAACAACGTGAAGTCGATGGCGACAATCTCATTCGGCCGAGACGCCAGAACATGGCCCATAAAACTATGGGGCACTGACCCTGAATCTTTAGCAACTTGGCAACGCTCACATGTCTGGACCCACTGTTTGATGTCAGCGGACATCCCCGGCCAGTAACAACGTTGCCGCACCAATTCCGTGGTACGCTCAATACCCTGATGGCCATGGTCTTGATGCAACTGGGTAAGGATCTCCTCTTTAAGGACAGCAGGTAGAACAAGCTGGAAGCATTCTTCACCTCCATCCGAACGGAAGGTCCGGCGGTACAGCACGCCCTCCTGTTCGACCAAGCGGTCCCACTGTTTTAGGAGCATCAAAGCAGAAGCGGGAAGTTGTTTCCTTTCTTCAAAAGTAGGCTTAGCCCGCCTCTTCCAAAAGGGCAGAACGTGATCACACAAAAGAGGATCCACCTCTTGCAAAGAACAAAGGTCCGCTGGAGAATGACTCCGGAAGACAGACACCATCGCCTGAGCAGCAGGTACCACTGGGGCGGAGACTGCGGCTGGCTGAGAGAATGATGGAACCGAAGTGCCCGGTAAGACATGTTCAGCCAAGCTAGACCCCGATAAATACTGGCGGGAGAGCGCATCAGCATTCCTGTTGATGCGTCCGGAGCGATACCTGATTTCAAAATCAAAGACAGCAAGTTGGGAGGCCCACCTCTGCTCTGTGGCTCCCAACTTAGCTGAATTGAGGTAGCTCAACGGATTGTTGTCTGTGAAAACCACACATTTGTGCCCCAACAAATACTCCCGGAACTTTTCTCCCATTGCCCATTTAAGTGCAAGGAACTCCAGCTTCATCGAACTGTAATTTTCCATGTTGCGTTCTGTGGGTCGAAGCCCTCTACTTGCGTAAGCAACCGGTCGAATACCATCATCAGTCTCCTGTGAAAGGACGGCGCCAAGGCCACTGTAACTTGCATCAGTTTCCAAAATGAATGGACGTGAAAAATCGGCATAAGCCAACACTGGGGCTGAAACCAACTTTGCCTTTAAGGCTTCAAAACTTTGCTCGCACTCGGGTGTCCATGCAGAGCTCAGATCCTGCCCAGATCCTCGCTTTGACTTGGTACCTGCGAGTTTTGCCACCAACTGATGCAAAGGGCCCGCCAGCTTAGCGAACCCCTCCACAAACCGCCTGTAATAGCTAGCGAACCCCAAGAACGAGCGCAGCTCTGACACATGGCGGGGCCGCTGCCATTTTGCCACAGCCTCAATCTTGGCAGGGTCTGTGGAAACTCCTTGATTGGAGATGATATGCCCCAGGTAGCGAACCTCTTTTTGAAAAAAGGCACATTTCTCAAGTTTCACCTTTAAACCCTCTCTCTGCAGCCGACTGAGGACCACTTCCAGTCGCTGCAAGTGTTGTGAAACAGAAGAAGAAAAGACAACAATATCATCTAAGTACAAGAGCAGGGACTGGCACTGTTGATCTCCAAACATCCTCTGCATGAGCCTTTGAAAGGTGCTTGGCGCATTGCACAAGCCAAATGGCATCCTGTTCCATTCAAAGAGCCCGAAAGGTGTACAAAAGGCGGTCTTTGGCTTGTCTTGCTCAGCAACCGGGACCTGATTATAGCCACTCGCCAAGTCAAGAGTGGTAAACCAGCAAGCTCCGGCAAGTGAATCAAGGCTCTCCTCAATGCGAGGTAGAGGGAATGCGTCCTTCCGTGTTTTTCTATTAAGTAGGCGGTAGTCAACGCACATGCGGAGACTACGATCCTTTTTACGGACAAGGACAATGGGAGAAGCAAAGGGGCTGTTGCTTTCCCGGATCACTTTGGCTTCGAGCAACTGATCAATGTGAGCCTTCACCTCCTCGTACTCCGAGGGGGGGATTCTTCGGTACCGCTGTCTCACTGGAGCCTCGTCAAGCAAGGGGATTTCGTGCGAAATGAGGTTAGTACAACCCAAGTCGCCTTCATGGTTCGAGAAAACTGACTGATACCTCTGCAACAAAGCATGTACACCCATCTGTTCTTGTTCTGTCAAAGCAGACAGGTCCATGGCTTGGACGCCGCCCGGTGCCACACCAGAAGCTGCCTGCAATGAGATTGAAGCTGTAGTGGGCTTCACCTCTGTCACACCAGCAGGTAAGCTGACAACCTGGGCCCTACTCAAGGAACCAAGACCAGTGCGTGGGTGAAGGAGGACATCAGTTGTTCCCACATTGACCACTGGGACATAAGCTGTACCACGAATGACTTGGACAAGGCAAGGATACACCAATAACCCTGCAGGTAGGCGGGACTCTGTTGGTTCAAACAGCACAGCCTGACCAACCAGCTGTTCTGGACAAGTGGCGGCCACAAGCTTCATTACCCCACCAGGTATGCGTACCGCCCATCTACCGCGGACCCTGGCGAAACCCTTGAGGTTCCTCTGGGGTTCTGTGGTGGCCTGATGGCACCGTTGTAAAGCTTCAAGGACAGGCACTGGAGCTTGAACCACTGAGGGAGCATCGAAAAGAGCAGGACCGTAGACCTCAAAGAGTTCCCGATAACATCGACGGATGATGTTGCTCCCCAAAATCCCAGGGGCAACAGATGCAGCACCGGGAGGGTCTTTTACCACTAGGACCCCACAACCAGGGACCACCTTCCCACACAAAGTGACATCCAGCTCTAAATAGCCAATGTAAGGAATACAAAGACCGTTGGCTGCTCGCAGCTGCAGCCAATTACAAGACTGAAGGCGCTCTTGGCCCCATGGTGCAAAATGTTCAACAAAGAAACTTTCAGGAATCGTGGACACCATGGACCCGCTGTCCAACAAGCACGAGACAGTGGTCCCACCCATCAGAACATCGATATGTGGGCAGGGCGCCATTATTCGACCGATGAGGTCTTGTTGCGAGCCTCCAACCTCCCCATCTGAGCTTTGGCTCCTCAGCTCAGAGGGCTTCAGTTTTCCGACTGGGGTGCAAAGCGCGCAGACCCAACCACATTAAGAGACCGACCAGTGGCAGAACCAGTACGGGGATGAGGGGGGACCCGCTCCCCATCACAATCACTGGCATAATGACCTGGCTGTTGACACCTTCGGCAGATCACAGGACCGTTACGAGGAGGCCGTGCTGGAAAGGGACGAGCCTGAAACGAAGCCATGGTCCGAGTCAACTGGTCAAGCTGTTCCTGCTGACGCTTCAAGAGCATCTTCACTTCACTCAACTCTGAATCATGGGGTGAGACAAGTGGGGCGGGGCGAGAGCTACCCTGGACCCCATACTGAAGACCATAGGCCGAAGGGAGAGAGTGGCTACGTTCCCTAGCCTCCCTTGGAGACCCTTCCCTCTCCCATCTAATGGCCTCTCCACGTGTCTCAAGCAAAGAAGCAGTGGGATGGCGGCGAACGTACTGCTTCAATTCCCTGCGAAGGGCACCATCTAGCACATGCTCTACGAACTGGTCGCGAAGAAGAATTTCAGCATTTGGCAAATCATCTGGTGCAGAATGTCTGACACGCTCCATCAGGGCCATCAGAGCCAGGGAGAACTCCAACAGCGTCTCCCCCTCCTGCTGCTTTCGAGAGAAGAAAGATTGCTGCAGGGTTACGTATGACTGAACACAGCCAAAAAGCTCAGTCAAGATAGCTAAAACCTTGTCTGGGTCTTCCCTCTCCACACGGGGCCGATATTTGATCTCCTCTCTGGCTTCCCCTTCTAGATGGTCAAGAATGAAAAAGGCCCGATCACGAACAGAGAAGTGGCGTGCCCGTGTACATGCCTGTACTTCTTCCTTCCACTCAACTATGCCTATACCCGTTCTGCCGTTAAACATGGGACACCTGCGATCTCTAGGTATAACAACCAACCGTTCAGTGGCCGTGGCGCTAGTACTTGCAGCTGGAGGAGCACCTGAAGTGACAGAAGCGGGATCCGTTCTGCTGGAACTGGCCTGAGAAGCATCCCTCGCTCGAGACAGCTGCTCATTATCTGCTTTAAGCTGTGCCACCAGCTCCCTAAGCTCCTGAAGTTCCTCCTCCATGGCAAACCGCGGAGACCACACCCACTACTTTCAAAATGGAGACCTGTGTTACCACTGGCAGAAAAAAAAAAAAGAGAAAGATGCTGCCGCTCCGTCTTCACTGCTGCCTCCACACACACCAAAACTACTAAGGTAAGCCAACAGAAACAACAAAAAAAAAAAGGAGGGGACAAAAAAAAACAATTTCACCCTAACAAACAGAAAAATGGAAGTCACGTCTCTGTCCTCTAACAGTGTATCCTGCCAACAACGCCAATTTGTGGCGAGACGTAGTGCAGAGGGGGAAGTTGTCCAACAACGCCACCT
Organism: Cololabis saira; assembly: GCF_033807715.1. Classification (NCBI taxonomy): domain Eukaryota; kingdom Metazoa; phylum Chordata; class Actinopteri; order Beloniformes; family Belonidae; genus Cololabis; species Cololabis saira. The sequence continues at coordinate 13,250,633 of NC_084598.1, forward strand.
GGGGAATTGCACCCCAGGAAATAAACTCGACTCGGTCTACTATGAGGTCACACAGATTCGTTACACTAAATTAAAAGAGTACATGAGACGGACTTCCAAAGATATATAAATTACTTTTATTTAACAATAGTTTAAAATGAACATGTTCTTTTCAACCCGAGTGTCTGCTAAAACCAGTAGTTTAAGGGGAAAATAAACAAAAAAAGGGGAGCAGGGCCAAACTCAGGGAGGCGGACAGATTAAAGAAACTTAAAACACACAACACTACAAACCAAACCACCACGTGCCACAGCAACTTAAGGGATGTGAGATGGGGACCACCACCAGGGAGTCTGCCACGCACTACCCAGCTCCTGTCCAGGGGGAAAAAGAAACAAAATTAGGGGAAGTGACACTCAAGGGTTGGATTATACAAATATTTAAAATAGCCTATTCTAAAACACTCTCACAACATTCACACCCACATGCAGACCAACATAAAGAATACAAATTAATTGTTTTAAGGTAAACAGAAATACTTAAATAGTAACTCAGCTATGGGTGGCAACCCCTAGCTAAATAACAAAATCAAAAATGTAACCAAAAACTAAAACATAACCAGATGTGACTCAAAAAAAAAGAAAACAAACAAACAAAGAAAATTGCTTTAAACAGCTGGCCCAAGGAGGAACCAGAAAGCAAATTAATAATTAACCAAAAACAAACAAAAAGAAATAAACCAACAAACAAAGAAACAACACAACAATTGCGGTGGGGCTTCAGTCTTATGGTGCGTGGAGAGCCGCAACCAGAATTAAACAATGGCGTAGAAGCCACGAGTGAAGACGAAGCGGCTGCACCAAGGCTGGAGGCCGCGGAGGTTTGACTTGGATGGCTGTGATGGTCAGCAATAAGCTGTGCAGTGGATCCTAGGAGCGCCGAAGGAGAGAAAACTTCTGCAGATTCCACAGCGATAAAGAGAGCTTTAACACTCTAGATCCAGTCCCAGTCTGCAAAACAGCAGAGAGAGGGGACACCACACCTCCTCCAGCTGCAACCCAACTGACACGGCCAACACTTGTGAACAACCACACACTAATCATGCCAAGCTAACAGAGCACGCCAAACTGGAGCAAGCCGACACAGGTCCTTTCCAGGTCAATGCCAGAGAGAGGATGCGACCTGCAGGAGCGCAGTACTTAACAGGTGATGCTGATTGACAATCAAGCACAGGTGATGCCGATTGAGTGGGAGGGGGTGGGGCAGAGCAACACCCAACCTGCCACACATAAAAAGTATTCTGGCATCCTCTGAACAATTACTGAAATATAGATACGTTTTAAAAAGATCATTATTCTGTTTAAATTACATCACGTGAAAACGATAGAAAAATATATATTATGATGCGTGGTTTTAGCGCCATCTGCTGGCCAATCCGCAAATGTTTCAAGCTGTTCAAGATAGTCAAGTCATCAAGTTGTCTAAAAGTTGTATCAATAGAAAAAAACACCACAAGGAAAACATGAAACATATAAACCCGTTAAAAAAAACCCCACAAAGAACCCCAAACCGTAAAACAATAAATTTCAAATCTTATTTGTTTTGAATGTTCTTTAAACAAAGTTATAGCCTTAACGGTCTTGAACAAGTCAGTGAAGCAGACTAAAGAAGTCCCTGATATTAAATAATCGAACTATATTTATATAGCACTTTGTAAACAATGTTACAAAGTGCTAAACATGGCAGCAGAGAAATAAAACCAGCAGAAGCTAAAACAATAAGTTATTTTTTTTGTACCAGTGATCAGACTCTCAGCAGCATTAATTGGATGTGACGGAAGGAACCTTGACTGATACCTGAATACAGTGAATTAAAGAAGTCCAAGTGAGCATACACAAAAGCATGCAGAATATTGCAAATTACTTTCTTACATACATCCACCATATACTGTGACTTATACTGGGACTTATTTTTCTGTGTAAATACAAGTAACAGCAAATAAAAGAAAACAATGTACAGATTCAATACGACACCTGTAAAACATCTTCATTACAACATTGGAATGTTCAAAATACAACTACTTTTTGTGCATACAGAACAACATACAAATTGTTTATTTTGAATAAATTATTTGTAGGGAAGTATATACCAGTGTTGTGCATGAACGAGTTCAAATGAACGCGTTAATTTCTGTTAGAACGTTGAACTGAAGCAACATATTTGCAAATAAAGAACTCGAACTTGAACTTGTTCATTCTGCAGATCACGAACTGGAATTTGAGCTGTTCAGATTATGTGAGTTTCAGCTTCACTGTTTAGGTCCAATTATTACGGAATAATCCTCCTCCTCATTTCACCAGCGGGCAGCGCGCACATTTAAAATACTCTACGAGACGACGACTTCACACTACATTACCCACAATGCAGCGCACACTAGCATAGCAACGGGCACCAGCTCCATGGCAACGGTGGTCTGAGCCCAGTGCAGTCTTTACATGACCTGTGAAGAGAGAGGCGTTGCAGACGGAGCATAAGCGAGCCGTAAGATGATGATCCGCTTATCATTATCTGCAGGAATTTTACACATTGTCTCCCAAGTCCGACGGTAAAAATCTAACCTTTCTGTGCAAATTATGTCCACTTGCGCTGAGAAAATAGGTCTGAGCTTCTGCCTCGTCAACTTCACATTTGAAACGTAATGTGGAGTAAAAGCATCCGTCCAGTGTGAGAAAATATCTGCAAGTCCTTAACAATCAAAAAGAAGTCATCAGGAAAGACCAAGAAGACCCAACAGACCCAAACGACCCCAGTCCCACTGCTGCACCTTCAGGGGGTTGATTTCTCCTTCAACAGGGAGACAAACTGATAATGGACTACATAGTTGGAGATTTACAACCTCTGAGTAAAGTTGAAAAGCCACTAGGACAATACATGATTGTACACAGTGAACAGTTTTAGGATAGGGGGGGTGTTTCATTCGTACTTCTCACCTAAAAATATTGAAATTAACTGAATTTGAACAAGTTCAAAGTGAAAATGGTGAACTATGAACGTAAACTATTCATTTTTAAACTATGTGAACTGAACTTTGAACTAGTTCATGAGAAGTATGAATTTGCACAACACTGGCGTATGTAGAGAAAACATCTTGTGTTCCATAAGTGACCACAAAGGGGCAGTAGTGCTCCGTTTACAGATTCATTCATGGACGGAGTGTCGATGCAGGATAAGATGAGTTTGCTCCCCAACTCTCCAACTCAGTGGTTCTCAAACTTTTATACAGTGATGTACCCCCTTTCAAATATTTTTTTCAGCCAAGTAACCCCTGACCAGCGCAAAACATTTTTGGTAGAAAAGAAAGAGGTACAGTGCTGTGCCATCAATGTCTTATGTATTAAACCTTGTAACGATGTACCTGACAAATACATTTGTACTGCAAACATTGCATGTAGAAACAAAAACGAAAAACAGAAAACAGTGAATATACATAAATAACTAAAAATGTGTTCACAAAAAACAAATCGTGAATTTAATTATAAATATATAATATTTTCTTTACAAATTGATAACTTAACAGTCAATAAAGATTTGCTCACAAAAAATAATCATCAACTTTACTTCTTTTGGGATCAAACAATGAAAATTGCAAGTTTTCATCACATAAAATTGAATTGTTGCTTTGAACATTGAAAATTGAAGAGTCGTTTGCACTTACAGTACATTTTAGTGAGAAACATGGGCTTGTACCTCACTGAGGATTTTTGTCATTCTTGGTGGCAGGGAGGCAACTGCTGTGATCAAGCTCTTCTCCAGGCACAGTCTGTTTTCTTAGCTTTGTTTGCAGAGAAGGAGGCTTTACATAAATATGTGGAGGCAAAGGTAGCAGGTGCTCCAAAGCTTTCTGTCCCAGCTCAGGTTGCTCCTGCTTCACACACACCCAAAACTGTGTGAGAGTGGATTTGCCAAACTTCATCTGCAGGCCACAGTCAGATGCCACTTCCATCGTTTTTTCCTGATGAGTGACAGGGAGCCTGCTTCTGTTTGCTTCAGACAAGAGAAAAGGGTTTCTCACCCAATCCAGCTGTGCAGATTTCTCCTCCATGTCAGTAAAGTAGGAATGAAAACCATTTATCAAGTTAGCCAAATGTCCCACTCAGGGCCGGATTTAGCGAGGCCCACTAAGGTGGGCAGACTGAAATGTAGGGTGGACGACGAAAAGATTTTGGGGGGTCAAACCCCCGAAATGCATAGAAAACTATGCTATCATAATATCAGTTCATCATCTTCTCCTTTTTTGACCAACAGTGTGCTAACCCAATTGCCCTTCCTGACACTACCCTCTGCATTTACCCCATTGCCATTGCATGGTGTAGCATGGCTTGATTTGATTGCTGTGATTGGGTAACGTATTGCGTCACGCATCGCGTCACTTCCTGGTGTTGCGGTCTGTTGCCGTTGCACGGCGTTTGCAGGCTCTGATCTCTCCCGACTTTTTTGTCTAAACTTAGATTGTTTTCTGGTAAAATAGTACTATATCTGGTAAATTTCTGTCTTTATTTCAACTCGCACATTTTTCTCTTCCGCAACTTTCATTGTCACCAATCACCGATACATTTTCTGTCTGTTAGCCTCTGTTAGCCTCTTAGCATGACCTCCCCTTCTCCCACCGTTTCACCTCTTTGCTGCTCAGTGTGTGAAATGTTTAGCTATTCCTCTGTCTCCTTTAGCGAAGACGGTAAGTGCTTGAAGTGTAGTTTATTTGCAAGACTGGAGGCGAGGCTCAGTCAGTTAGAGGTCCGGTTCCGCCAACTTGAACATAGTCCCGTAGACTCGACAGCTAACCAGGCTAAGTTAGCGGCGGACCGGCCTGTAGCAGCTGCTGGTAGCCACTCCCCTGCAGCTCCCGAGCAGCCGGCCAGGCAGGGCGGCTGGGTGACGGTTCGGAGGAAGCGTAGTCCTAAAGGGCGCACGGAACACCATCACTCACTTCATGTGTCTAACCGATTTCCCCACTCAGCGACACACCCGTTGAGAAACCGAACCTGGTGATTCGCGACTCCATAGTGAGGCATGTGAGGCCGACTCCAGCGACCATAGTTAGGTGTATCCCGGGGGCCAGAGCCGGCGACATTGAAGCAAATTTGAAGCTGCTGGCAAAGAGTAATTGTAAATTTGGTAAAGTTATCATCAATGTCGGAGCTAATGACTCCCGTCTTCGCCAGTCGGAAGTCACTAAAATGAATATTGTCTCGGTGTGTAACTACGCCAAAGTATGTCGGACTCCGTAGGTTTTTCTGGTCCCCTTCCCAATCTGACCAGCGATGACATGTTTAGCCGCATGCTCTCGCTCCGCCGCTGGCTGTCGCGGTGGTGTTCAGAAAACGACGTGACATTCATTGACAATTGGGAGACATTCTGGGGAAAGCCCGGTCTGATTAGAAGAGACAGCATTCATCCCACCTGGGGTGGTGCAGCTCTTGTCTCTAGTAATAAAAGGATGCTGCAACACCTGGCTGGGAGTGATTCTTTCAGCAGGATCTGGCTTTAAAGGGGACCTATTATGAAAAACACGTTTTTTCTTGTTTTAACATATATAAAGTGGTCTCCCCTCACCCTGCCAGCACAGGGGAGACAACATACCATGGAATTCTGCAGGGTCTGCTCCCCCCCCTGACTGAGTCTTCCAGTGTCACGTGACCTTTTTTTGAGCCATTCTGAATCTGCGCCTAGGGTGACGTCACCCTAGGCGCTCATTTCCATAGTTCAGCCTCCGCTGCTGAAACCACGCCCACAACCAGCTCTCTCCGCAGGCTGGAGCGGTCCTTCCTTCAGCCAGTCGGACGCGGCGCCGCGGCGGAGCGGATCCAGGTTAAATCATCCAGGTTCCCGGTGGTTTGGGAGCTGGGTCCTCGGGGGTCCGTCCCAGGTCGGATCAGCTTCACCCTCCGAGATTTTCAGCGAAATCTGTCGGTTTGATCACCGGTAACGGGCAATGCGCCCCGGAGCCATGCTGGGCGCCCGGCGTGGGGTTGCGGGCCAGCGTTCAGCATCCGCCGGGCAGATCCGGCTGAAATAGTGCATAAATGTTATTTATATACAACTCATATTTTATTTTTTTAACAATAAAGTTGCCATTTGTGAAAATTCAGTGTTGTGATTTATTTACAGGCTCGGGCTGCTCTGGCGGAGCGAGGTTTATTCTCCTCCCCTGCTACACGTCATTCAGGGAGCCAATCAGCACAGAGCCTCATTATCATACCCCCCCCCCTTCCCTTAGAATGGAGCACAGAAAAATGGGTTAGAAGCAGTAAAACTAGTGACAGGGCCCAGAGGCTGGATTTCTGATTTATGTAGAAAAAACAAGCTTTAGATTGTTTTTAAGACATTCAAGGCCTGTTTAAAATATACATTAAATGCCATAATATGTCCCCTTTAACATCTGATTGATCAGGTCAACAAAATTTTCCAGATCTGCCTGTTCTGCCATGGCGTCTGCTTCTGATTGATGACTGCTCTTGGGTGCAACAGCACTATTAGCAATCCCTGAATTCTGAAACACGCTCAGAGATTTTGCCACGTGGTATAAAATTGGCCGGATCAGTTTCAACTGAAAGCAGGAAGGGTTCCTTCTGTCCATTAACTCCTTAAAGCTGACTTTCAGCTGCTCTAATTCTTGACACATCTTGTAAATGACTTCCTCTCCTCTCAGCACCAAAGGTGAAATGAGGCCACGTTTACACGTAGCCGGGTATTTACAAAAACGGATATTTTCCCCTCTCCGTTTTCAAAAATATCCTCGTTTACACGGACCCGCATGGAAACGCTGGTAACGTCATGCCAGCCAATCAGAATCCTGGAAAAAACATCAACAAATGACACGTGTAACTTCCAGTTAAGGCTGATTTATGGGATCGACGCTCTCTGTTCTGAAACACTGAACGCGTTATCGGCCCCACATTCTACCACGTTCTTTTGATTGACAGCGGAGACTCGCCTTTTAAAAGGCTGATTTATGGTTCCGCGTTACACCAACGCAGACCTTATGGCGTAGGGTACGCGGCGCACTCACCGAACGGTGCGCGTCGCAGCGTACCCTACGCCGTAGGCTACGCCGTCGATTTTACGCGGAACCATAAATCTGCCTTTATTCACCCGCCCGAGACTCGCCTTTTATTCGCCCCACCAACCGCCCTGCGCTCCTGAAAGAAACTCCTAAAAGAACTCCTAGACAAGGCGGCAGGAAGAAAATAGAAGCAGGTCTAACGTCCGACCAAAGTGGGGAATAAAACGAACAAAATAACGGCGTGTGGTGACGCAATCAAACAGCGAACAGCGTGGAGTGACCGGCGTGTTCGTGGTGTTAATGCAGCAAACATGTCAGCATGTCAGATCCTTACTGGGATGTGGGGAAAAAGCAGAGGACACGAGAAATTATCAAATAGGTACCAGATCTTGTTGGATCCGGCACAAATTAAGCCCTAATAAGATTAAGATAAGATTCTTATTATATCTTATTATCTTATCAGAACCTTCCAGCTCCTTGGCGATCTCCCTCCAGCAGCTGCCACTTTATTGAGGTTCTTGTATAGAAATGACTGTTTCCTACAGCGCTTTCAACTTTTTTTTCAACTTTCAACCAGCTTTCAAGCGAGCGACAGGAAGAAAATAGAAGCAGGGCGTGCGACAAAAGTCCAGCTCAAAACGACGCCGCGTCGCTCGCAACCAGTGTAGACAGTGCAATAAAAAATAAAGCAATGGAACTGTTTTTGACGCTGACGCTCGCTCGCGTCGCACGCAGTGTGGACACGGTGACGGAACGAGAGTCTGAGAGAATTTAAAACAGGTAAAATAAAAGAAAATATTGACGGTGGCCAAACAAATTGTAAACACAGGTCGCACTCATGACGCTGCTGGTGACGTTTCTGTCGCATAATGTGACGTAAATCTCCGTTTTATCTGTTTAGACGCAAACGTGAAAACAGAGTTTTTGAAAATCTCCACTTTGGCCGGAGTTTTCAGAAATGATCGTTTTTGGGGGCTTTGACCTCCGTTTTCGTGTAAACGAATGGCCAAAACGCATGAAAATGCCTCCGTTTTTGCCCCGTGTAAACGGGGCCTGAGTGTCTGAGAGTTTCGGAATGTTTATATAAGAGCATCATGTGCATCATAGAGGGCGCTTTATTGCATCATAATGGAACTTTTGGGTGACGAGGTATGAGCTGCAGTAATGCAAATCACATATATGGAACCATAGATATGAAATGTCTTTATTATGTTGATAAAAACACCCATTTGTTGTTGATGACAATATGATTAGATTAGATTATATTAGATTCAACTTTATTGTCATTGCACATAATACACGTACTGAGAGACCACGAAATGCAGTTACACTGCAAAAACAAGAATATTTGTCTTATTTCTAGTTAAAATGTCTCATTTTTAGTCAAAAAATCTCATTACACTTAAAACAAGACTCATGACTGAAAAACAACAATTTTCACCCGTTTCAAGTAGATTTTCACTTAAAATAAGTAGAAAAATCTGCCAGTGGAAGATTTTTTGGCTTGTAATGAAAAGATAAATCTTGTCCCACTGGCAGATTTTTTCTACTTATTTCAAGTGAAAATTTACTTGAAACAGGTGAAAATGGTCAAATAAGTTATTTTTCTGGTAATGAATGAGTGTAATGAGATTTTTTGACTAAAAATGAGACATTTAAACTAAAAATAAGACAAATATTTCAGGTAAGATTTTGAGTTTTTGCAGTGTAGTATCTATCAGTTTAAAGAAATATGTGCCGTCCAATTGGAGACAATAAAAAAGAGCAGCAGTTTGTTAAATAGCTGATGTTTTTGGTTGTTTTTTTTAACAGTCGGTGCAATGTTCAGGTGATTCAAGGTGCGTGGCCATCAAGGCCAGGAGTGGCGGGGTGAAGTACAGTCGCTGGAGGTAGATGACCCGGGGGGAGGGGAGGGTGAGAGCAGGGGAGGGGGGTGCAGAGTTCAGCAGGGTGACAGCACCAGGGAAGAACATACTAGTCCCTGAACGGAGGGCCCTATATCGCATGATGACATTAAAAACCAAGCTTTAAAACTTAACTCATTGAGTTTTATGATGTTGACTCAACAGACAAAACAAATTAATCAGAAAACAGTCACAGTAACGCGTTACTTTGTAACGTGTTACTTTGTAACGCATTACACCCAACACTGACGGTAGATACTTTTGTCCAAGCCACTTATCAGATCGTGTTTTCAAATGAATCTCTTGAATTACAATTCAAAAACAATATCTGATTTGCATTTGTCTGTTTTAAGTGAAGGAATATTCTTTGTTACTTTTGTCAGGGTTTTGCTTTCTTTAAAGGAAGGGTACCAACAAATTGGTCCATGTCCTCAAGAATTTTCTTGAGGACAGAATGGATACTGCTCAGAAAAGAATTGTTTCCTTTTTCGCTGAGGTGCACTCCATCTGGTAGGTACAGGCTTTTATCATAGAATTTGATCTGGGGATGATCAATGACCGCACCACCAAGGCACGACATAGCCTTTTTCATCCTTTTGTTGACCAACATTCTGTCTTCATTAACTACCTGTGGGGGTCTGCAACTCCACACTTGCCGCTCAATGATGCAGGAATATGCAATAGTCATTTGGGGGAATTCTTTCTGGAGAAGCCTCAACTCCCTCTGCATCACACGTCCGAGCGCCGGAGCCGGTATCAGTCCAAGATTATTGCCTCCACAATGGATAACCAAAATGTCTGGGGAACTCTGTGTGGAGAGCTTTCCATAAAAAAGAGGAAGGACTTCACTCCACAGCATGCCTTCTTTACCAAACCACTGAACTTTGGCATTGAGGTTAAAGTTTTCCCCAAACATACGATTTGCTGCGTTCTCTGCATCTTTGATGTAACCTGACCCAATGAGCCACACATTGGATACTTGGCTGTTGTTGTTTGCATTTGTTTTGAGTGAGTCGTCTGAGGTTTTGGTTTTGCATGGTTTTTGTGGGCTATGAATAAAAGTGGCTTTGTTTGTGGCAATGGGAATTTTAAAGTCCATTTTCTTTTCTGAGGAGCTCTTAACTGAAGAAACGGTCTTAGAAGTGCTCACAAGTTTGAAGTCCTGTACCTTTTTTCCTCCCTTACATGTACCTTCTGAACAAGCGACCTCGCTAGTCGTAAGGGACTTAGATAGACGTTCTATTAATAGGTCCATTTCATCTTTTGTCCCCCTACTCGGAATGGACATTTTCAAGTTATTTTTTTCTTTTGCCCTATTGCTTTCTGATGAAGATGACGTAGCAGAAGAACATACATTGGTCTCCACTACTTTCCGGTCTATTTTCTCTTCCGACCGAGAGGTCTTAGTGGTGGATACATTCTTGAAAGTGGTTGATACTTCCCAGTCCATTTTCTCTTCTGACTGAGAGGTCTTAGTGGAAGATACGTTCTTGAAAGTGGTTGATACTTCCCAGTCCATTTTCTCTTCTGACTGAGAGGTCTTAGTGGTGGATATGTTCTTGAAATCAATTGGTACCTTCCTGTCCATTTTCTCTTCTGACTGAGAGGTCTTAGTGGTGGATATGTTCTTGAAATCAATTGGTACCTTCTTGTCCATTTTCTCTTCTGACTGAGAGGTCTTAGTGGTGGATATGTTCTTGAGAGCAATTGGTACCTTCCTGTCCATTTTCTCTTCTGACTGAGAGGTCTTAGTGGTGGATATGTTCTTGAAATCAATTGGTACCTTCCTGTCCATTTTCTCTTCTGACTGAGAGGTCTTAGTGGTGGATATGTTCTTGAAATCAATTGGTACCTTCCCGTCCATTTTCTCTTCTGAGCAAGAGGTCTTAGTGATAGATGTGCTGACTATTGCTGAGGCCATTTTATCTTTTGTCCCCTTACTCACTGGACAAACAATCTCAGTCATAGGAACATACTTAGAGATGTTTGCTGTTGCCAAGTTATTTTCCTTTTCGATCTTCCTCCTCTTTCTTGGTGGGAATGAGATAGCTGGGATGCTGAACTCTGAAATTTCACTACGAGGTCTTTTTCGACAAGAGCTTTTTTCACAAATTCTGATTCTTTTTCTCGGTGGAGAAATGCTCTTGCAGAACCTGTGCTCTGCCGCCACCTCATCTGCTAATTTTCTTTTCTTTGCCCTCTTTTTGCTGCATGTACAACAATTCTCTGACACTGTCTGGGGTGGCTCTTGAGTGGTTTTGTTCTCATCCTGCTCCAAGTTTGAATTCAAGAAAATGCTGATGGACATCAACTCATAGCATGATTTTACATGTGAGCTGGCATGAAACAAGTCCATGAGATGATGCATTGTAATAAAAGGATGCTGCAACACCTGGCTGGGAGTGATTCTTTCAGCAGGATCTGGCTTTAACATCTGATTGATCAGGTCAGCAAAACTCTCCAGATCTGCCTGTTCTGCCATGGCGTCTGCTTCTGATTGATGACTGCTCTTGGGTGCAACAGCACTATTAGCAATCCCTGAATTCTGAAACACGCTCAGAGATTTTGCCACGTGGTATAAAATTGGCCGGATCAGTTTCAACTGAAAGCAGGAAGGGATTCTTCTGTCCATTAACTCCTTAAAGCTGACTTTCAGCTGCTCGAACTCTTGACACATCTTGTAAATGACTTCCTCTCCTCTCAGCACCAAAGGTGAAATGAGTGTCTGAGAGTTTCGGAATGTTTATATAAGATCATCAAGTGCATCATAGAGGACGCTTTATTGCATCATAATGGAACTCTTGGGTGACGAGGTATGAGCTGCAGTAATGCAAATCACATAGACATATATGGAACCATAGATATGAAATGTCTTTATTATGTTGATAAAAACACCCATTTGTTGTTGATGACAATATGATTAGATTAGATTATATTAGATTCAACTTTATTGTCATTGCACATAATACACGTACTGAGAGACCACGAAATGCAGTTACACTGCAAAAACTCAAAATCTTAACAAGAATATTTGTCTTATTTCTAGTTAAAATGTCTCATTTTTAGTCAAAAAATCTCATTACACTTAAAACAAGACTCATGACTGAAAAAACAACAATTTTCACCCGTTTCAAGTAGATTTTCACTTAAAATAAGTAGAAAAATCTGCCAGTGGAAGATTTTTTGGCTTGTAATGAAAAGATAAATCTTGTCCCACTGGCAGATTTTTTCTACTTATTTCAAGTGAAAATTTACTTGAAACAGGTGAAAATGGTCAAATAAGTTATTTTTCTGGTAATGAATGAGTGTAATGAGATTTTTTGACTAAAAATGAGACATTTAAACTAAAAATAAGACAAATATTTCAGGTAAGATTTTGAGTTTTTGCAGTGTAGTATCTAACCAGAAGTGCAAAGAATCAGAAAGTGAGGAATGTACAGTGGTATAAAATAATGAGGTACAATGAGTGCAAAAATGAGCAGCAGTTTTGTAAACTGTGACAAACTATGAAAGGATATATACAGTATGGAAGATATGTACAATACAGTAAAGTAGTAAATTATGGTGAGACTACAAACATGAGAATATACAGTTTAAAGAAATATGTGCCGTCCAATTGGAGACAATAAAAAAGAGCAGCAGTTTGTTAAATAGCTGATGTTTTTGGTTTTTTTTTTTAACAGTCGGTGCAATGTTCAGGTGATTCAAGGTGCGTGGCCATCAAGGCCAGGAGTGGCGGGGTGAAGTACAGTCGCTGGAGGTAGATGACCCGGGGGGAGGGGAGGGTGAGAGCAGGGGAGGGGGGTGCAGAGTTCAGCAGGGTGACAGCACCAGGGAAGAACATACTAGTCCCTGAACGGAGGGCCCTATATCGCATGATGACATTAAAAACCAAGCTTTAAAACTTAACTCATTGAGTTTTATGATGTTGACTCAACAGACAAAACAAATGAATCAGAAAACAGTCACAGTAACGCGTTACTTTGTAACGCGTTACTTTGTAACGCGTTACACCCAACACTGACGGTAGATACTTTTGTCCAAGCCACTTATCAGATCGTGTTTTCAAATGAATCTCTTGAATTACAATTCAAAAACAATATCTGATTTGCATTTGTCTGTTTTAAGTGAAGGAATATTCTTTGTTACTTTTGTCAGGGTTTTGCTTTCTTTAAAGGAAGGGTACCAACAAATTGGTCCATGTCCTCAAGAATTTTCTTGAGGACAGAATGGATACTGCTCAGAAAAGAATTGTTTCCTTTTTCGCTGAGGTGCACTCCATCTGGTAGGTACAGGCTTTTATCATAGAATTTGATCTGGGGATGATCAATGACCGCACCACCAAGGCACGACATAGCCTTTTCCATCCTTTTGTTGACCAACTTTCTGTCTTCATTAACTACCTGTGGGGGTCTGCAACTCCACACTTGCCGCTCAATGATGCAGGAATATGCAATAGTCATTTGGGGGAATTCTTTCTGGAGAAGCCTCAACTCCCTCTGCATCACACGTCCGAGCGCCGGAGCCGGTATCAGTCCAAGATTATTGCCTCCACAATGGATAACCAAAATGTCTGGGGAACTCTGTGTGGAGAGCTTTCCATAAAAAAGAGGAAGGACTTCACTCCACAGCATGCCTTCTTTACCAAACCACTGAACTTTGGCATTGAGGTTAAAGTTTTCCCCAAACATACGATTTGCTGCGTTCTCTGCATCTTTGATGTAACCTGACCCAATGAGCCACACATTGGATACTTGGCTGTTGTTGTTTGCATTTGTTTTGAGTGAGTCGTCTGAGGTTTTGGTTTTGCATGGTTTTTGTGGGCTATGAATAAAAGTGGCTTTGTTAGTGGCAATGGGAATTTTAAAGTCCATTTTCTTTTCTGAGGAGCTCTTAACTGAAGAAACGGTCTTAGAAGTGCTCACAAGTTTGAAGTCCTGTACCTTTTTTCCCCCCTTACATGTACCTTCTGAACAAGCGACATCGCTAGTCGTAAGGGACTTAGATAGACGTTCTATTAATAGGTCCATTTCATCTTTTGTCCCCCTACTCGGAATGGACATTTTCAAGTTATTTTTTTCTTTTGCCCTATTGATTTTTGATGAAGATGACGTAGCAGAAGAACATACATTGGTCTCCACTACTTTCCGGTCTATTTTCTCTTCCGACCGAGAGGTCTTAGTGGTGGATACATTCTTGAAAGTGGTTGATACTTCCCAGTCCATTTTCTCTTCTGACTGAGAGGTCTTAGTGGAAGATACGTTCTTGAAAGTGGTTGATACTTCCCAGTCCATTTTCTCTTCTGACTGAGAGGTCTTAGTGGTGGATATGTTCTTGAGAGCAATTGGTACCTTCTTGTCCATTTTCTCTTCTGACTGAGAGGTCTTAGTGGTGGATATGTTCTTGAAATCAATTGGTACCTTCCTGTCCATTTTCTCTTCTGACTGAGAGGTCTTAGTGGTGGATATGTTCTTGAGAGCAATTGGTACCTTCTTGTCCATTTTCTCTTCTGACTGAGAGGTCTTAGTGGTGGATATGTTCTTGAAATCAATTGGTACCTTCTTGTCCATTTTCTCTTCTGACTGAGAGGTCTTAGTGGTGGATATGTTCTTGAAATCAATTGGTACCTTCCCATCCATTTTCTCTTCTGAGCAAGAGGTCTTAGTGATAGATGTGCTGACTATTGCTGAGGCCATTTTATCTTTTGTCCCCTTACTCACTGGACAAACAATCTCAGTCATAGGAACATACTTAGAGATGTTTGCTGTTGCCAAGTTATTTTCCTTTTCGATCTTCCTCCTCTTTCTTGGTGGGAATGATATAGCTGGGATGCTGAACTCTGAAATTTCACTACGATGTCTTTTTCGACAAGAGCTTTTTTCACAAATTCTGATTCTTTTTCTCGGTGGAGAAATGCTCTTGCAGAACCTGTGCTCTGCCGTCACCTCATCTGCTAATTTTCTTTTCTTTCCCCTCTTTTTGCTGCATGTACAACAATTCTCTGACACTGTCTGGGGTGGCTCTTGAGTGGTTTTGTTCTCATCCTGCTCCAAGTTTGAATTCAAGAAAATGCTGATGGACATCAAATCATAGCATGATTTTACATGTGAGCTGACATGAAACAAGTCCATGAGATGATGCATTGTAATAAAAGGATGCTGCAACACCTGGCTGGGAGTGATTCTTTCAGCAGGATCTGGCTTTAACATCTGATTGATCAGGTCAGCAAAACTGTCCAGATCTGCCTGTTCTGCCATGGCGTCTGCTTCTGATTGATGACTGCTCTTGGGTGCAACAGCACTATTAGCAATCCCTGAATTCTGAAACACGCTCAGAGATTTGGCCACGTGGTATAAAATTGGCCGGATCAGTTTCAACTGAAAGCAGGAAGGGTTTCTTCTGTCCATTAACTCCTTAAAGCTGACTTTCAGCTGCTTGAACTCTTGACACATCTTGTAAATGACTTCCTCTCCTCTCAGCACCAAAGGTGAAATGAGTGTCTGAGAGTTTCGGAATGTTTATATAAGATCATCAAGTGCATCATAGAGGACGCTTTATTGCATCATAATGGAACTCTTGGGTGACGAGGTATGAGCTGCAGTAATGCAAATCACATAGACATATATGGAACCATAGATATGAAATGTCTTTATTATGTTGATAAAAACACCCATTTGTTGTTGATGACAATATGATTAGATTAGATTATATTAGATTCAACTTTATTGTCATTGCACATAATACACGTACTGAGAGACCACGAAATGCAGTTACACTGCAAAAACTCAAAATCTTAACAAGAATATTTGTCTTATTTCTAGTTAAAATGTCTCATTTTTAGTCAAAAAATCTCATTACACTTAAAACAAGACTCATGACTGAAAAAACAACAATTTTCACCCGTTTCAAGTAGATTTTCACTTAAAATAAGTAGAAAAATCTGCCAGGGGAACAAGATTTTTTGGCTTGTAATGAGAAGATAAATCTTGTCCCACTGGCAGATTTTTTCTACTTATTTCAAGTGAAAATTTACTTGAAACAGGTGAAAATGGTCAAATAAGTTATTTTTCTGGTAATGAATGAGTGTAATGAGATTTTTTGACTAAAAATGAGACATTTAAACTAAAAATAAGACAAATATTTCAGGTAAGATTTTGAGTTTTTGCAGTGTAGTATCTAACCAGAAGTGCAAAGAATCAGAAAGTGAGGAATGTACAGTGGTATAAAATAATGAGGTACAGTGAGTGCAAAAATGAGCAGCAGTTTTGTAAACTGTGACAAACTATGAAAGGATATATACAGTATGGAAGATATGTACAATACAGTAAAGTAGTAAATTATGGTGAGACTACAAACATGAGAATATACAGTTTAAAGAAATCTGTGCCGTCCAATTGGAGACAATAAAAAAGAGCAGCAGTTTGTTAAATAGCTGATGTTTTTGGTTGTTTTTTTTAACAGTCGGTGCAATGTTCAGGTGATTCAAGGTGCGTGGCCATCAAGGCCAGGAGTGGCGGGGTGAAGTACAGTCGCTGGAGGTAGATGACCCGGGGGGAGGGGAGGGTGAGAGCAGGGGAGGGGGGTGCAGAGTTCAGCAGGGTGACAGCACCAGGGAAGAACATACTAGTCCCTGAACGGAGGGCCCTGTATCGCATGATGACATTAAAAACCAAGCTTTAAAACTTAACTCATTGAGTTTTATGATGTTGACTCAACAGACAAAACAAATGAATCAGAAAACAGTCAAATTTACCATAAAGTACTCCCAAATTGAAAATAATTCATGAAGTATAAAGTACTTAATTCTGAAGTCATAGGCGTTTCCAGCCTGTTTCGGGGGTGCTGCAGCACCCTTAAATTGAACCCCAGCAGCCCTAAAATTTAAGTGATTTTTATTTTAAATTTTTTGTTGAATATCCATGTTAAATAAGCCGACGAAATGTCAAAATCGCACACACTATATGGTTTAAACTTAATATTTTCACAACAAAGTACAGCCCTGCCCCTTCCCCCATGCTTCCATTATGGTTTGATCCCCCCAATCCCTCTCACCTTTCCCTGTCCTGCATGTAAGTGCTTCAGAAAGGTTGAGGTGTACGTTAGCTGGCCTAAACCAGGATATGTGACATATTTCTTTACTTCTGCCCATAAATACCAACACATTATTATCATTACCAGTCCTTATGTCTGCTGCATTTAATCATAAATCACTGTTTATGTTGCTAGGTGGCAGCAAGGGCAGCACGATGGCTTGGTGGTTAGCACTGTTGCCTCCCACAGTCCAAAAACATGCATACTAGGTTAATTGATGATTCTAAATTGCCCGTAGGTGTGAGTGTGTCTGGTTGTTTGTCTGTATATGTGGCCCTGCGATGGACTGGTGACCTGTCCAGGGTGTAACCCCTGCCTCTCGCCTGAAAATAGCTGGGATAGGCTCCAGCAGACCCCTGTGACCCTGCAAAATTATAAAGCGGGTATAGATAATGGATTGATGGATGTTGCTAGGTAGGAGTTAGCTGACATTTTTTCTTGCTGGGAAATGTTACTGTCATGGTTTCTCAGTTTGATTTGTTTTTTACTTGTTAACTCACTCTCCTGTCATTCCAGACCCTGCCACCCTCATCAGCCAGAAATCCACTCATTCCCTTCACCTGTGCTTCCCCTGCCCAGCTCCACACCTGGTTTCCCTCATCAGCAGTTCCCCTCATATACCGGCCCATTTCCACCTTCTAGTTTGCCAGATTGTCGAGTGTTTGTGCCTCACTTTCCAGCGTTCCCGATTTTTGATCAGTTTTCTGCATGCCTGCCTGCCTGCCTGTCTGCGACCCTGCCTGATTCCGGTTTTTGGATTTTTGCCTACCCCCTTGGATTGTTTGCCTGATCTGCCTGACTACCCGGTTTTGACCCCTGCCTGCCTTTGACCCTGATTAAAGCCTCTTGGACTCTGATTCTGTTTGGTGTCGTGCATTTGGGTTCTCTGTCTTTGAGCCGTGACAGTTACAGGTGGTCAGTCGACCACTTCCTCTGTTTGTATGATTAGCTGATGAGCTAACTGACTTAACTGATGCCCATTAACGTTATATACTATCCTACTGTGTGTGTGTGTGTGTGTGTGTGTGTGTGTGTGTGTGTAGACAGACAGAAAGCCTTATCACGGACATACGGATGTTTTTTTAGAAAAAAAGAGCCAGGTAAGTGTGTATGATCACATGGTGTGACTTTATTTCCCACTGTACGTCCGCCCTCTCCAGGATGCTGCTCCAGGTGGGAGAGAACATGAAGGCTCCCTCGTCCCTGTTGATGGTCCTCGGGCCCCGCTTCTTGATCTCTATGGCTTCCCTGATCCAGCGCTGATGACAGCTACAAATCAAGCCAGAAATCTTGGTGTAATTATTGACTCAGACCTGAACTTCAACAGCCATCTAAAGTTTATCACTAAATCTGCCTATTACCACCTAAAAAACATTCCTAGAATTAAGGGGATTCTGTCTAAACAAGACATGGAAAAACTTATTCATGCATTCATTTTCAGTAGGTTGGATTATTGCAATGGCATCTTTACAGGCCTTAACAAGAAATCAATCAGGCAGCTGCAGCTGATCCAGAACGCTGCCGCCAGAGTCCTTACAAACACCAGGAAACTGCACCATATTACACTGGTCATGAAATCACTACACTGGCTTCCAGTGAGTCCAAGGATAGAGTTTAAAATCCTACTGCTGGTCTACAAAGCACTGGATGGTCTTGGACCAAAATACATGGTTGATCTGTTAGTTCCCTATGAAGCTCCCAGACCCCTTAGGTCAGGGGTCACCAACCCGGTGCCCGTGGGCACCAGGTCGCCCGCAGCGACCACATCAGTCTCCCGCAGGCCAGTTCTAAAAATAGCACTAATCACGAACTAGCTCTGTCTAAAATTGTATTTAATTGTGTTGCTATTCTTTTGAAATTACATTCACAGTGATGTAAATTCAAAAATAAATACATAAAAACGTATATTAAAAAAAATACATATTTATAAATCGTGAAAAAGTACGAGCGCTGACGTAATATGGGTCAAGGCTGATTTATGGTTCCGCGTTACACCAACGCAGAGCCTACGGCGTAGGGTACGCGGTGACGTGCGCCGTACGATGCGCGTCCCGCGTCCCCTACGCCGTAGGCTCTGCGTCGATATAACGCGGAACCATAAGAGGTCCGTCTAGTGCGCATGACCAACCACAGCTTTTCTGAGACGAGCTCGGAGCGCGGAGCAGACAGAAGCGGTTTCTACGGACAAAAAATGACGGAAAAAAGGAAGAAAACGTACCATTTTCATAGTTCTTTTTTACCAACGTCAAAAGAAAACTGTGTGTGTCTTATTTGCGGTACGACTGTGGCGACGGCTAAGCGGCACAATGTGGAGAGACACTTCAGTACGTGTCACAAAAGCTACAATGTTAACTACCCACCGGGCAGCGCCCTACGGACGGAAAAAGCGCGGGAGTTAAAGGCAGCTTTGGGCAAACAGCAGTCTTTATTTTACGAGGCCGAGGCGAGCAGTATTGCACAGCTGATGATCTTTATTCGGATGGTATTTGATGATTTCTCTACAAAGGAAGAACTCCTGACACCGCTGCCCCTGAAGACAACTACGAGGGGAGTCGACATTTATAACGCAGTTAAGAGTTTTTTAGTGGAGAAAAAAGTACCACTGGAAAAGCTGGTATCGGTGACGACAGACGGAGCTCCTGCTATGACCGGCCGGCATGCAGGTTTCATCGCACACTGTTAAGGTGATGTAGACTTCCCACCATTTCTGCATTACCACTGCATCATTCACCAGCAGGCGATATGTGCAAAAGTGACGGGCTTTGAGCATGTGATGACTCCCGTCGTGAAGATCCTAAACAGCATCCGCTCCAAAGCGAAACAGCACAGGACATTTAAGGTGCTATTGGAGGAGCTGGAAGCTGAATATGGGGACCTGTTACTGCACACAGAAATCCGATGGCTAAGCAGAGGACGGATTTTACAATGCTTTTTGTCGCTTTTGGGTGAAATCAAAGAGTTCCTGCAGTCCAAAGATGAAGACACGTCCCTGCTGGAGGACACTGAGTGGATACTTGACCTTGCATTTTTAACTGACATCACTGGGAAACTAAACCATTTGAACTGTGAGCTGCAGGGCAAAGATAAGACTGTTGCTGACATGATAAGTTCTGTCAATGCATTTAAAGCTAAGATGAGCATTTTCTCCATGCATTTACAGAGGAAAAAAGCGCTGCACTTTCCTTCTGTGCAGTCAGTGCTGAAAGACAATGCTTCTGCATCTGAGTCTTTTGACAAAGCTGCAGAAAAGTACTCTCAAGTCATAAACAGACTCGGGGAAGAGTTTGAGAACAGGTTTTGTGACTTTGATCAGCCCCGAGCCATGTGTGTCATTCATTTCCAATCCATTCATGCAAGTGGATACGACATGCATTGCTGAGCAACTAAGTGCAACATTCAACTTGGATGTTGGACAGGTGGAGATTGAAATTGTAACATTGCAAAATGACCTCCATCTCAAAGAAACCAGGCAGCACCAAACTTTTGGTGCCTTGCAGACACTGAAAAGTACAGTGGCGTATGCACAGCAGCCATGAAGGTTGCCAGCATGTTTGGTTCAACATATCTGTGTGAATCAGCCTTTTCTGACATGAACTTCATTAAAAACAAACACAGAACACGCCTCACTGATGCACATCTGCATGAGTCACTCAGAGTTGCAGTGTCAACTTATGTCCCAAATTTCAGTAGTTCAGTTCCCGCTCTTCAGGTGAAGAGCATGCAATGCCAGGTTTCCCACTAACAGACAAACTGTTGAAAAACTGTTACAGATGTGTTACTAAGTCTAATGGACATGATAATTTGTTTTAATGACTGCAAATGTAGTGATTAGTACAAATGTGATAAGATTTATTTTAAAATGAGTTATTTTTTGTTAAATCTTATATTATTGTTCATTTTTACAAACATGGTTCAGAGTTCATGATGAGTAATTTTTGTTAAATCTTATATTATTGTTCATTTTTACAAACATGGTTCAGAGTTCATGATAAGTAATTTTTGTTAAATCTTATATTATTGATAATTTTTACAAACATAGTTCAGAGTTCATGATGAGTAATTTTTGTTAAATCTTATATTATTGATAATTTTTACAAACATGGTTCAGAGTTCATAATTTGATCAAAACTGTTAGTGGCTTGTGAAAATTTAAAAAAACTTTCCTGCAAAATGTTGTGAAAGTGATCATTTGAAAATGAAACTCTTGGAAAGGTAAATAAGAAATATGAATTCAATTTAATTAATTAATTAATTAATTCATTAATATATTGTTTCCTACCTTGTTTAATCATTCTGAATAATCATTTTTGATGAATCATTAACGATTAGTGTCTTCATTAATAATAATGTTAAATTAAAGGTAAACTGTGTAACTTTCTTATTTCAGAAGTGTTTTATCAAAGTGGTAGCCCTTTGCATTACTCCGTGCCCTCGAAGTAGCTCTCCGTTTCAAGACGGTTGGTGACCCCTGCCTTAGGTCATCTGGATCTGGTTTGTTGTGTGTCCCAAGAACCAGAACCAAGCAAGGTGAGGCAGCGTTCAGTTATTCTGCTCCTCACCGGTGGAACAAACTTCCTGTAGACCTGAGGTCTGCTCCAACTGTCAGCTCCTTTAAATCAGGGTTAAAAACATTACTGTTTACTCAAGCTTACCTCTAAATTAAACTTACCTGCTGTATTCTACTGCCCTTATTTTTAACAGCTTGTGCTTTTTATTATTTTACTTCTTTTCTTATCATCTTATTCATAATTTTATTCAATCTAATTTGTTATTTACTGTCCAATTATGTCTTGCCGCTTTTAATGTCAATGTAAAGCACTTTGAATTACCTTGTGTTGAATTGTGCTATATAAATAAATTTGCCTTACCTTGCCTTTACACTACCCTAACAATAAAACTACTAGACATAAAATAAAACAATGCTAAAAACCCCTAAATGTTCCTTACCACGGGGCAGAGAGTCAAGAACACAGCCAACTCACACAAAGGACAGAGAGAGAGTGACACCCTGCGTCACACCTGCTAATGAGAGTTCCTGTGTTCCTCTGATCGGTCTCTCCGCTGACCTACTGCTACATAAAGTAGAATCTGTGTTTTGTTTTTCTTGAATGTTACTAGTAGTTTCCACCTTTTTTACCTGATACCAACTCCAGACCCTTTATCTGCCCTTTTTGTCTTGATATAATAACAGAATTGACCTCAAATTGTAAATAAACTTCCTTGTGCCTATTATCCAAGTACTTTTGAACCTATGAAAATACTTGGCTTTAAATGGTTTTAATTCTTAAATGATAAATGCTATAAGCCTGGACTTTGATTACGTATTGACTAATTTATTTATTGTGACAAATTCACAGCTCATTAATTACATATCTACGTATGTTTTATGTAATCACTGTAAATAACAGTATTTCTATTGATCATGTCTGGTTTTTATAAAATGTTGCTTCAATGTTATATTAAAAGTGTGATTATATTCTTTATAGATGAAGAGAGAAAATGCTCAGATTTTCTATAATTCCTTTAAATGTATGCAGGTCCTGCAAGATATGTTGGAGCCGCCCTGACTGGCTGAAAGGCAGTAAAGAAATAAACCGCTCACCTGATGCAGCGATGATGCACAGAAGAAGCGTCTCCATCCTCGGGCACCGTCTTGCTACTTCGGTCTGTGACTGCAAAAACGCAGCTGCTGACTTTATTTCAATTCAATTCAATTCAATTTTATTTATATAGCGTCTAATACAACAAAAATTGTCTCTAGACGCTTTCCAGAGACCCATACCCAGAAATTGACCTCCGAGCAATTATTACATAAACAATGGCAGGTAAAAACTCCCCTAGTGGGAGAAAAACCTTAAGCCAAACAATGGCAAGGAAAAACTCCCCTTTAGGAGGGAAGAAACTTTGAGCAGGACCAGGCTCATAAGGGGGGACCCTCCTGCCGAGGGCCAGACTGGTGGGTCAGGGACGGCAACAGCACAGCAGGCAGGTGGAAGCAGCAACGGGATGACCAGGGGTGGGGACCGCAGGCCAGCACGCAGCTCCCGAAGCTCCGTCCTTGGTTACGCACATGTAAACTCAAAATATAAACTGTTTGCATTTCAGGCTGCTGGTTTTCAGACTGATAATTGCATGGAAATCAAAATGATTTAAATTGATTAATTTACATTCAGTATTATAAACAAAAGATTTACTAAATGGGCTACAAAGTGTACAAATGCAAAAACACCTGAACTGGTAAGAGACTGATAAAACAAGATTAGTCTGATTCCAGTTAAACTTTTATTCACTTTAAGAATAACACACGCACAAATATACAGTATCAAGCTGCAGTTGAAAGATTTTACTTCAGAATAGAAATGAGAAATCTTAAGATTTTTATTGGAAATATAGTCATGTTTGAACAGGTCTCTGGACCACCTATAAACCAAAAGGGGCCCAGGTTGGACCACAATGTCGTCAGATATCTATGAAAGGACAACACATTTGTCTCCATTGTCAGTTTTGGCTAATGCTGAAACTGTGAAAATCACTTTAAAAGCATTGAGACTAATCATCATAAGAAATCACAAAGTAAATCATAATCATCAAAACCGATGTTTTTAAACAAATAAACATCAAGAACGTGACAGGTGAATAATTTATGTGCAACCGTCCCTGCTTTGTTGCCCTCGGAGGAAGCCGAAGGGCCTGAGTGGGAGGACACTGTTCTAAAGCGTGAACCCAGGCTGGTTGTGAATCTCACAGACAGGTGATGTCTGTTAGATTCTATCCGATGATGTTTACTTTAATGACGGTCGCCGTCATCAACTTTCTTCAGTAATTGTGTGGTCTGGAGCGCCCTCTGGCGAGCATTCAGAGTAATTATTTACTTTTACATGTCCATATAACTTATCAGACCACATGATTTCATCTGGGGCTACATTTACTAATATATTGTTTTTTTAAGTAATCCAAAGAGTTGCTTCGTCAGTCTCTCTGACAGAAGGCTAAAGTCAGACTTTTGTAGGGCAGCTTCTATATATATATATATATATATATATATTATATATATAATATAATATAAAGCTCAATTCAGACTTATTATGAAAAGAAAAAAAATTTGAGCGGAAAAGAAGCTGATGCGATGATAATTTTCTTCTGTTAAAGCTCACTCTTCTTCTTCTCCTTGTGGAAGACCTTTCCATCTGACTGCTTCCTCCAGCTCAGTTTGATGTCACTGTTCACTCCCTTCTCCTTCAGCTTCTGTTTGAGCTGGAAAAGAAGAAAAAAAAACAAAACCTTTTGAATATTGTTAGTGACAAAGTTCTTCACTTGTTCAGCTGCATCCTTCAGTTTTTGTCAGCAGACAGCTCTGGACTGACTTTTCTTTCTTGCTTAAATTAAAAAAGGCTATGTTTAAATTTCCTTCCTTCCTTCCTTCCTTCCTTCCTTCCTTCCTTCCTTCCTTCCTTCCTTCCTTCCTTCCTTCCTTCCTTCCTTCCTTCCTTCCTTCCTTCCTTCCTTCCTTCCTTCCTTCCTTCCTTCCTTCCTTCCATCCATCCCCATACCTCCCTTATCAACACGAACAACTAGTAGTGTGTTTGCAGTAAGCCCTGATGTTGCACCAATTCCCTTTGACCTCTTGGTCCTTCAGATCCCACCCCTCCCCTGTTACATCAGATGTGCCCCAGGGCTCTGTTGTAGGACCGCTTCTCTTCATAATCTACCTTTTTCCCCTCGGCCATATTTTCTGTGAAAGATACCCAGCTTTACCTTTCCAGCTATCCAAATTCAACACTTCCGCCCTCTTCCCTCTCTCTCTGAAATAAAGTCCTGCTTCACTTCAAACTTCCTAAAACGTAACTGTCTGTGACAATAACAGATATCCCTCTCATTGGTACCAAATATACATCATCTAAAGTTGACAGTCTCTCCCTATCAATTGACATCACCTCACTTGCCCCCTCCCCTCAGGTTAAGGGTTTGCGTGTGATCCAGGTAGTGCATCCAGTCCAGGACACACCAACACGACGTCGCCTGTTCTCGGCCGACTGCTGTGTCGCCTGTGTCGGGCTGGGTCGGGCTGGATCGGGCTCTTTGAACACACTGCAAAGACGACACCCGACGGCAAACTAGCACGTACGTTCTGCGCATGCGTGAGAGGTAATTCCCCTCCATACCAGCAGGCAGCGGTAGTCTGTATTCAGGGGCTCAAGGAGGAGGACAGCGCTTTTTTTTTCAAAGCTTTATTGAGAAAACACAAAGTGCAATACAAAACAGCGGTGACCAGACAGCACAACCACCTGCAGCTCTGTGGAGAGTTACCGCTGGCTGAAATAAATCATTTAGGAAGATAAATGTTCGTTTAATAGATTAAATCTAACAGTTGTAGCTACGCCTGTTAAGAAATTTGCTCCGAATATTTCGGGATTTTCTGCCTGCCGGCTCCGGAGCTGATTTATGGTTCCGCGTTAAATCGACACAGAGCCTACGGCGTAGGGTACGGCGTACGGCACGCGTCGCCGCGTAACCTACGCCGTAGGCCGTAGAAGATGGTTCTGCGTTGGTGTAACGCAGAACCATAAATCAGCCTTTATTCTGGCGAGGTTTGAAAAAGACTTCACAACAACGGGAAAGCGAGTGATTATATACACTGAGTGAATATTATGAAATTAAAATATATATTTCTCGCTAGAAACGTAATCAAAACGCATTTTTATGCAGAAACTAACTCAAAATATTTATTTATTTATTTATTTTTTCACGTGCTTTGAGACTCTAGACCAGTGGTCGGCAACTGGCGGCCCGCGGGCCAAAATTGGCCCGCCTCCGATAATATCTGGCCCGCCAGATGACATTGAAAATCTGATTTAAAAAAAAAAAAAAAAAAAATATATATATATATATTTTTTTTTTAATTATTATTTACTATCACAAAAACGACAATTTCATAGATAATTCAAAGCCTTTATTTAGAAAAGATAAAATAAAATAAAAGTAGAATCTTCATGATTCCGGACGCACACAATTCTGTATAGTTCCCTGTCACCTGTAGCATAGGGGGGCCTTAATTAGACGTGCACACCAATATTCAGGAGTAACGTAGGCACAGACTCCCGCAAAACTCCTGAAGCTGTTGAAATGGTAAGACGTATTTGTTGTGGTTTCAACTGTGAAAAATACAACTGATAACTTACCTTGAGTTTTGCTGTTGGTCTTTTAAATGGTAAAACGTCCATTATGTCTAAAAATACGTCGGAAAATCCGCCTCATTTGCATATCCTCTCACTCGTTTCAGCAGACACAGAGGCACAGAGAGCTGCTGCTACGTGTGCACGTACTGACTACTGTGCTACTGTTCATATCATGGGTTTTTCATGTGTTTCATGTCGTTCTGTGTATTTTAAAGAAGGACTGCATTTGTTAGTAGCTTGGCAGAAAATAATATTATCACCAAGTTACTTATAAGCGGTTTCATAACGCAGCCACAGAGTAGCGCTAAAGCAGTAATAATGCCGCGTTCCATTTGTCCTCGGAAGTGGGGATTTCCCAGTACCCAGTTGGATTTTTCAACTGGAATGCCCCTCGAAGTGGGATTTCCCACTGGGAAAGTGGGAGAGTCTTCACCACCCCCGAGTTCACATTCCAAGATGGCTGCCCCGGTTGTAAACAGTAGAAGAGAGCTCTGTAAAAATTCGTAGCACTTCATTCTAGTTTTGGTCACACTAAATCAGTCGTATACAAGTATTGTTTGGCATATATATGCTGCTATAGAGTAATTTACATTTTTCATGTGGTATATGCGAAATACAAACTTGTTTACCTACTTTGTAACTGGAACGCTGATAACTGGGCTGTGACGTCATTCCCAGTTCCGACTTCCGAGGTAAATGGAACGCAGCATAACACACTAATAACAGTCTGTAGCAAATTCAAGTTACTTTATTTAAACCAATGACTTTCTTTAATTATTTTTTTTGTACAAGATATAATAGTATAATAATACTAGTAGCCTATAGATAAGGGGAAAAAAAGTTTTGTTTAGTAGAAAAAAAAACATGCTTCGCCTGATTGATGTGATGTTCTGGCCCACCATCAGTGGTGTAAAGTAACGAAGTACAAGTACTTCGTTATTGTACTTAAGTAAGATTTTTGAGAATTTGTACTTTTATTGATACTTTCATTTTTATGTACTTTTACTTTTACTTCGTTACATTTTCAAGGGAAAAATCGTACTTTTAATCCGCTACATTTAAAATTGGACACGTCGTTACTCGCTACAAATTAAAGCCATGAGAACAGCACAGCGGGGGTGATTTATGGTTCCGCGTTACACTGGCGCAGAGCTACGGCGTAGGGTACGCGGCGACACACACCCTACGCCGTAGCCGTCGCGTCGAGTACCGATGAAGACTGAAGCCTGAATTATCGGTCCGCGTTAAATCGACGCAGAGCCTACGCCGTAAGGTACGGCGTAAGGTACGCAGCGAAGCGCACCGTACGGTGCGTGTCGCCGCGTACCACACGCCGTAGGCTCTGCGTTGGTGTAACGCGGAACCATAAATCAGCCTTGAGCGGCAGCCGACGCTCAAGCCGACGAAATTAAAATGGGTTAATGGAAACAAACGCTCAAGGGGTCAGAATAATATCACCATTATTTAGAGTTGTAAGCAAATTCTTGGATTCTTCATTTTTTTGCAATCCTTTTGAAAATAATTTTGTACTTTGTACTTTGTACTTTTTACTTTTTACTTCATACTTTGTACCTTAAGTACATTTTACACCATGTACTTTTGGTACTTTATTATATTTAAGTTGAGGTACTTTTATACTTTTACTTAAGTAATTTTCTTAATGGGTACTTTTTACTTTTACTTAAGTAATTTTCAAGCAGAAAATTTGTACTTTTACTTAAGTACAATATTTTTGTACTTTTTCCACCTCTGCCCACCATTCAGTTGCTCCGAAAAAATTTGGCCCGAGGCCAAACTTACTTGCCGACCCCTGTTCTAGACTTTTACAATCATGCGGCTAATTTATGGATTTTCATAGGCTAACTAGCTTCACTAAAAAATAAGAAATGTCTGCCATGTTTTTTTTTTTATTCAGTCCGCAAATGACGACGAAAAGCATTCTGGGAAATTCTGGGAACAGCCAATCACAGAGTGAG
This sequence comes from Cololabis saira, assembly GCF_033807715.1. Lineage (NCBI taxonomy): Eukaryota > Metazoa > Chordata > Actinopteri > Beloniformes > Belonidae > Cololabis > Cololabis saira. Next base: position 13,278,822 of record NC_084598.1, read on the forward strand.
ATGTTGACCGACGTCCGAAGCTCCCGACGGGAGGCCAACCTGTGGCGACGTGCGGGACACACCGGGGAAACTAGCCCGACAGACGCGCACCGACGCTCATCGATGGCCCGACAATCAGCTTGGTGTGTCAGGGCCTTAAGATGTCTCTAGCTGTTCCATCTGGAAAGAGGAAATGCTGATTCAATCAGAATCTGCTTTTGAAGTTGGCTTGGTAGTTAGCACTGTTGCTAATCTCAGCTAGGATATTGGTATATGGTTTCCTCCCTCAGTCTGAAACAACCCAAAAATATGTTTATTAGGTTAATTGATGGTGCAGAATTGTCCATAGGAGTGATTGTGTGTGGTTGTCTGTATTTATGTGACCCTGCAATGGACTGGCGACATGTCCAGGGTGCAGTCCTACCTTTCACCTGAGGGGAAGCTGGAATAGGCTCCAGCAGATCCTCTACCCCCGAATCAGAACAAGGGGGTATCGATAGTGGATGGATGGGATGAGCAACAAATGAGGACGCTCTGGTTACCACCACAAACTGACTCCACACAACCCTGGTTATCCTGAAACTGGGAGGAATGAATGAGCCCAGCTCTTTTCTGCCTCTGGGAGTGATTCAGAGGAGCAAACCGGATATATTCCTTTACACCTCAGTGAACTTCTTCCCTCATCTTTCACGCTAGATTACATTTAACACACCTTCATCCAAAGCAACTTGCAGGATAAGAGGTGCTCTTGGAAGAAGAGGGTTTTAAAGGTTTCTTGGCAGCAGTGAGATTCAGACCCATGTCCCTGAAGAGCCTTAATCCAATTATCACTACCACATATCCCCACCCTCCACCTTCCCCTCTTCTACCCCCCCTCCTAATGTGGGCTTTTTGTTTTACTCCTGAGTTGTGGAGAAAAATCATTGGTTCCTCGAGAGTCGTGGGAGGACATTGTAGACAAAAGCTTATTCTGTTAAGGCCGACTCTTTGATTGCATAGCTGGATGATTTGGACCCCAGGAAGGATCGGGGGTAAGCAGAGCCTTTTACTGAGACCTAGTCGATTAGTCATCTACTAGTGCACTATTCACCTAAGCTATATTGTCTCTACTCCCCCTGAACATGTCTTCCTAAATGTACTGTAAATTCCGGTATATAAGCCGCTACTTTTTTTCACATGCTTTGAGACTCTAGACTTTTACAATCATGCGGCTAATTTATGGATTTTCATAGGCTAACTAGCTTCCCGCCGGCAACACATTTACCGGTAACTTCGTTATATTAGACCAATGAAATTACCGAACAGGTCTCAGTGAACCAATGAAACTGTTTCGACAAACTACAGTAACTTGCGCTTCTTCAGATTACCGGGTTTCTTCAGATCACCAGCGTTTCTTCAGATCACCCGTGCTTGGATGATGAGCGGCGAGAAGAGAAATCCTTCACAAAAACTGGCCACATGCGGAGAGCAACTTTTTGTCAAGTCTGTGAGTGGATCCTAACTGCGTGGAGCAGTGTCAAAGAATCCAGCATCACCAGCGGGTTCCCAAAGGCTGGACCGCTGCGTGACGAGGAGGCCAGCGCAAGCTCACCGCGGATTTGCCTCTGGTGGACGGTGACACTGAGAGCGCGGAGGAAAGAGAGATGGAGTGCAACGAAGCCATTCTGAGACTCTTTAATTCTGCAACTGAAGAAGAGCACTTTAACGGTTGTAGTGCACGGGAGTAACTTTTGCTGGTAGGTTTCTGTATTTTCGCTGAGAAAAGTAACGATGAAGTAATCCTGTAGGCTGTTCAATTCTAATGTTATTACTGTTAGAACACTGTTATGAAACTGTTCTGTTTTTTCACTGTTCTGATAAAAGGCATTTGCAGTATGTATGTAGTTGTGGTTGTTACTGGCATTTAATTAAATGTTTTTTTTAAATGCCTATATATGCGCTCTATAGTCCGGAATTTACGGTATATGTAATGTGTGTATGCGTGTCTGAAATATCTATCTATCTATCTATCTATCTATCTATCTATCTATCTATCTATCTATCTATCTATCTATCTATCTATCTATCTATCTATCTATCTATCTATCTATCTATCTATCTATCTATCTATCTATCTATCTATCTATCTATCTATCTATCTATCTACTGGGAGGTAGATGCCTTCTGTAAATGTTTATTTGTCGACAATAGTTGACAATTAAATCCATCGGCGACTATTTTTTATCATTGATTTTTGGTTGTGTACTAATGTTTCCCATCTGAAAATCCAATAAAAATGCCAAAGCAGACATGATTTACCTGCTCCAGAGCGCGTTCCATCACAACAGGGTCATTCAGATCCAGCCCAGAGCTTCCCTTCACCTTCACCTTCACTTTCACCACATGCTTTGGAGGAGCTTTAAGAGAGAAACAGAATGCAGTTATGCGTTTCCTGGTTGGATTGTGATAGCAACAAAGTTTAATATTGAATGACAAGACAGATTCTCCATCATTTCCTTTGACACAACTCAAAGGGTCCGTCTGTCTTTTGAGATCGTCTCCGACGTCCGCTGTAACTGTCTGGTCTGAGGTGACTTCAGTCCACCATTTCACAATTTGATTTAGGGAGGTCTCGCTTTTGACAGAAACACTCCCAAACCAGGAGAGCAAACAAAAATACTACCTTTTCAATAAAGACGTGGTATAATAAAGACGCGTCTATGGTTTTGTCAGCGTGAAAGAGGGACAGTGTCACTGCCCTGTCTGGCCCTTCATGTGGGAGCTATGTTTCTAAAATCGATGACGATATCCCTTCTTTTCAGAGGAGTAAAGAACATTTTGAAGTTATTAGCAAGTTTATTTCGTCACTTAGTCCAAAGGTATCGATCTAGTTCTGGTGACGACGCTAAGTGGGGTTAGTGGGGACTTTGGCTCCCCGTAAAAAAATGTACAGTCCAACTCAAAGTTCCGTCATCTATGTGTGAAGTCCTTTACCAGCAAGCTCTACGTTATCTACAAGACCTGATGGTGCCTTATGTTCCCAATAGAGCTCTCCGCTCTCAGAGTGCAAGTTTACTTGTAGTTCCTAGAAGATCCAAATGTAGATTTGGAGGACGGGCTTTCTGCTATCAGGTGTCGGGCCATGGCCCCGTGTTGAACAAAGAAAGGCCTCCAGATTAGCTGGAAGGCCTGACCACATGATTGAAACAAAGAAACCTTCATAATGACTCAAAACCCCAGCAGGCTTTGCTCCATTTATGGTACCTAGGTGATAAGGAATAAGCCCTCATTGGGCATGGAGCAAAAAACCCAGAAGGGGTCCCCGCTGATGAACAGCAGCCCAGGCCCGGTTATAAAGAGCGGCTCCCACTCTCTCAGCGACCTCTTCTCTCCTGAGCCTGAGAGCTGTGAAGGCCACAGCTCCTACTTTAGCACGACCAGCTAACGTCGTACTTCTCCATCGTCGTGCCTGAGGAAGTGTCTGGTTGCCAGGAAACGGCAACTACGATCCGTCTGTCCGCAGCGCTGCAACCTGCGAATGTTCCCAGCCCCAGACGAACCCTTGGAGCTCTCTATTCTTCATCCTCTCTTTCCTATCTTCCTCCTCTTTTCCTCCTCTACCCGGCTGGTCTTCAGCAGGAGCCCAATGTTAAATCTGAAGTCAAGCTGAATCTTTTTTCTTACCAACGTTGCAAATGAACGATGCCTCCCGGTTGCAGTTCCAGTCCTCCCATAGTCCGGAATTGGTAAAGTTTGTCACTGCACAACTCTCATCCCCGCCGCTGGGCTCCCCTGGCGCCCAGTAGTTGAAGGAGAGCTTACTCCCATCGGTCCAGTTCCAGTCTTCTCTGTAAAGACCAATCCAGATATATCTATCAGCCGGTATCAGCCCATGTATCATCTCGTTCTCCGTCTTGTTTCTGACACTGGCCAGATCCTTGTGGTTGTTCCTGCAGAATCTCTGGGCTTCGGGCCATGTCAGGTTATCCTCGGTGAGAACGAATGTTGCAGTCGCTCCTGAAGATAAACCGTGGTGAAATGTAGTGTACCATGAAACAAGGATTTGTATGGAGCTAGAACAGTCTCAATAGTCACAAATGCACAGGACAATTCACACGTGCGTAGGAGACAAGATACACAATTGTATTTCTGATGCACAAACAAATATAACCTGATTTACAAATGGATGGTTGTGTGTGGACTTCGCTGAATTTTTTGTCAATGAAGAGAGTGACAGGCTCTGTCACTCAAATGTTACACACAAATGTAATCATTCTGATTCACCTATCATTTAAAATGTTCAAAGTAAATTATTATTTTATTGATATCACAATTTCCATTCAAAGGCAATTAAATTTGATTAAAGGGCTTTAAATAATAATGCAGCACCAGCAGAGATTAATGTAAATAGACTCAGAAAACTTTATTTAAATTCTGCAAGTGAGATTTCATTAACAATTCAAGCAACATGCATGAAATTATATATTTGAATGGCTTAATGTGTTTGCAGGGGGTCGCGGGTCCTTAAAAAGTCTTAAATTCCATTTTCCAGATCTGGCAACCTCAACCATAGTGCTGGATTTCTTAGTGACTGTCTTAAATTTTCATTTGAAAATGTTATTAAAAAGTCTTAAATATCAATCCAAGGGTCTTAATTTTAGAGGGAATGTGTCCAGTCATCATAAAAAAGGAGAACCTCCTGCTGAGGTTCTAAATCCATGTTGCCAGATTGGGCAAGTTTCAGCACAATTGGGCTGAAAAATATATATTTGGGCTGCTTTTCCTGGTTTTTACTAAATATTTAGGAGAAATTATTAAAAAAAAGTTGTCATTATGGCAGATAAAAGTAGAAAGTACACAATAAACTCATTGATATTATATTTGCTTTAATATACTCAATTTAACTGTAGTTTCTGTGTGGAGCCTGAACTTTTTTTGGCTTTATTTGCTTCTGACTTGAAATTAATTCTGCATTTAATAATTGACGGTTTTAACATAGAGAATGTATGATTCGGGCTGTTTTTTCATTATTTCAGGCGGTTTTACATCACGTTTCGGCTGGAACCTGTCAGATCTGGCAACCTCGACCTCGGCACTGGATTTCTTAGTTACTTGTCTTTTTGGTCTTAAATTTTGTTTGAAAATTGTTTTAAAAATTCTTGAATTTAACTTGGTCAAACCTCTACACACCCTGTGTAAAGGACCAATTGCCCATATTTGGTATAGGTATAGTCTGTAATCATATTCAAAAACATTTATTGTTATACTGGGTGAAATGGTCCTTCCATCCTGAGAGTAGCCAGTGAATAATGTGTTCAGAAAAAGGAAATAAAAAATACGACCTCTCTGACAGCTTTAATCCTGTAAAAACTCTGACCAATCTGTTTTTTGCGGTCCGAATGGCACGGATTGGTCAGAGGAACAAAGGCTTGGCAGGGGGGAAAGAATCAATCAGATGCCTTCATTTTAAGTCCTGCCCACGCCCCCCTCCGCCCCATGCGCACACTCGGCACGTCGCCCTGCTAAAAAGGCTAAAAAAGAAAGCCAAAGGGCGATTCTGCGGCGCAGGTTGTCCACTACTGGGGGTCTGCCACAGACCCCCCAGTATGGGGGTCCGTGGGGATGGAGGCGTCTCCATCCCAGCGAGGGACCTGCAGGCTCTGGAGCCACAGCTACGCCGTAGGGTATGGCGTAGCCTATGGCGTAGGGTACGCAGCGACGCGCACCATTCTGCGTTGGTGTAACGCGGAACCATAAATCAGCCTTCAGTGTGTGCTGTGTGTGCTGTTCTGAACTTCTCTGTTTCTCATTTTGCTGGGACGTCGGGTCCCTCCGCCGAGACACAACTTTTGCGGTATGCGTTCATTGTTGTGTCTAAAAATGATGAAACGGTACAGATATTCTGTGATATTTTTTTATATTTATGAAAAAATAAAATGATAAAAAAATAAAGGATCCCCATAACTTTGATTGGGTGGGCAGGACGCACGTTTGGGTGGACACAGCCCACCCCTGCCCCCCCCCCCCAAAACCGGCCTCGCTTACAGGTGAATGAGACATGGGGTAGTTTTGTTGAAAATGTGCTGTCCAAAATGTCCTGGAAAACTCGACTCCTGCAAATGCGCGTTCCCCAACATTTGTAGGGGCGTGGCTTAAATGAGGGGAGGGGATTATATGAGGGGGCGGGGCTTAGAGGAGGGGCGGGGCTTTGGACGGAGCGCTGGCGGGAGGGGGAGGAGGGGGTGGGGCTTAGAGGAGGTGCCACTTTCAAATCTTGCTAGCTCTTAAACATTACAGACTATACCTTTAATTGAAAGGATGAACGATCCTTTGAAAGGATGAAAGGATAACTTTATTTTGAAAAGGACTTTTATTTTGAATGTTCGGACAGGATATCCGTCGCAGTTGACGATTTTTGACGGTTTTTTAATGTTTTTTTTGATGCTGCAACTGCTGCGTGTGTAAATACTTTACTGAAGGGATGAAGATTTCAACACATTTTTTTGTTAGTGTCTCAGTTAGAGAGGAAAAAGGTAATGTTGTCAATGAATACGTTTGTAAATATTTGTTTGAAGTGTATTGTAAGATGAATATATGTTTACTGCAGCTCTTACGGTGTGAAGGAACTTAAACTCCTGAACATCAGTTGAAGACTCCAACGTTTCTTTCTGAGGACACTACACCCTGGATTAGTTTGAGTATGTCCATTTGTTTTTTTATGATTGGCTGATACAAGCAAGATATCTGATTGGTTGCAGATCATTCCGTATTTTAAAATATATTTGTGGATGCAAGTCAGGGGAGTCTCAAAAGTCACACACAAATGCAGCGAGGTCCACAGACCACAAACCATTTGTAAATCAGGTTATATTTGTTTGTGCATCAGAAATACATTTGTGTATCTAGTCCTACGCATGTGTGAATCGTCCTGTGCATTTGTGACTATTGAGACTGTTCTAGCTCCATAGATTTGACCTCGTGGTCGGTCACCTGGTATGACCCTCACCTGTGACGTCAGCGCAGACTGCTTGCAGGGGAGAGTCACAAGAGTAGTCGTGCCACTCCCCCGTGTACCGCATGGATGTGCAGCGTTCAGCGTTGCCTAAGTTGTTTGGTTGTCCAGGACCCCAGTCTCGGAACTCGGCCTCGCCTTCAGGATAGAAATCAGCATCCGACATCGACCACCTCCAGCTGTTTACGTTCTCGTACAATCCCATCCAAAAGTCCTGCAGATAACATGATGATGAGATTCAGAGATCTAATGTTGGATTTATGAACTTTCTCAACTTTTAAGCTTCTTGGTTTACACAGGTTTTGTGTTAAACTCTAAACTATTGTTATTGTTATTGTTATTTTTATTTTACCTGAGTAAACCACATTTTTCACAATTGTTCAAAGAAAAAAGGTTAAAAAAAGACAAATTAAACATATTTGGTAAATATAATGAATATGGTGGATTTTATTATAAAAGGGAAACAATAGAAATGTTTTCCTGAGACCAGCAATGATTTTGATCATCATATTCAATATTATTCTACTTTTCATTTAAATTTTTACAACTTTAAGGTCATTATAGTTCACAGACCAGGAGATAGTGACATAACGAGCCCTCACATGTTTATTAGAAAAATGTACTTCCTCTACTTTGACCATTTTTTGACTCACTGCAGTTTTTAAACAGAAGGTTTGATGCTCATGTTAAAGGAACATCATCAGGAATCATCCTACAGTTCAGATTTGGTAACGAATCGGATCATTTTGAATCTGTCACTCTTCGTCGTGCGAACTCCTGGCCAACGGCGGGTTCTGCATCGGTCCTGGTCAGCCTGATCTAAGTCACTGAAACATTAGAAGGGGATTTTGAAGCTGCAGTTTTAAAGAGTTGAGCAGTGTTTGACAGTGAAAAATGAATCTGCCAGGCGTGTTACAGTTAAACATGAAAAAAAGAAAATAATTTAAAAAATTGAGGCAATTGATTGCCTCAATTTTTTAAGTTCTGGTAACTTATTCAGGTTTACAGTGCAGCTTATGCATTGCCAGTAATATTTACACGTCATATCATGTGAGTTGCTCAACTTAAATCATATTTCTGTCTTACTTGCAGATAAACCTTTGTAAAATTTTTCTCTTTTAATTAAAAACCACTCTGTGACTGCAGGCTGCAGCAGATCTGACTTTGTCTGCCAAGGATATACTTTCAAACTTCTGAGATGAGCAGATTTTTAAAATAAAATATATTAGTAATGTAATGTATGAATATGGTTTGGAAGCAAATGTTATTAGTTTCAAATACATAAACATATATGATCTCTGACTACGGTCAAAAATGCTTTCAAGAAACAGAATGTCCTGCATTTACTCCGAACATGCCGCTCGTCTTTGCCAGGCTGATCAGGAACTGCATGTCCTCTATCGTGTGCACAGACGCCAGGCCGTCGTGGTTGTCACTGCAGTAACGCTGAGCCTCCGGCCAGGTCTTCATCTGCTGAACAAACTTGTAGTGGCGCTCAGCGGTGGTGGAGATGAAACCCAGCACTGCAGCGACACACAAGGACGTATCAGTCAGATCTGAGATGAAATACTTCTTCAAACATCTTCAAACATGAGTATTTCTGTATTATGAGAAGTTCCTCTGTAAGAGTGCTGTTCATATTCTGAATGTCAGGATAACACATTGAACATCGTTTGAAACTGAAAACCACTGACCTGCTGCAACAACGACCAACAAACGAGCTGCCTCCATCCTTGAACGTGCAAAGATTCGCGTCTCCTTCGGTCTGCGGCTGAAGTTGCTGATATAACTGACGTTTATTGCAGATATCCAAAATCAATATGAAAATGATTTGCATTTACACCACACTGGTTCTTCCTGGAGGTGTTTGCAAGTCAAAACGTTTCAAACCAGCTTTGTTTACATTACAGTGTTGTGCATGAAAGAGTTCAAATGAACGCTTTCATTGAACACGTTAATTTCTGTGAGAATGTTGAACTTGTAACCCGGTTAAAAATGTAACGGGATATTCATTGTGTCATTTCATCAAAGTATATAAAAAAGAGTGATTAAAAAGGTTAAAATTCATTAAAATGTTATAAAAGGTTAAAAGCAATTTAAATATATATATTATATGTTTAATCTTTTATTTGAACTATGATTTATCTGTAAAAACAAGATGTATGGCATTTATGGGGTTAATTGTGGATTGGCCGGAACGCAACTTCTCAGGTGTTTTTTGTTCAGGACGGAGAATGAGAGGATGGAGGACTGATTAAGCAAGGAGAAGGCACACGAGGAGCTTTAAGGGAAAAACAGTAACGAAAAGAGACTGCTGAGCAGACGTGAGTGACCAGGTTCGTGGAGGTGTTTAATCCAGACGCTCCAGAGGACTCAAGAGTGACTTCTATATGTGTGTGAGTGAACTACTCCGCAGGTGAGGACGTCGGGAGGCTAGCGGCTAAAGCAGAAGCTAGTGGCTCACAGGACCGGACTAGTTGGCATCCCGCCAACTGTTTCACCCGTGACTGTGGGGACGGATCGTGGAGCTGCAGACGAGGCGTGAGCACCGCAGCATCGGCAGTGACGGGTCTTTGGTTTCCTCGGGCCGGATTTTCTCTTGCCATCACCTGTTCTCCAGCCATCAACCAGTGGGCAGGAGGATACAGTCCTGATCAGTAAGGTACCTTTTTATTTTTTCTGTGCCCGGCTGGGTGAAGCAGCCACTGTGTTTATGGTTTCCACGATCCCAAGCTACATTCAGGCCTGCAACAAAAACATTAAAGGGGTACCCCGGGTTTATTTTCAATAAGCTAATAAGAGTGCCGGCATTGTGTTTATAAGGTTTGTGGGTTCACATTTTTGCACTTATATTAAGTTGTGGGAACTTAAAGTTCTGCATTACTCCTTTTGAGGTAAAAAAAGGTTTGTTTACATTTACTAAAGTTTGCTACAGTGTTTTTCTAAGACGAGAGAATATTTTATTTACTGTGTTTATTTGAAGGAAAGAAAAGAGTATTTCATTTATTGTGTTTCCTGTGGAAAAAGGGACAAATAAGTGTTTTTGTTAAAAGAGGGATTTATTTTGAAGATTTAAAATCCTAAGAACTTTCATATTTTTATTTTTCCATTTCCTTAAGCAGTTTTCAATTAAATAATTTAGAATTGATTTTCTTAAAATTCTTGTGGTGTGTTAACTTACTTACCTTAAGAGAGAGATTTGTTTATTTCAGAAATATAAATACCTGAGGGGTGTAAAATCTTTATTAAAAACTGGAGTTTAAATTGAATTCATAGGTAAGTTTAAGTCTGTTCATGTGTGTAATCTAAAAAAAGAGAGATTTAAAACTAACATTAAAACTGAGTTAATCAGGGTTAAGTATAGTCAATATAAGAACCCAAAAGCCCTGCCCTTATTGCTAAGATTACCAAGGGGAGCGCTACAAACTGAACGCAACATATTTGCAAATAAAGAACGTGAACTTGTTCAGATCTGCAGATCACGAACTGGAATTTGAACTGTTCAGATTACGTGAGTTTCAGCTTCACTGTTTTGGTGAAATCTTTACATGACCAGTGAAGAGAGAGACATTGCAGACGCAGTGTCAGCGAGCCGTCAGATGATGATCCGCTTATCATTATCTGCGGGAATTTTACACATCGTCTCCCACAGAGTCCACCGGTAAAAATCTAACCTTTCTGTGCAAATTATGTCCACTTGCGCTGAGAAAACAAGTCTGAACGTCTGCCTCGTCAACTTCACATTTGAAACGTCATTTAGAGTTAAAGCATCAGTCCAGTGTTAGAAAATATCTGCAAGTCCTTAACAATCAAAAAGAAGTCATCAGGAAAGACTAAGAAGACCCAACAGACCCAAACGACCCCAGTCACACCGCCTGCAGCCTTCAGGGGGATGATTTCCCAGCAACAGGGAACAAACTGATAATGGACTACATTGTTGGAGATTTACAACCTCTGAGTAAAGTTGAAAAGCCACTAGGACAATACATGATTGTATACAGTGAACAGTTTTAGGATAGGGGGGTGTTTCATTCGTACTTCTCACCTAAAAATATTGAAATTAACTGAATTTGAACCAGTTCAAAATGAAAATGGTGAACTATGAACGTAAACTATTCATTTTTAAACTATGTGAACTGAACTTTGAACTAGTTCATGACAAGTATGAACTTGGACAACACTGTTTGTTTACATAGTCAAGGTCACGAATCACACGCAAACACGAACCCGAGAAGGCAAGTGTTTATCAGGGGAGCTTTCAAATAAATAAATGTCTTACATGAATGAATGAATGAATGAATGAATGAATGAATGAATGAATGAATGAATGAATTGTTGTTTATTAATGTGTCATACACCTCTAAGGTTCCAGCCTATAAGGGCTTACAAGACACAGATACCCTACGCCAGCAAACAAACATCAGCTCCGTACAAACAAAAACACAAACACAAAATTATAAATTACACTTAAACATTACAGATCATTTCTCAGTTTCCATATAGATAGATAGATAGACTTTATTAATAGACTCAGGGTCCATTTAAAAAATACAAAGATAAAGGATAATTTGTCCTTTCTCTGTTTCCAGGCTCTCTTTATAAAGGTAGCTATAGAGAAAACCTCCTCTCTGAAAAAAACATTCCAACATCATCCTCAGTCCAAAACATCTCAGGTTTCAAATCTTGCATTTTCTGAAATAAAAGCTGCCTGGCTGCATCATATAATGGACAATAAAACAAAAAATGAAGTTCATCCTCAACAACATTTAAATCACAAACACTACATAATCTTTCCTCTTCAGGAACAGAGTTATACCTACCTGTTTCTATGGCCAGAGGGAGAATCCCAGTTCGCAATTGAGCACATAATGATCTTTTTGATCTATCCAAGGGTAAAGTTGCACAAGGTTCAGGACAATAAATATTCTTCATCAACCGGTAAGTTCTAAGTTTCGGTTTATGCCAGATGTCATTGGCCCATTTTTCTTTATACTCAAAGAATAAAATAGCTTCACATACTGAATATTACACCGTTGAGCATTTATAAAAATATGTTGTAGATTAATTTCATTAAAAATAGCATTTATTCCCTGACACCAAGGATAGCTATGTGTTTTATCCCAATTAAAAACTTTTTTGGCTATTCTAGCCATATCACCTTGAAAAGTCAGCACAGGAGTAAATTTGTGAACGCCTAAAAAACATCTAATAGCCCGATTTTGAATAGCATTCACTCTGGATAACTCTTTACCCCCCCATACCCCCGCTGCATACAAAAGAATTGGAGAAACACAGGCCTCATAAAGCTTTGAAAAGGTAGTGTAACTAAGATGTTTACAATTCTTCATTTTACTTACAATAGAACCTAACGCTCTGCCTGCCGTATCCATAGGCGCCGAATTATGTTTTTGCTGGTGGGTGCTGAATGTCATGTAGTGTAGTGTAGCAATTCAGCAACGTAGATTTAACAGCGGTAACGGACATGAACGCCGCACGCACACACACACAGACACACACAAATAATAATCAAATTCTAAACAAATTCGGGTGTTCATCTGAGGAAAAAGGAGGCTATTTTTCTATAGTTCATAACCAAGATCATTCTTTCTTCCATCTTGATCGTTTCTAATCTACAACAGTAGAATTGAATTTTTTTTAATTTCACCGTGCGCCCTGTGACGGCATCTCGGCGGTGTCCAATAGGAAAGAAGGTGGAGGGAGAAAAAAAGGTTGTAGCTTGTAGATCAGAGACGATCAACATGGAAGAAAGAATGATCTTGGCTGTGAGTCTGTGAGGACCTGTGGGATGAGACTGCAGGACTATCGGGACATCAATAAAAAGGGACAAAAGTGGAGAGAAATCTCACATAATTTGGACACACCTGGTGTGTTTAAAAGTGGTAGAAATGTGATATACTTTTGCTCTTTTAACAATAAAATGTTAATTTAAAATAAAATATAGCATTTCCATGCCTCATCTGGGGATCAATTGAATCATTGATCAATATATGGTTATGAAAAGACCACGTGTCAATACTTTTGCAAACTGAAGCACTACAGGTCCGCTAAAATGACTGACATGAGCTAAAAAAAACCAACATAGTTCAGAAAGGTTTTTTAATAAAATATGATTCAGCCTGACCTGGCCATCATGGAGCTCCCGAACGAGCCTTTATTCCCCCAAATCCTGTCTTCATGAGGATTTCATGGACCCATCCCCTCCTTGCTGCTGCTGCTCGTCTCCTCCTCCTCAGAAGAAGAACTAAAGCCAGGGCTTTTCTTTGAATCAGGGACACATGCATTTTGCAAACCGAGCTGTAGCTACTGTACGTCCAAATGAGTGGGAAAACGGCGCCAGACCGGAAAAACTTTTTTTCAGTCGCCAAGCAACTTGCAACAAATGTGTACACAGGTGTATGCGCGCAGGCTCTGCGTCACTCAGACGCTGTGCTCTTGCGCAGCGGCAGTACATACACTTGAATGGGAAAGCCGGCGGCGGCTGTGCGCCCTTTATTTGAAAACCGCTTTAGCCAATCAGTGATTGTTGACATGGGGGCTCCCCTACTCGGCTCTCCCCGTGGGTGCTCGGCCATCTCCGTGGGTGCTCGGGCCCCGAAGCACCCACGGTTCCGGCGCCTATGTCAGCGAGGATATTAATACCTTCTTTGAACTGTAAGTGTTCATTCAGGGTGAAGCCAAGATATTTGTAAATATTTGTATAACTTAAAGGTTCAACTCCAGCATTAAAATTAAAAGTGCTTCTACTTACTCCAAGTTTTCTAAAATGTATAACTTGGGTTTTTCCTTGATTAATTAACAATCTCTATTTCTGACACCAGTTGTCCACAATGTCTAACAGGGACTGTAACTCATCCTCCCTCTCTGCCAAGATAACAATGTCATCCGCATACAAAAGTACATTTAATTTCATATCATCTATTTTCACTCCGATGTCTTCATTCTTAATTTGTTGCGCTAAATCATTTATAAACAGAGAAAAGAGGGTAGGAGAGAGAACATCTCCCTGTTTGACTCCCAGTGGAGTAGAAAACTATCCTGTTCTCATATTGTTTACCTGAACACATGCCACTGGATTTTTATATAATGCCTTAACTGCTTTGTAAAATAAACCGTCAACTCCAGCCGACACAAGTTTAAACTCCAATCAAAAGCTTTTTGAAAATCAATAAAACAAACAAAAATAGACTCTCCTTCAAAAATTCTAGCTCTTATTACAGTGCACAGGGTATAAATATGATATAGACAGGATCTATGTTTTCTGAACCCATTCTGCTCCTCCACTAAAATGTTTTCCTCTAGGTACTGATACAGCCTAGAATTTAAAATATTAGAAAACTGTTTATAAACTGTACTTAAAAGGCTGATTCCTCTATAATTAAGGAGGGACCCTAGTAAGTAATCAAGTAATAAGATTGTTGAATCTAACCTCTCTGTCTTGTGTCTCATTCTTGCCGCTGCAGAGTTGGAGTGCAGAAACAAATTTCTCCAACAGTTTGCATGCATGTCATGTTTATATATACGCGTATGTGATCTTTAAGTTGTTTTATATGCGCACTTGTGGAGGAAACCTTTGTCTCTTTCGACTCGTGCTCACAACACACATCTCCTCTAGTGGAAAAATACAGACTGGATTTTGTCAAAGTCCATTTTGACAAACCACAAAGCTTCTGGGAGATTGCCCTCTGGACAGATGACACAGCTGGAGCTTTTTGAGGAGTCACTAATTTCTATGTTCACTGACACAAGTGAACAAGACTATGTGAGACATGGAAGAGGCTCAGTTCTGTTCTGGAGCTGCTTTGCTGCATCTGGTAACGGTACGATGAAATCTCCAGACTGTCAAGACCTTCTGGAGACAAATGTGCTGCACGCCAAGGTTTGTTAGCTTTGCTGTCTGCGTGAAGTATCTTGGCATGACTTTGTTGTGAGTCGGTGCTGTGCAAGTGAAGATACAAGTCTAACATTTGAGTTATGGTCATACTCACTTGAGTTTTATCAAACAAAAACCCAGCCAGACTTTAAATGACAGACAAAACAAAAGGAGCTTTATTTCAACAATCATGAAGGCACAAGACAGAGCTGTTCTCTGCTTGTTTCATTCAAAGGTTACACACGTGTTCCCTATTTATTCATTTATTTACTTATTGTTTTACATGTGCCAGGTCTAATTCCCAAAGAAGCCAATAGCAAATGTCAAGAAAACAGTTTGGCAAACAGTCCCTCAGCAGCATCGCGACGCGTCCTGGACTAGCCGCCGTCTCTCCTTCCCTCACCTGCCGTGCTGCAGACGTGGAGGAAACAAAACACAGATATCCAAAACAACAGCTCAGTCCTCTCACTATAAATAATATGATCCAAGAGAACCCTTGTTTGTTCAGAAATACAGTTAAAAGACTGAATCCTTCACAGAAGAGGCAACAAATCATGAAATTAAAATAGTATAAAAAATACTCTCTTAAATAAAATTAAAGCAAAGACTAATATATCAAACATGGAATGTTTGATGTGCATATGCATGAACATTGAATCATTGTTACGGCAACTTATCTGTCATCCTGATATACGACAGACTTTATACGCCACTTCATCTGACTTGTCTTTGCTCGTTTTTAGGAATGAAACAATGAACCCGAGTGTGAACGCGAGAGGATAAGATCAACAGGAAAGTTGCTGTTTATCCTTGAAATATCAGGTCTTTTAAATTCTCTAAAACTTAAAATAAACTTGGTCGACACAACCTGAAACTGTCAAACAAACAGTCGCCTTCTTTTGACAGATTTAACACTGAACGAGGATTACTACAAATAATTAGTGCAAAAACGATGCTCACAGACTGCTAAAGTGGTTAGAAACGAGACCATGTGTGCACACGTGGGATGAAGAAGCAACTTCAAACCACGACTGAGGTCGAGTTCAGCTGCAGGCCGCAACGTACGTCTGCTTTTAGTGCATATGTTCCAGTCAATCACACCGTCAACTCAACAAAACAAAGCAAAACAAAACAAACAAAACAGACAAAAATTAAAAATGCTTGCAAATCAAAACAGAACCATCAAAAGAAACACTGTTAAAAAGTTAGTGAGCAACTCTCTGAAGGGAAATCTTCATTTTGGTAGTTTGCTGTGCAACAGGCTTCAGACTACGAGCAAAGACACCAGTGGGTCACTTTAAGGGCACATATTACCCTTCTACTGACTTTCAGAGGTTCAGAAAGCTCTTAAACTGTATTATACTCAGTTTTCAGGCCATCTGGCAGTAATTTAAGATATGTATGTTTTGGAAATACCAGTCCCTCCAGGAGCTGGTTATTTATTTGTCAACCAGACCAACCAACAAAGTCAGTTAGATATTAAACCAGTAAATTAATTAACATCTATCGGTTACCAAAGTCACAGTCAGTGTGAATCCATGCACATCTAAATCAAGTTACTGGCAACAATCTAGCTCAGGATTAAACTGGAGGTTCAGAGAAATCCAAGTATACATGCACGAGAAGACAATGTATTATTGAGTGAGTTGCATCCGACTCCGTAATGACAGGTGGCGCCACATGCACTTTTGCGTTGGCGTTCTTTCTGTTAGTTCTTTGTTGTTCATCTTCTTCTTCTCCTACTATGTTGATATTCTGGCTTTTTCAGTGAGGTCACTTCCAGAAGGCGGAGTCCCGGGGCAGTCAGTATCTCGGCTAAGTGTGAGTTGCGTATACATGCTGGAATAACTCAGATTAGGACGCATTATCTGGCACTAACTCGATCTCAAGAGCTTCAGTTCGGTTTGACTACAGTCCGACTAAGGTGTATACATGGCTTTTAAAAATTAATTATCGGTCGGATTAAGGCAACAATTCTGTTTCTGTTAGTGCATGGAAACGTACTGAGTGTCACTACTAGCAACTCGCTAACACCCATACCCTTGTGCTGAGGCAGAAACCCATCAGTCCTGCTGCTCGTAGTCTGAGCAAGTGTCCATGTCATCAGTATCCTCATGATTGGTGGATGAATGAAAGTTTACACTCCTACCGTCTGGACTGGAGGAAAGCTGATTCTTCGACAGGGAGCATGTAAAACCAGTGAACTACAACATGACAGTTTAACCTACTGCGTTCCCTCCAGTACCGCGGTTACATATGTGTGGTTGTGAAACGCTGGAATGATGTTGGGAACAGACCAAAACAAAGGCCGAAGGACCAAACTGAGCAGAACCTCGGCCGAATGTCCACAGACGGGTCAAACTGTGATGTAGTGCTGTCGCAGTTTGGCCAGGAGGAACTCGTGGGTTAAATTATGTCTCGTTATTATCCCAACGATCTGAAAGACATAAACAGGGAACCAGTCAGAATCATTAATCTAGATAAAAACAGCCACTGTAAACGGCTGCAGACCAAATGTTTTTGATGAGAACTTACTTCTCCAACAGCATTGACCACCGGTAAGTGTCGCAGGCCCATGGTCCTGAACAGGTTGAACACCTGGGAGATTCTGGTGGTTGGTGAAACTGTGTATGGACTTGTGTTCATGTAGGGGGTGACGTCCTGGGAACGCAGGGAGAATCATAATTCACACTTTGTTTCTGGAAGGACTCGTCTGACTCAGTTGGGAAATTGTTCGTACCACTATCATGCGGGGGTTGAGCAGGGCGAGGTCCAGGTCGTGGATGTCAGGGTAACGTGGGTAATCTTCAGTCATCTCTGCGTACGACAGTCTGGGCTGAGTGGCGCTCTGCATCAGAGGGAGAAATCGGTCATAAAAAGCCCCGAACGTCCATCGGGGCTTGAGCACGTTCCACTGACCGACTGGTTCTCGGAGTAGCAGACCCCTCGGATGAGCAGGTTGACCAGCTGGGAACGGAGGACCAGGCCGTGGAAGGTGAGCGGTCTGAAGCGCTCCTCCATGGTCCACTCCTCACTGGGAGACTGGTCCGGGTACAGGTTGGGGTAGGGCATGTGCCTGAACACGGAGAGTAACATAATCATTTCAAAAGATCTGGCCTGTTTTAGAAGAACGATGGAGGCCAGATTATTTACAGAATTCAACTCATCACTCATCTCACTCATCTTCTTCCGCTTTATCCGTTCCCGGGTCGCGGGGGCAGCAGCCTCAGCAGGGATGCCCAGACTTCCCTCACCCCAGACACTTCCTCCAGCTCCTCCGAGGGGAGTCCGAGGCATTCCCAGGCCAGCCGAGAGACATAGTCTCTCCAGCGTGTCCTGGGTCTTCCCCGGGGTCTCCTCCCGGTGGGACATGCCTGGAACACCTCCCTAGGGAGGCGTCCAGGAGGCATCCGGTACAGATGCCCAAGCCACCTCAGCTGACTCCTCTCAATGTGAAGGAGCAGCGGCTCGACTCCGAGCTCCTCCCGGGTGACCAAACTCCTCACCCTATCTCTAAGGGAGCGTCCAGCCACCCTGCGGAGGAAACTCATCTCGGCCGCTTGTATCCTTGTCCTTGTCCTTTCGGTCACTACCCAAAGTTCATGACCATAGGTGAGGGTAGGTGCGTAGATGGACCGGTAAATCGAGAGCTTCGCCTTTCGACTCAGCTCCCTCTTCACCACGACGGTCCAGTACATCGACCGCATAACCGTAGACGCTGCACCGATCCGTCTGTCAATCTCACGTTCCATCATTCCCTCACTCGTGAACAAGATCCCGAGATACTTGAACTCCTCCACCTGAGGCAGGACTTCTCCACCCACCCGGAGAAGGCATGCCACCCTTTCCCGATGGAGAACCATGGCCTCGGTTTTGGAGGTGCTGATTCTCATCCCTGCTGCGTCGCACTCGGCCTCAAACCGCCCCAGCACATGCTGAAGGTCCCGGTCTGATGAAGCCAACAAGACAACATCATCTGCAAAAAGCAGAGATGAAATCCTGAGGTTCCCAAACCGGATCCCCTCCGGCCCCTGGCTGCGCCTAGAAATCCTGTCCATAAAAATTATGAACAGGACCGTGAAGAAGGGAAGCCCTGCCGGAGTCCAACATGCACCGGGAACAAGTCTGACCTACTGCCGGCAATGCGAACCAAACTCCTGCTTCGATCATACAGAGACCGGATAGCCCTTAATAGAGGGCCCCGGACTCCATACTCACTTAGCACCCCCCACAGAATGGCACAAGGGACACGGTCAAATGCCTTCTCCAGATCCACAAAACACATGTAGACTGATTGGGCAAATTCCCATGAACCCTCGAGCACCCTGCGGAGGGTATAGAGCTGGTCCAGTGTTCCACGACCGGGACGAAAACCGCATTGTTCCTCCTGAATCCGAGGTTCGACTATCGGCCGTAATCTCCTCTCCAGTACCTTGGGGTAGACTTTCCCCGGGAGGCTGAGAAGTGTGATCCCCTTGTAGTTGGAACACACTCTCCGGTCCCCCTTTTTAAACAGAGGGACCACCACGGTTTGCCACTCCAGCGGTACTGTCCCCTTCCTCCATGCAATGTCACAGAGGCGTGTCAACCAAGACAGCCCTACGACATCCAGAGACTTGAGGTACTCGGGGCGAATCTCCTCCACCCCCGGTGCCCTGCCACCGAGGAGCTTACGAACTACCTCAGTGACCTCGGCTTGGGTGATGGATGAGCACGCCCCAGAGTCCCAACTCTCTGCTTCCTCAGTGGAAGGCATGTCAGTCGGGTTGAGGAGATCCTCGAAGTATTCCTTCCATCGTCCGACAATGTCCCCAGTCGAGGTCAACAGCTCCCCACCCGCACCATAAACGGTGCCAGCAGAGTACTGCTTCCCCCTTCTGAGACGCCGAACGGTCCTCCAGAATTTCTTCGAGGCCGACCAAAAGTCTTCCTCCATGGCCTCCCCGAACTCCTCCCAGACCCGGGTTTTTGCCTCCAGGACCACCCGAGCCGCGGCTCGCTTGGCCTGCCGGTACCCATCTACTGCGTCAGGAGTCCCACAGGCCAACATAGCCCGGTAGGACTCCTTCAGTCTGACGGCATCCTGTACTTCCGGTGTCCACCACCGGGTTCTAGGATTGCCGCCACGACAGGCACCGGAGACCTTGCGTCCACAGCTTCGAGCCGCCGCGTCGACAATGGAGGCAGAGAACATGGTCCACTCAGACTCGATGTCCCCCGCCTCCCCCGGGATCTGAGAGAAGCTCTCTCGGAGGTGGGAGTTGAAGATGTCCCTAACAGAGAGCTCAGCCAGACATTCCCAACAGACCCTCACAATCCGGTCTGCCCGGTCTGTCCAACCTCCTCCTCCGCCAGCGCATCCAACTCACCACCAGGTGGTGATCAGTTGACAGCTCAGCCCCTCTCTTCACCCGAGTGTCCAAGACATGCGGCCGAAGGTCAGATGAAATGACAACAAAGTCGATCATTGACCTCCGGCCTAGGGTGTCCTGGTGCCACGTGCACTGATGGACACCCTTATGCTTGAACATGGTGTTCCTTATGGACAAACTGTGACTAGCACAGAAGTCCAACAACAAAACACCCACGTGAGCGTTGAAGTCCCCCAGTAGAACAATGGAGTCCCCAGTTGGAGCACTATCCAGTACTCCTCCCAGGGACCCCAAGAAGGCCGGGTACTCCGCACTGCTGTTCGGCCCGTAGGCACAAACAACAGTGAGAGACCTTTTCCCGACCCGAAGGCGCAGGGAAGCGACCCTCTCGTTCACCGGGGTGAACTCCAACACATGGTGACTGAGCTGGGGGGCTATAACCAAGCCCACACCAGCCCGCCTCTCACCCTGGGCAACTCCAGAGTAGTGGAGGGTCCAGCCCCTTTCAAGGAGCTGGGTTCCAGAGCCCAAGCCGGTATCTCTCAACCTCACGCACAAGCTCCGGCTCCTTCCCCCCCAGCGGGTGGGTGGGTGGATGCATGGATGCATGGATGCATGGATGGATGTTTTATAAGACATGAAGCTGTATGCTCTGGACATTTGGGTGAACAAAGGAACCAGGAGTATTTCTCCAAGGATTCTGCATAACGGGGGTCCTGAAACCTGAATGGAGTCTGTTCCCTCTTCCTCACCGACACTCGTGTCGTCTACTGGAACAATGACAAATATGAAGGACGCCAGCTTCCTACATAACAGCATTCCTGCGTGGCCGTCCTACCTTCTCTCCAACATCTGCTGAAGCATGTCCTCTCCCTCCTCCGTCGGCTCAACCGCAGCACTCTGCTCGTCACAAACGTTCCTCAGCTCGCTGGATGGGTACGACTTCATAGACTGGCATCGCCGCCGCTGTTCCCCCGCACGGGACACAACGCTGGATTTCTACAAGTCAGACAGAAGCTTATATTTAAAATAACACCGTTTATTAGTGCACCCACAAGCCAGACCACTGACACGGTCCAAAAAACTAAATTTAAGTCACGCTAGTAATTTGCAACCCAAAGGTTTTCATGGTGGCAATAAGCTGTGGGACAGATCTCTAAAGAGGCACACTTTGAGAACAAGAGGACTGGAGGGTAGAGGAGTTTCTAACTCTACCCCCTTAAACCAGCTGCAATGAACCGAGTTGTACATTTATGGTTCAACAGAAGCTTTAATACTCTCTCTCTTTAAACAAATGGTGTCAACGATTTCATAAAGACCTAAAAAAAAAATGTCAAGAACTTTGAAAAATGTCTCGTTTGAAATTTAAAACAGTTATGATGTAATGTACTGTGAAGAACAAGATGTAGTACTGGTTTTGTGTTGTTTAAAGGTGCTTCCCAGACTTAAACCAGGAGTAAGAGATCATAACAATGTTTCTTGGCTGCTGCGCTGCTTTTGTGTGGAACCTCGACTTCGTTCATCCTCCTCTACAAGGCTTGGTTTAACTAGGGGTGGGCAAAAATATGGATATGGCAATATATCGCAATACTTTGCCAGTTGATTCATTGAAAATTTGAATATAGATTTTTTTCCCCCTTCCAAATAATAAGTCATGTTTCCAACGGGTTGCACATCCAATACAATGTTATTGGTTACATGGGTATTTATAAATATTGAAAGAAAAGAAAGAAAGATTCTTTATTTGTCAGTATACTTGGAAATACACCAAAATTTTCTCCTCTGCTTTTAACCCATCACTAGTTACACTAGGAGCAGTGGGCTGCCTTTATTCTGTCGCCCGGTGAAGGGCCTTGCTCAGGGGCCCAAAGTGGTTGACCTCAGTTGCAATCCAGGGGCTTGAACCTGGTCCTCCAGACTCCAGCCCTCCTCTGTAACCATTAACCTCACTCCCCAACCACTCCCCAACTTGTTAATGTTCATACCATATTATGTAAATAATATGAAGAACATATTCAAATATGTTATAACTTTAGCTTGTATAGTGGCAATAAAACGGCATGGATAATTTGAATCAAATTTTTTTGTCCTATGACAAACATCTGATGTACGTGCAACTCAGAGTTTAAGATGCATAACGCCTTTTTAAAGTTTTCAACTACTATGTATAACATCGCAATATCGTGTCGTGACTCAAGTATCGTGATGTTTATCTTATCCTGAGGTCCTTGGGAATACCCACCCCTAGTTTTAACACGTAAAGATGTGGCAGACTAACCTTGAAGCGGATGTTGTTGCTGATCAGGATGTTGCCTTTCATGAAATCGCGTTCATTCTGCCGATTTTCTGTGACCACGGGGAAGGCGTGGTACATGGTGGTGCGCAGGATGCTGACCAGAGACTGGACCCGGGTGTGGGGATATACGTAGGTCAAGTTGGGCTCCATGATGTCGCTGGCGGTGAGCCTTGGAGAGTGGAGAGGAAACGACACGGATGAAGACCTGGGACTGTGGACTGAACCGCCGCTCAGGGAACAGAAGCAAGTCTTACTTGTCCATCTCAACCTCAGTCTCCCACTCCAGCAGGGGCACTCCTTTCAGCTCGATGTGGATGTCATAGAGACCCTTGTTGAAGAAATCTCCAGTCCACTTGGCAACCTAAACGCCAGCATAATCAACAAACACAAGAATGAATCACCATTGAGGGCCGACAGTCGACCTGGCTGAGCAG
Organism: Cololabis saira; assembly: GCF_033807715.1. Classification (NCBI taxonomy): domain Eukaryota; kingdom Metazoa; phylum Chordata; class Actinopteri; order Beloniformes; family Belonidae; genus Cololabis; species Cololabis saira. Next base: position 13,301,785 of record NC_084598.1, read on the forward strand.
GTCCTCCATGTATGAGTCTACAGTCTTCATGCAGGTGGGCCAGGTCTGACTCCAGGCCTCCAGGGGCCTGTACTACGAAGCAAGTTCAACATATCCAGGATATCTTTTCCTTATCCAGATTCACTAAGCGGGACAATTGCAATCACGCTAAGCGGTCACACGACGGTGGTTATCAACTCGGTATATCAACCCAGGTTTCTCCAATCTGGATATGAGCGCGTGCACATAAAAGGGGCAGTGTTTTCAGCGCATGACCAATCGCAAGCATGGAGAAGTCCGCTGTCAGAGCCGCTTATTTCAGTAGCGAAGAGCAAACAATAATTTTACGGAAATATGATGAGTATAGGCATATAATACAGGCAAAAAGCAACACAGTTGCAGCTGCAAAATGCAGGAAAGACAGCTGGCAAAAGATCGCTGACTGTATAAATGCGTAAATTCATAGGGATATAAACATATATTTGAATATTCTGGGAATCTTAATCTTAAACTGTAAACCATGATCAGCAATATTAAAATAATAAAAGGCTTGCAATATTTCAGTTGATTTGTAATGAATCCAGAATGTATGACATTTTTTGTTTTTGTGTTTGCATTACAGAAAATCACAATATTCTAATTTTCTGAGACAGTCCTGTATATATTGGTTCTATAACTATTGTTGTTGGCCGATAACTTGTGCTGATGCTGTACCAAAGAATTGGGTTTATTTATTTATTTTATTTAATTTTTTATTTTTTCAGGAGGGGGGTATTTAGTATTTAAAAGTGACTTGAATGTTCGAGGGACGAAATTGAAAATCCCTTTTTTCCTATCCCCTTACAAATGCATCTTCTTTTTCATTTCTTCTTGATTTATTTATTTAATTGGTATTAGTTTTGGATTGACTGTACATCGGATTTTGGGTGATGATTTGTTTTATTTATTCATTGATTGATTTATTTTTTATTTTCTCCTCCACCTCTTTTTTCTTTTTTTCCTTTTTTTTTGGATCGTTCATACAGGTACTCATCAGGGAAAGCAAAGGGGTTTTGGTGGTCCCTGAATACGCGTTCTCTTCGGAGGGATCCTCTCACGATCCGCGCACCAAGCTCCACTGGATTCTCTTCGAAAGGGCATGCCATTTTCCAAGAGAGCTGATTGGTCAGTGGGCGGTGCTTTTACACCCGGCGATCTGTATCTCGAACATAACCTGCTCCGGAGCAGGTTAGCGGTTCAGCATAAGTTACCATGGCGATGTATCCCGGTAAGAAGTGAACCACCGTCGTAGTCCTGAAAACCCAGGGTTAAACCTGAAGTTACCTCGCTAAACCCAAATCCCGCTTCGTAGTACAGGCCCCAGGTCTTCCTCATCACTCTCTGTCCAGATACTTTCAATATAGACCACTGGAGCCACAAGATTTAAATAAACAAATACACAAACAAACAATAAAAACAAGGTTCGATAATTAACCAGCAAAGTGGGTGACATCTTAAGAGAACCATGTTTAAGAACTCATTATACCCCTGTACAGGGGGCAAATGTTTAGGGCTGAAACGATTCCTTTAATAATTCGATTACAAAAAATTATGGAGGAATTTTCTCTGCCTCGAGGAATCGTTTAATTTTGCCAGCTCAAAGCAGGTATTTCGCCCGGACTCCGTTTAATGCGGCACAACGCGCTGACGCCACGCACGTAATGGTAGAAGAAAGAGGCGGCGGATATGTTTGGTTTTAACTAAAAGAAAAGGCAAAAATGTCAAAAGTGTGGGAGCATTTCAATCTGGACACCAAGGCGAACACTGTTGCATGTTTTCACTGTAAGACAGCGCTTGCAGACCACAACAGTACGTCCTGAATGCTGCAGCATCTCCACCAACACCCTGTTTACTCCGAGAGCGGAGGACCGTCACCCCAGACACGGTAAAATTAAGTTAATGTAGCGCTAATTAATGAGATTAACGTTACGGTACCTTCATAACACAACGTTAGCCCTGTGGAGGGCTAGGTTTCTATTAATTATGACGACTGTCGACGCGTGGCTAACGCATTTAATCTGTAAAAACACAGAGCTGTAGAGTGAGTGTGAAAAATAAAAACATAATAAAGCTAACTGGGTAGTTTTCAATTTTAGCTCTGTAGTCATTGATGGATAAAACAAGCAGCACTGGTGCCTAATGTGCTCCAATACAGGAGGTCTCAATTTTATTTTGAACACTGCCAAAACTCAAAATCTTATCGAGACTTTAACTTAAAACTTAACTAGAACTTAAAATTAGCTTGACACAAATGAAAGTTCAATTGAAACACGTGGGAAAAACACCTAACCTTTTAAGTGATGTGTGTTATCAGGTGTAATGGCATTTTTAGGTTAGAAATAAGAAAATTTCTTGGTAAGATCCTTAGTTTTTTGAGTGAAGGCAGTAAATTTGGTCAACTGGTGTAAGTTCAGGGGTTTTAAATGAAGAACCATGAACCTACTTTATTATATAACTTAGTCTTAGTAATGCCAATTAACATCTAACATCTTATGTATATTTATAATTGCTCTTTAACTAAACAAAAATATGTTTTATCCGATTACTCCATTAATCTATGGAATTTTCAGTAGAATTACTAAAATATTCGATAGCTGCAGCCCTACAAATGTTATTTATGAACATCCATCCATCCATCCATCCATCGTTTCTGCACACATCAGCTCCTTTTCTTGAGCCAGTTGATGCCAAGAGTTACCATGTCAACGCTGAGTCTCTCATCTGCCTTTTTTTAACCATCTTTCATTTTTTGGTAATTCAGCCAAATTGTGATCAGAGTTATGTTTGCCGACTTGCAAATTTGGAATTTGGCCGTCATTTACTTGGCAATTAAAACAGAGACCTCCAAGCGGATCTGATTTTTCAAACCTGATGTACGATTATTGTCTTTGACGCCATTCTAGCGGATGCTAGATACAAATATAAATATAGTTTTCAGTTACTGGATATCTGTTATTCAAGACAAAAGTCTCTCCACATCCTGAACTACCTCAGGAAAAACCTTTTATATCATATTGTCGGTTCTCATTTATTGCTTATTACACTTAGTTTAATGTTTTAAACAATCAGATACAATCTAGTCAAGTGTTTGACAGTTCACAACGAACCGTGATGGTAACCGTTCCAGTATGAACCCTGAATCATGGCGTCTTTGGGTTTAAAACCTCCTTGACTGAAAAAACAAACAAAAACCTTTTCACATGTTGGAAGAGACTGCAGCGGTACAAGACAGGTCACTTACCATGAGTGTGATCATGATGGGCAGCCCGAACGTGATCTCATTGGTGGATTCGATGAGGATGACGGTGAGACTGATGGTCATCCTGACGACGCCTCCGAGGAAGGCGGCAGCTCCGATGAGCGCGAACGTCCCGGAGTAGATGTCCATTCCCAGTTTCCTAGCAGAGGACAGCCTCACCGTCAGAATCAATACAGTGGCTGTTTAATGACGTGGGTAGGGGAGAATCTGGCGGGAGCCCTCAGCGGTGGGAAAGCGTGTCGATGAAAGCATCAATACTCAAATTAACAGGTTTAAGAAGCAAAAGAAAGCAGACATCACAGTCGGTACATCAGCGGTGACTAACGCAGGTGTAAAAAGGCCACCGCTCGTTGTACATGTTTGCTCATGACATAATACACAACAGTAAAGTACCACCGGTACGTGTCTAGGGTTCAATTCCGTTTTAGCTCTGATTTCAGTTCCCAAAGATTGAAAGCTTGATCTTGAGGTGGTATTTCTAAAATAACTGATGTGATGAATCTTGTTTTGATAAGAAAGATTTCAGGAAGAGAAGTCTGTCCTTACACTTTGAGGATGTTCGCGACCAGACGTCCGAACGCTGCCCCGCAGAGCAGCGAGGGGACGAAGATGCCGCTGGGGACGGAGACGCCGTAAGTCCAACAGGCCAACAGGAAGTAGAGCAGGAAGAACACCAACAGAGTCACCGGGCTGAAGGTACCTGAGCGGAGAACCAAGAAGCAGCTGACCGTTAGGAGGCTTCTTCCCTTCTTGTTAAGATCCATTAACAAAAGAAGAAAAAGATGCTGGAATGCAAAATTGTACACATAGATGAATAAAATATTCTTTATTTTTGCATGTATTTATATAAACATTTGATGGATGGATGGAAATACATTAACTTCGATTTCGGTTTATTTCTCCATTTCAGATGGCGCAGGAGGCTTCAGCTGGTCTCAGGTGGTCCCAGGTGGTCCATGGTCTCAATATTGGCCTCAGTTGTTTTTTTACTGTTATGCAGTATGAACTTAAATGTCAGTGATGGATTAAACCCTTTTGTTAATTCTGTGATTGACCCAAAGCTCTGGCCCTTCACTTAAGCGAGGATAAAACGGTGTGAATCATCTTTGATCCTCCATCCAACATGCCAACCTGTCGAGCTGCATTCCTGGTTTTGTTTTTAAAAACCAGCTGTGAGGAGTGTTGGAGCAGTTTTTGACAGAAGCTTAAAGACTGATAAGTAGACCAATAGTGTTGCAAAGACAAGCGTCTTCCAGATTCAACTTTGGCTCAAGTGGAACCCCTCGACGACGCGGAGAAGGCAGTCCAGCCCTCTGTTAGCTCAAGACTGGATTATGATCCTTCACCTTAGTTTCATCCCATCTTCAGTTTAAACAGAACTAAAAACCCTTGTTTGTTACGATTTGTTCAAAAGCTGCCAGCTTTTAACTTCTCTTCCCCTAAGTCTTCACTCCTTTAGCTCCTGGTTCATTTGATAGTCAAATTCAATATTTGTGTTTTTATGGCCTTAAATGTTTTGGCCACAGCTTGCCTGGGTGATATTCAAAAACTGTAATTAATTTCATCACACCAACTAATTTTAGAAGCTCCAACAGAGAGGTGATCAAGCTTTAACAGCTGGCAGGGACCCTGGAGTTTGTTTTGGACCTGGTTTTCTTGCCTTGTTAGCATAATTAGAGCGCTAATAATCGTAGCTGCAACAAAAAAAACCCCTCTGACTTTAAGCGATGGAGCTGGCGAGCTCACCGTCCTGGTGGAAGAGCTGGTGGATCGCCGCCTGCTGCGGGTTGAAGAACAGCGTTGCCATGTCATTGTAGGTCTTGTTGGAGCAGAAGAACTGGCGGATGGTGGAGTTGATGTCCTCGCTACCAGCCAGCTGCAAACAAAACCAGTGTCAGACGAGACGGCGCGCACTGTGATCAGGAAAAGATAGTACACCCTCTTTCTGTGACAAGAAAGAACATACAATGTCATTACTTACTGAACAAAAACAAGACATCCGCAGTGCTCTTACAGAAACCGGAGGGATGTTGAAGATGTTTAGGAGGAAATCACTTCTTGCTAAAAACAACATGTTCGCTAAAGTTTGCAAAGCTGCGTCGAGAAGTTATCGGACCACAAAACATATGAAACCGAAGTGGAGACACTTGGTTGACAGCTTGTTTTGGGAAACGCTAAATACAGCACGACAGCACAAACAGGCCCCGGCCAAACCCAGCGGTGGAGGGTTGCACCCGCAGAGATCACAGAACAGGACAAACGGTCCCAACCAGACCTGCAACAGAACGCCTGATTGTTAATCCAAGTTATCTCCAAGTTATCTCCAAGTTATCTCCAAGTGTAATACCACCAACGGCCACTAAGTGACATCAAAACTCCTGCTGAGGAGACTGAGGAGACTGAGGAGACTGAGGTTCTTCGGCGTGTGCAGGGAGCTCCTAAGGACTTTTTATGACTCTGTGGTAGCGCCATATTCTATGCAGTGTCTGCTGGAGCTGCGGGAGCTCCGAGAGAGAGAGGAAGAGACTGAACCGACTGGTCAGGAGGGCTGGCTCCGTTCTTGGTTGTACTCTGGACTCTGCTGAGGAGGTGGGTGAGAGGAGGATGCTGGTCAAGCTGAACTCCATCATGAACAACCCCTCTCACCCCCTACATGACACTGTGGGAGCATCAGCAGCTCCTTCAGCCAAAGACTGCTCCACCTGCTGCAAGAAGGAACACTACCTCAGGTCCTTCATCCCCACAGCTATCAGACTTTATAACAACAAACTGTAGCCACCCGAGTGCAATAACCTGTTTCTCTGAAAGTGCAATAACCCTCGCCCGCTAAATACCTCACGTATTTTGCACATGTAAATATTATCAGTCTTTTGGGTTTACTATCTTCTCTTGTACATTGCTCATTTTTCTACATTTTATATTGCTCTTTTTTTAATTATTATTTAGCTATTTATTGGTTATTTTTATTTTAATTTTTTTAGGATATACTTTTTTTAATACCTTGTCATACTTTCATGTCTATTTGTATAAACCGTTGAGCTTGTGTGTGTTTTGCTGCTGCATAATTTAATTTCTGCTCTGGGAGATCAATAAAGTCTATTCTATTCTATTCTATTCTAAAACATCCCTGGCTCTCGTGGATCATCCCTCTAAAACTGGCAACTTTCCTTAAAAAAGCATGAGCAGCGACGACGGGGTAGAGACTGACCGTTGTGTTGTGGGCTGTGGGAGCGGCCAGGTCGCGGCATTCGCCCAAAAGGATGGAAGCTGCAAATATCACCACCGTCGTCACCATGGCAACCAGCAGGCTCTCCAGAACCCTGCCAAGGATGTAAATATCAGAACGGCAGACACATTCCTGAAGCCGGGCTGCTTGTCTGGAGAGCAACGACCCGCTCACCTGATGAACTTGGCTTTGGGGTGGATGTGCCGGATGCGATACTTGGACAGGCACTTGTTCATGCAGTTGAAGAGCGCGCCCAGCAGGCCGCCGACCACGCCCATCAGGACAAAGAAGGCCAAGTCCACGGCCGTCCACAGGTGGCAGTTCTTATCCCCATCCGGACACTGAACAGTGATCAAAGATCATTGATCATAATGATGAGTAGGACACTACACTAGGTCTTATTTTGGTTGCATTCGCACTTGAAAGGTTTAGTATTAAAAGTAAGTCATCTGAAGCTCAGAACAGGCTTGTTTCAGACGTTTGTCCATCATGGACAAAACGGGCCCGATCTGGAACCACAAATGTCAACATTGTCTTGTTTTTTTTAGATTTTGCGGGAAATATAAGAGCTGAAAGCTCAGCGGCAGCGCTGAGGGGGGTTTTATTCATCTATGGCTTGTTTTGGCTAATGAAGCTTTTAAATTATTTTCATTCATTTCTTGTATTTGTCCAAGCGGTTCTGTTCCCTCGTCTCCTCCCCTTAAGACGGTTGCAACCTCAAGCTTTTACAGAAGCTTTTTGTACAGGCTTTACCTTAAACTCTCCAAAGTTGAGCAGACCAGGCAGCTGGAACGAACCCCACTTGTTGAAGTTGATCCCCGAGCGGAAGAAGTTCAGAGTAAAAGTGGCCGACATGGAGCAGAAGAGCTGAGAAAGAGGAGGACCGGACGAGCCGGGGATGAAAACAGTGTCAACGTCGCCACTTCACTTTTTTATTGATTGTTTTAAAACATGTTGTACACATAATCTAGACTAGATTACTGTAATGTGTTGTTAGCAGGATGTCCAAGTAATTTGCTGAATAGGCTCCAGCTGATCCAAAATGCAGCAGCACGAGTACTGACAGGAATTAGCAGGAGAGACCACGTCTCTCCAGTGTTAGCGTCGCTCCATTGGTTACCCGTAAAATTCAGAATCCAATTTAAAATTTTATTACTTGCGTATAAAGCCCAAAACGGCTTAGCTCCGCATTATTTGCAAGACCTGATAGTCAGAGCTCTCCGTTCTCAGAGTGCAGGTTTACTCGTAGTTCCTAGAGTATCCAGGGATTAAAGCAAAAAAAATATTTTTGACTGAAAAATTTTTTTCACGCCAGTTCATATGCGGTCGCTTCCCAAAGGTTTCAAGTAAAAAAGTTAAATGCTGTATTAGCCCTTCTGTTTTCTAATACAGCATTTAAGGTGTAATAAGACTTTTAACCAACACTATTTAAATACTCGAGACCAATAGCATTTTATAGGAGGAAGGTGTTTTTGAGCAGTTTTATTATTGTTAGTTTGCTTTTAATTTATGGTCCACATCAATTGGTCATTAAAGCCTTAGGCCTGTTCTCCTAGATCTGAGTCGACCTGGTAAACTGCACTTCTTCATCCAGTTGACCAGCTGCTCTGATGTCACTGCACTTGGCAAGGCTTTGGCCAAGGTGATGAAAGCATCCTGGACTTTTTCATGGACAATCAATGATGGTGTTAGTGCAGACAAAGAGATCATGTTATTGTTGAGAGGAAGGTTTTTCTAAATCACATGGCGTCAACACCGCCCATGGGCCTTCGCAATGCTTTGTTTTAATTAAACAGTGGGATTCCCCTGGTCCGCACCAGTTCTAAGTCAGCTGCTAGGCGCCAGCCGAGGTGACAAGGCTCGCCACCCATCCCTTGATATGCGGAAATGTTACGTAATTGCGAATTAAAAGTTGCGTTCCCTATTGAAACAATACGGACACATATTATGCTCTTATTTATTGATGTCATAATCTACAGGTGAAGGTCGGAAAAGTTGAATATATCACAAAACTTCATTCGTAGTAAATCCAACTAAAGGTGAAACAAATATCTTATTTCCCACTACATTTAAAGTAAGATACTTCAAGCCTTTATTTGTTATAATTTTGGTGATTATGGCTCAGTTTATCAAAACCCCAAATAAAAAATCTAAAAAATTTTGAATATTTTATGAAATCAATAAAGAATTCAACCATCAAAATTATAACAAATAAAGGTTTAACATGTGTTGCTTTGTATGTAATGAGACTATGTAATATATTAGTTTCACCTTTTAAATTTAAATAAATTTACACCATATTCTAATTTTCCAACCTTCACCTGTAGCTATATTCTACATCTGGGCTGATGTGGACTTACAGTAGCATAGGAGCAGAGGCTAGGGTTGTCTGTCTGTACAGTCGTGCAAATCCAATGCTATTAAAGCACTTTAAACTTTAAATCAAAGCATTTTGTTTTTTCATATAAAATAAATACATTTCTATGCAGTTTAGAAGTTTTGGGGATGTTGCCTTTTTTGGCGCCTGCGCTGCTGAAATCAGGCATTCCTTATTTCTATTTCTGAAAGGTGGTAAACCTAGAGGAGACCCGTCGGGGGCCCGCGTTAACGGGTCCCCGACGGGCGCCGCAGCTGGCGAGATCCGCGAGAAGGGCCCGGCGCGTCCAGAGTCGCCGCCGCCGACCGCCGTACCCGATCCCCCCACCGGCCCGCCTTCCGCGCGGCGCCGGACACCGGCCCGCGAAAACCCCCGCCCGACGACGCGCGAACGCCGCCTGGACGAAGGCCCCGCGAGGCGGGCCGGGCTGCCGAGCCTCCGGCGGCGGGGAGAGGAGGGCGACGGGGCTACTGCTCCCCCAGCCGCGGCTCGAGCCCAGCCCCGCTTCAATCCCCAGCCCGACCGACCCAGCCCTTAGAGCCAATCCTTATCCCGAAGTTACCGCCTCCTCTGCTCTGATTGGCTAATCCAAGGCTCCGGCAGTTTTATTGGTTTACAACAGCGTCAGTTTAATGCCTAACATGATTTCATTGGATAGTCTAAAACTATACCACAACAAAACTCACATGCAAAGTTTTTTTTGTTTTTTTTTCCCCCTCATTTTCCAATTGACGGAAATCCGTCCAGAGACGGAGAACTTTAATCCCTGAGTATCTAAATGTAGATTTGGAGGGCGGGCGTTCTGCTATCAGGCACCACTACTATGGAACCAACTTCCAATCTGGGTTAAGGAGGCTGACACCACCTCCACCTTTAAAACTAAACTTAAAACATTTCTGTTTAGTAAAGCCTATAGTTGGTGTTTAGTAAACCTCTAGCTGGTGTTGGTAAATCTCTAGGTAGTGTAAACTTTAGTGTGTCAGAGTCGCTCCTGTAGTTTCTTGTGCTGGCCCCCCCTTCTCCTCCCTTTTCTCTCTTTTGTCCAGGTTGCAGCATCCTTTGCCGGACACCGGAGCCTGCAGGTGGTCGTGGGTGGCTTGTAGCTTGCATTACGGAGCACAAGTCTTTCCCCGACCCTGCACCCCAACCTGGGACTTGATGATTGGGCCGGAGCTTCGGGAGCTGCGTTCTGGCCTGCGGTCCCCACCCCTGGTCATCCCGTTGCTGCTTCCACCTGCCTGCTGTGCTGTTGCCGTCCCTGACCCACCAGTCTGGCCCTCGGCAGGAGGGTCCCCCCTTATGAGCCTGGTCCTGCTCAAGGTTTCTTCCCTCCTAAAGGGGAGTTTTTCCTTGCCACTGTTTGGCTTAAGGTTTTTCTCCCACTAGGGGAGTTTTTACCTGCCATTGTTTATGTAATAACTGCTCGGGGGTTTATGTTCTGGATATGGGTCTCTGTAAAGCGTCTAGAGACAACTCTGTTGTATTAGACGCTATATAAATAAAATTGAATTGAATTGAATAACCGATGTTTTAAAAATACAGATACATCGTTTCAGTCACTGAAGGATCTTTCGCCTGAGGGGACGTACCACTTTCCAGGTGAGGGCCTGGTTCCAGAAAGACGAGCCCTCCTCCAGACTGAAGAGAGTTCCTCCTATGGGAGCGCCGAAGGCAGCGGCGACTCCTGCAGCGGCTCCAGCCGACACGAAATCCCGCTTGTCCCTGGAGAACACATTTGACAGCAATTAACAAAAGTTGCAGTTTAAACCTCACTAAACTAACGAGGATGTGTCCCGTAATCATACCTGTCACTGCGGAAGTAGGGGAAATCGAGTTTGATCCTCTTGAAAGTGATGCTCTGGAACTGATGAGGAGGACCAACAGAATCTGACGATTAACTCACAAATCACGGGTCGATACGTTAAACACAGTAAATGTGCCGAGGCTAGTCACGTACGGTTATATGAGTCATAAACAACTGCATTCATTTACAAGACGAGTAACAGAACAACGATGTAATTCTCAAGGTTGCTGACACCAGACTGAAGACCTGAGGTCTAAAAGGAACGTGGCATGAGAGCTTTAGATTTAGCTTTAGATTTAGATTTAGACCTGGGTGTCTCTGCATCGTAGCTTCTCATGGAAATATTCTGATTGTGTCAACACAACGATGGAACACACTGATATCAGTGAAGACGCTCCAGAAGTACCGGGAGACAAACACCAGAGATCAGATGTCTTTTCTCAAAGACAAAGTGGACAGAAGGCTCTTTAAAAAGAAAACAAAAAGAAAAAAACCTGTTTAATGTCACTATTTTATAAGGTTGGCAAATATCAAAGAAAAACAAGCTTTGCTCGTTGTTGGATGCAGATACGCGAGATGGCGTCTGGCAGCCGTCGGTGAAGCACAGAGGTGGAAATATCAAGATAAGAAATATAAAAAAACTAAGACTGCACTGACCGCCTGGGATAGCGATCGCCTGCAGGTAGCAGGGTGTGTTCAGGGTCTGATCAACGCTAACGGGCTTGTAACGCTTGTAAATAAGTTGCAGTCTGACCCCCTTGTATCCAGTTCTGTTGTCTGATGAGACGCTGGACCACCAAAGTAACAGCCGAGCGTCTGTGAGTAAAGAGGTCGCTTTAGCATTGTTTAGCTTAGCATTGTGTCGACTCTCGATGAACTTTCAACGTCCCTTTGTTTGGCGGACATACGCGGTGACCCCAGTGTAAACGAGGGGAGCGAAGGCGTCCGGAGGAAAGTGTTGTGTGTGAGAGCCGACGGTGCGGCGGGTCCGTGCAGTACCTGAGGAAGCCCGGCCCCCACTATGGCTCCACTGTGTATCATCGGACCTTCCTTCCCCACGAACAGCCCTGAGCGGACAAACACGGAGCCAGAGGCTTCATCAGGACCTCAGGACACAAACCAAGTCGACTTCAGCATCATAACCTCCAGGACCATCTCACCTCCAGCGACGCTGAACAGGACTCCGCCCACTTTGCAGAGAAACGTGCGCATCCGAACGATTCTGGGAATCTTCACTCCGTTCAAGTAACTTTTGATCTCTGGAATCCCCGAACCTGCAGCCACTGGCTGGAAGGGAAGGGAACAGAAGACATGCTTGCATTACTTCTTCAGGATGTGATCAATGTGTAAGATTGAAGGCTAAAATATGAGAAGAACGTTGTGTTACAAAAACGCTGACTGTGTGTTTTGCTGCTGAGATATTGACCGAGTCGGAGCGATACACAACCCGCTTTGGGCCGACCCGTCTCGTAGCGAGCAACGCAGCAGCCTCACAACAACATGATGAAGCGAAGACGTCCCACGGTTTGGGGGGGTCTTGAGCTTCTGTCAGTCATGTAGGCAAGGGACCATTTAAGGAAGGCTGGTATCCCCAGGTATTTGTATCTGTTTTGTACATTTAAAACGTTTCCGTCTGGTAGTTCAACCAGTCCGTCGGGATCATTTTAGCCCCCTTTGATACGATCAGAGCACATTTAACCACCTCAATGACATTCTGATGAAACCCGGCGAGGTGGGTCAGTGAGTCGATGTCCATGTGGACTTCAGAACCATCGTATATGTCGTTCCATGTCTGCCTGTACATGCACATGTCTACATACACAATGCTAAAGAAAGCTCCTTAACGCCCGCATGCTGCCACCTGAGCGCATCTCTGAAAAGAGCAAAATGGTTCCATCTGGAAAAACCCCCACATGACGTGAAAAGGCGCACCTCAATGAGGACGAGCACGCTGGCGATGAAGACGAAGGTCATGTTGAAGGAGAGGAATTCCAGCAGCGACAAGGACAGACAGCCTTTATCGCTGCACTTCTCTATAGCTGGAGATGTTCGGTTAAGGTTGAATGTTGAGATGTTCCTACACCTCTCTGGCAGAAACTTGAACGTCATCCTCAACATTCAGACTTCAGGCCATGAGTTTTCATGAAAGCTGTTGACCTTTTAGAAACATGCATGAAAGGATACAATCGCCCACCAGGGTGAACTTGATCTTGGTGAAGAGGTGCACGAAGAAGTCTATGAACAGGCCGACCTGCAGGAGGCAGAGGGACAAGGCGTTTTACAGCCGTCTGCTAGCGAGATGAAAGAAAAGCGCCTGGCGTGCACCTACCAGACCCACGGTGACCCCGATCAGAAACACCATCATCCACCGCACCGCCTCGTACCTCCCGGATTTCTGTCGGCACATCACAGTTCAAACAAGACCGCTAAGAACAGTTTACATCAAGATTAATGACATTTAAATCTCTGGCTTGTTTTGGTGACGTGGCAAACTCAACAGTCAACACAAAGAGCAGATGTTTAGATGAATCCGAGAGACTTGCATGCGATAAAACGGCACCGAGCGTCCCTCACCTTGTTGTCCACCCCCTCCAGAACCTCCACGTAGGGCTCGTTGATGCAGCGGTCATAATCCAAGCTCTGTTAAACCACAAAAGCACCGTTACTGAATGAAATGCGACAGAAATCTAACAATGAGTCTGCAGTTACACGCGTGTGTTTGGAGCTTTTAAAAAGGTAGGGTAAGTGATTCTATGAGTTCTAACGCAGTCAATATCTCCTCACCGTCCACCAACCGTTCCTGAAATCCAAAACGAAAAGTTTCTGGACTCAGAGTTTGTTTTTTTAAACCGTGAATCAGGCCCCAGACTTCAACCCTAGAATCTCTTACCCTACCTTTAAAGAGCGGTGGCAGCTCAGTGGTCGGGAATACGTTGGTCTATAATGATCTGACGTGTCATCACCTCACCACACCTTTTGCACTAATTAAGAGCCCAGACCAACATGTTTGCACTTTTCAGACCTTTTCAGAGCTGGAACCAGGATCATTCGTTTTAGAGAGAAGGTGAAGAACAGCAGCTACTGCCAATGACGTCATGATGAAGTCATGATGATGTCATGATGAAGTCATGATGATGTCATGATGAAGTCATGATGAAGTCATGATGATCTCATGATGAAGTCATGATGATGTCATGATGAAGTCATGATGAAGTCATGATGAAGTCATGATGATGTCATGATGATGTCATGATGATGTCATGATGAAGTCATGATGAAGTCATGATGAAGTCATGATGAAGTCATGATGATGTCATGATGAAGTCATGATGATCTCATGATGAAGTCATGATGATCTCATGATGAAGTCATGATGATGTCATGATGATGTCATGATGATGTCATGATGATGTCATGATGATGTCATGATGAAGTCATGATGATGTCATGATGAAGTCATGAAGCCGACAAAAAAAGGATTCTCACCTCGTAGTCCTTCCTGGGTAGAATCTCATCTTCTTCATCCCGAATTTCCCCAAGAATTGTCTGAGGAAATCACACAAGAGACACGTGCTCTGCAGCAAAACATTGCAAAAGGAAAGATGCCAGATTTAAAATATAACTTTTTGTCTTCCAACTGAAGACAAAAAAAAGAAAACCTGAATATAGTCTCTGTGAGAAACCAGACCGGACCCCAACATGGCCCAATGACCTTGCTGACTCAAAGTGGGTGTGGCTGAGTAAAACCAGCCAGGTACCTGCCAGACTGGACCCACCTGGACCCACCTGGCCCCCACAACACATGTCAGGGCCAACTGAGCCAGAAGTGCCAAAAGTAGCCCAGGTTAAGCCCAAATGGTCTACTCTGGTGGACCATGACCCATGCACATCCCCACACTAAGGACTCTGCACATTTCACATTCAGGAAAAGTTGCTGCATTGAATATAATAGTAATTTGCAGCTTCCGCTACTTGAACATCCACGAAGGCAGCATGCTTCGTCTGAGCTGGTGTTACCGCAACAATCACACCATCTGCCATGTGCAAATGGGATTTAACTTTATGGCGGCTGCGTTCTGCAGGAGAACACAGTGCGTCTGCTGCGGGGGGAGCGAAGCAGAAAGACCCGCTTCCCGGGGAACCTGCGAGGAAGAGCCGCAGATCATAACAGGATAACCTGATGCCCTCTCCCATCCGAGGGTCTGGGGCCCCTCACCAGTTCCTCCGGCGTCCTGGTGTCTCCTTCTGGGCAGCAACACCGGCAACAAAAACAATTTCGACAGCACGCCATCTTCGTTGTTGTGTCACGCCGCCTTCAAGGGCGTCTGTAAAACAAGCAATCGCTTTTAGTGGAGAAGAATAAAAGTGCTGAAAGTGAAAGCAGAATGTAAATAATATGTGAATATCGGGAGTTGCTACTAAGTAGTGGTCCGTATGGTGGATGCTTCTTCAGATTTAATTTAAGATGTGTCCATACCCTGACGCTGTGTTAAAAGAGCGCACATTTCCTATGACAAGTGAACGCACCAAGGCTAGTCTCACGTGACACAACAAGGCAGTAGGTTGTTTGAGATGATCAAAACTGCGGTAAAATCACGCAGACAGATAGAAAGAAAGAAAGAAAGAAAGAAAGAAAGAAAGAAAGAAAGAAAGAAAGAAAGAAAGAAAGAAAGAAAGAAAGAAAGAAAGAAAGAAAGAAAGAAAGAAAGAAAGAAAGAAAGAAAGAAAGAAAGAAAGAAAGAAAGAAAGAAAGAAAGAAAGAAAGAAAATAGTGTTGACAGTAAAATAAGCAGAATTAATCTGTGAAGCTTTGTGATGATCTGACTCATGTGGTTGAGTCAGACCCTCACATTGGGTCAAGAGGAGCTGTCATGCTGGGGTTATGTCCATGTTGCCCGTGGACTCTGGCCTGTCAGTCCCAGTCAGCCTGCAACCACGGGTTCTGGCCCTGATCCACAAGGGCCATGTTGACATTGAGAGAGTAAAGCGGCGTTCATCATGATGCCGTTGGGTGACCAGGCATCAACAGAGACATTGAGCTACGAAAGACTGTACAGCTTAATCTCATACTGTGTAATTATCTATACAAAATAAATATTTATACTCTAAATAAACGGAAAGGCAAGACAAGGCAGGGGAAGGTGGCTTGTCTGACACATTTAATGTACAAGAAAATTCCGAAAGCTTTAAATAGAAAAAACATCAAGATGCAGCGATCTGAACTAGCTGGTTTTTAAAGAGGCCTGTAAAGACAGCCAGTAGTCCAGTCGATCCATCCATTATCTATATCCGCTTTATCCTTTGCAGGGTCACAGGGATCTGCTGGAGCCTATCCCAGCTCATTTCAGGTGAGAGGCAGGGGTTACACCCTGGACAGGTCACCAGTCCATCACAGGGCCACATATATACACATCCATGCACACTCACACTCAGACAAATGCAAGAAGTTTTTCTAAATTTGGCTCAGGCGTCTATCCATTAATTCCTGATGTGCTCCTTAAGCGATATTAAGCTAACCTCAAACCTATGTTCCTAAGATTCACAAATGTACAGGACGTTTCACAGTGTATAGGACCAGATTCACAAATGTATTTCTGTTGCACACACAAATATAACCGGATTTAAAATTGGCTTGTGGTCTGTGGACTTCTCTGCATTTGTGTGTTGTTTTTGAAACTCCCCTGACTTGCCTCAATCCACAAATGCGGAATGATCTGCAACCAATCAGATATCTTCCTTGTTTCATCATAAGAACACACCCTGCTAGGTGGACGATTTACTCATGTTGTTGTCCCCCTGCAGCGTAGCTCTATAGCATCAATGAGCAATTTTTATGACCAGCTGCTCTAGTCTTGTCCTGCAGCTCCTGCAGGTTTTCAAATTTTTTATCCCAGATTTTTTTCCATTTTTCCCCCCTACCTAAGTCTTCAAAGGCATTGCTTTCCCTTTGCACTGAGGGCCCTACACTGAGCTCAAGTCTCCTCCTTACTTGAGGAGTGAGCAGGCCGCTTTTTTTCACCCGATAGGTGGGACTTCTCTGGCCTGATGTATCAGTGAAGGCGATCACTGATGTCACTCTCCTGCATCACTTGGGGTTGCCAACCATTTTTCTTTATCATTTTAATTAAGTCACAGAATGAGCAATGTTGAAGAAGAAAATGAAAATGCATTTTGGATAAGTTCATATTCATTTTATTTATGAGTCAAAAAATGCGGCTGTATTCCGAAAATTAAAAATCATTTTTGCTTATCCATTTTAATTCGAATTATGGTACGAATTGCTTACATAAATAACACCAAGGTTTCGCACAGTCGTACTGGAGGCCATCGCAACACCATAAAATCCCTTCCCAAGATGCTTGGGACCAAAAATGATAACCTCTGTTTTATCGGAATTTAGAAGCAAAAAGTTTCTGGACATCCAGTCCTTGATGTCCTAAGACATATCTGAAGTGTAGCTAATGGTTCTGCTTCATCTTCATAGACAAATAGAGCTGCATATCATCAGCATAGCAATTCAAGTTTATATTGTGATTCTGGATTATACTTCCTAGGCGCTGCATGTATAAACTGTACAAGATTGGCCCTAGCACTGAACCCTGCGAAACACCATAACAGACCCACGACTGTTCTGAAGAAACCTCATGTACATGAACAAACTGGAATCTGTCAGATAGGTCTGATTTAATCCAACCTAGAGCTGCCCCTTTAATCCCAACAACATGCTCTAACCTGTGCAGTGAAATACTGATCTCCAGTGTCAAAAGCAGCACTGAGGTCCAGATGAACCAATATGGACACTAATCCCTTATCTGAGGCCATAAGAAGGTAATTTGTGACTCGAATATATATCTTAAATTTATGGATAAGTTGATCTGGTCCAGTATTGCCATGCCATTAAGAGAAAAAACATTTTTGAGTTTGAGTCGGGATGGCGTCTAACAAACATGATTTAGCTCAATTAACAAAAAAAACAACTAAAAAAAAAGTTTTATGTGTGTGCATGTCTGATTTTTAAAAAGCATTAGGCAAAAGATGAAAATAAATTAAATAGAACCTTATTCAGAGGCTTAGTAATTTGTTTTATAGAACCGAATTAGATTTAATCACATGTTCAAATTGTACACGTATCCATGGAGGCTTGACATCATGTGACATCAGGACAGATCTTTGTGTCAGATGTATCAGTATGACAGTTATGGGTCTCTGAGACAGACAAGAGACTTCTATGTCACACATCGCATCATTGACATACTCTTGTCCTGTAAAAAAAGGTTAAAAAAAGTAGATAAAAGATAAGCAATAAGCTTAAAGATATTACGTTTTTTTTTTTTTGGTCATCTAATGTCAAAATACGAAAACACGGTCTTAACCTTTTAAATTTGCCATCTAAAAGGCAGTTATTCATTTGTACTGTACCGTTTAAATTGATGTCCCCACAGTTCTCTCCTCCATTATTATTGCTAGGTTCTCCATCACCCCAGGCGCTAAAGGTGAACTTCAAACCATCACTCCACATGCACACACCCTCCTGAGAGAAAACACTTTGAAAATCATTGTTGTCTCTTCATACCACCTTTCTTGGGACAAGTCTCACACCACTCTAAGTTTATAAAAGTAAGTTCGTTCAGAAAAATGCCATGAGCACAATAGCAATAGCAAGATCCTGAGAGAGCAAAGGAAATTGTACCCAAACATAGACTACTACTGCAGTTTTCTTTGGCCCAATTTTCCCCTTCACAGACAGCATTGAATTAAGATGAGTTTGGTTGCTCAAACTCAGCCGTGTTCACCACATCTGGCCCTTGCATCAGTTGCTATAAGACAAAGCCAGCTTGTGACATTTGAGTCACATCTGGCCCATATACTATATGCCATAACCCAAGTTAGGGTCAGTTTATGACCTTTGGGCCATTTCCAGCCCACATAACATTTAAAAGTGGCACGAATGAGGTACAAGTGCTAAAAGTATTCTGCCTTAGGCCACAATTCTGATAAACAAATAAAAGTGACCAGTCACCTGACTATTACACCTACAGGAACTGTAACGACACTGTTACACTGTTACTGACACTGTCACTTGGTACAGCATCTGCTTATAAAGTTATCCCAATACTGCATCAGTTACAATAGCCATTGTGTCTGTGTCTTTCTTTGTTATTCATTCTCTGTCTGTTTTCTCTTTTCCTGCTCTGCCCAGCTGGTCTTCAGCAGGAGGGTCCCGCCTTATGATCCAGGTCCTGCTCAAGGTTTCTTCCCTCCTAAAGGGGAGATTTTCTTACCACTGTTTGGCTTAAGGTTTTTCTCCCACTAGGGGAGTTTTTTAACTGCCAGTGTTTGTTATGTTTATGTAATAATTGCTCGGGGGTGTCAAGTCTAGGGTATGGTGTGGACCCAAACGCAGGAGAGCAGGAGGCAGGAGTTGCAAAAACCAAAGATTTATTCAGAAAAGGCTAAAACAAACCACTGCTTAGCAGGATCAAAACAAACTAAACAGGGATCAAAAAACTTGAGGAGGAAAACCGTGGCAGGAAACATGGGGAACAAAACAGTACGGACCGACAGGGAACAAGGGAATGACAAGACCAGATATACTCAGGGCATAACGAGACACGAGGAGACACAGGTGCAGACAATCAGGGCAGATGGGACACAGGTGGGGCAAAACAGAAACTGAAAAGCTGGGGGGAATGTCAAACCCTGATAGGGGGTCATGTTCTGGGTCTCTGGAAAGCGCATAGAGACAACTTCTGTTGTAATAGACGCTATATAAATAAAATTGAATTGTTCAAATACATAAACTTTAGCATCAGCTTGGTCCCCCTTTGCAGCTGTAGCAGCTTCCACTCCCTTGGCAAGGGTTTCCACAAGATCGTGTAATGTCTCTCTGAGAATGTGTGCCCTTTCTGTACAACATTAATGAGGTTAGGCACTGATGTTGGATGGTGGCACTTAATCTCAAAGGTGCTTGATGGGGTTGAGGTCAGGGCTATGGGCCAGGCCCACTCATGTTCTTCCACACCAAACTTAGACCATCTCTTTGTGGTCCTTGCTATTTGTGTACTGGGCCAAAGTTATTCTGCAGTTTGTGGCAACAGTTTGGACCTTCTTCCAATATTTGTCGCAAAGCTGGAAGCATAGCAAAGAAATGTCCAAATACTTGAGTGGAGGTAACCAGTAGAGAGCACGTGTCCACTGCTCTACAATCCAGTGTCAGTGTGCTTTACACCAATCCATCAGACGCTTGGCACTGGAGCTGTTGATCTGAGGTCTGCACACAGCTAATTGGTCATGTAAACCCATCCCATGAAGTTCCAAATGCTCGGATTGTGCTTATATTAATGCCCGTGGAAGTTTTGAACTCTTCAACTGTAGAATTATAATATCACTAACATTTGACCATGAAATATCCAGCAGGAATTCAAATTTCACAAACTGCATTATTGCAAATGTGGCATCCTATCACAGTACCAAGCGTGAAGCCACCGAGATCTTCAGTGACCCATTAGTTAGGTAATGAGAATATCTCACAGCTACTGGATTTAAACTAGTGAAAAGGAATAGAAAAATATTTAGTCCGAACCAACGAAGATTCCTCTGCAGGTTCATCCGCAGAAGCAATAAATAACATCTTTCATTTATGGTGTTTACTAGAAAGAAAAGAGAAACACTGACCCTTGCGGCCTCATAGCCTTCAACCCAGGTTTCTTCGTAACACCCTGCCGCTCTGTAGATCAGGGAAAGTGAATGAATGAATGAATGAATGAATGAATGAATGAATGAATGAATGAATGAATGAATGAATGAATGAATGAATGAATGGATGAATGAATGGATGAATGAATGAATGAATGAATGAATGAATGGATGAATGAATGAATGAATGAATGAATGAATGAATGAATGAATGTAAGCTTTATTCCGAACATGGGAAAACATAAAATAACACATAAGTCAAAATAGTCAAAACAACAAAAAAAAATAGATAAATAAAACAAAACAATGTTACCATGTCCGAAAAGGAGTAGAAAGAAGCATATGCTTATTCAATCCTACCCCTTCTCCCTTCTCAGAAATTACAATCCTCAGTTGATTTCAGTATCATATTACATATTTACATTACATATGTACACATTTACAACAAAGAAAATAAATAATGTGAGTAAACAAGTGACTAAATGATGTGTGGAAACACCTGGTGATCGTCAAAGCCCTTCATCCTCCCTGTACCCTGTGAAAAGTGCACTCGTCTGTGCTCTGGATGGAGGCTAGATTTCTATCAAGGGAATTGCAGAAACGCTAACGGGGAAGCAACATGCCAGTATTATAATTTTAAAAGTGAAATGTATGAAAAGCAAGTTTGTGTAATGGAATAAAAAATACAATCGGAACTTGACCATTTGCACCCAGCATCTTTTTTTTCCTCTTCCGGCTGCGAATATACAATATACAATAGACATGAAGACCTAACATGTTCATTTGTTCTTCTTTTTATGTTCAGAATGTCAATCAAGTCTATAATGTGACAAAAAAAAACTATGCATTTGAATCTTAACAATATCTGTACTTTCAATATTGTTTTTTTTCCATCACAGCGATTCAGTGATTCATGGATCAGGGATTCATGGATCAGGGATTCATGGATCAGTGATTCATGGATCAGGGATTCATGGATCAGTGAGCTGCTTCAGAGCAGGTTGGATCAATAAGTCGCGCAGCCACAGCTGTGTTTGTCTTCTACTGTACCTCGGCATCGGGCCGGTCCTTCTCACTTCTCTAAAACCAGTAGCAGTGGCCTCTGAACCAGGTCCAACCAGGAGGACAGGTCTCAAAGGCAGAAGCTGCAAAACAATTGTTTAATTTCTATTTAACAAATGCAGAATCTACAGCTGAGAACCAACTAAAGACAGATGGATGACTATATTCTGTTAAATATCTCTGAATATCTTTGAAAAGTCCCGTCATTAAATACGTTTCAGACTGATTTCTGCAACAGAACTGTTCCTTCACACTAAATCCACTCCTGCATGTGCTGGACTGGACAGTCTGAAATCAGATTATTTTCTATCATCCACTTCTGTTCTGCATCTTTTCATTATATGCACACACTTTAGAGATCAGGTAAATGTTGAACATCAGCCTGAACAGTAGGATCTTTTATAAACACAGCCAAGGCAGTCATGTGGATGGTTAAGCTGTACAACAGGTACACATTTCTGATTATCTTCACTCTGCATCATATTCACCACCATAAGTGGAAAAAACACCCACATGGACGCGGTGGATGGACACTCTGCGGATGTAAACAACACCTTCCTTAGATTTACTTAGTGGAGGCGAGCCGAGCATTTTGGTACTAGTGAAAAGTGCAATTAGAGTACAACTTTTGCTTACATTTTTTTACTTACATTTGCAACAATGTAGAATTCAAAAAGGAGCAAAAAGCAGAGACCAGATGCCGTCTGCGTGGAGGTGAGGAGAGATAGTAAAGACAGTAATGTAAAGTCCACTTTGTTGATAATACATCCACTTTAAAAAGATCAAGACTGGATCTGTGAGTGAAGCTGACAAAAAAAGATAAGAATTCTGATTTTACCTTGTCATCCATTGGCTAAATCACATTAAATATTAAACATATGCTTTCTCTTAAACCAAAGATGCTGACTGCTGCAGACTATAAAAAGTTTTAATATACATATATATATATATATATATATATATATATATATATATATATATATATATATATATATATATATATATATATATATATACATATACATATAAGACATCAAAATAAAAAATATGTCCTCTGGAGGTATGAGAGCGAAGGAGAGGTACGTATTTGGTCATAATGCACAGTGCCAACCCTGTCAAACATAATGGTGGAAAGTTGATGATTGTGTTTTTTCATATCAAAGTATTCTTGAGTCAAACGCAAGACCACCTGTCCAACAGCTGAAGCTTGACAAAAACTAGGTGATACAACGAGACAATGATCCCGAACACACCAACAAATCTATGTCACAATAACTGGCTGAGAGGATCTCAGACATAACATTTAGCAGACACAAAGCCCACACTAACAACTATAGGCAATTCAGAATCCAATCAACCTAGCATACATGTTTTTGGATGGTTTTAAATGATTTTAAACTACACCATCAAATTGCTACAGTTGTGAGTTCCAGCTTCTTTCTTTTAAGGCAATTGGCAAAAGTGAAACCCATTATTTTGAGACAGTAGTCCGTGCGGTCGTTATGTCTCGGCTGGATTCCCGGAACAAGCTTTAATGTGGAGTCAGCCAGTCTTTCCTGTCACATCTCCGGCTGGTTCAAAATGTAGCTGCACATCTTTTAACTAGAGCAGGTGTGAAAGATAACATTACACCCATTCTGTATTTTAGAGTTAATTTTAAACGTATTTTCCTTGTTTTTAAATCTTTAAAAGGCCTCTTACCGCCTTAACTCTCTGAAATACCCTTACCACTCCGGCTCAGTCTCTCAGGTAAGGTGATCAGCTGTTTCTCAGTGAACCAAGATCAAGCTCAGAGGGGACAGAGCTTTTTCCACTGCAGCCCCTAAAATGTGGGGAAAACCTGACCGGCATTTTCATTGTTTACTTTCCTTTGTTCACATCTGCTGACCAACAAGTGAAGTATTGTCATCTTCCGGCCAAATCATGTTAAATATTAAACAAAAATGCTTTCTCAATAAACAAAGATCTGTTACAGAGTGTAAACTGTTTCATTATATGTGAAACATGCAGATTTTCCATGAAAAAAGCCACTTTTAGTTAATAAACATTAGATCCGTGTGGATCCAAAATTCACAATGACAAAAATTGTAAAAAAACAGAGAAATAGGTCTGAGTCTCCACCATGAATTACTCTGAGTATTCTTGAGTCAAATGTGAAGCCGCCTGTCCAACAGCTAGAGATAGACTCAAACTTGGCAACGGGACAATGATCCCAAACACATCAACACATCTACATCACAAAAAGCTGAAAAAACAAAGACCCTGAAGTACCTAAACTGCTCCATCTGAGACAGCATGTGGCTCCAACCTCCAGCGTGTCCTTTGTAACTGCAGTTGAGTGGTGGCTTCAGCTTTGTTGAACATTAATGACACAGTGTAGTGTGTCATTGAATCTGAGATTCAGATTCAATGAACATAGAACATAGAAATCCTTTTACTTCGATGGTGTTCCCTTAATCTCCACTGGAGGGCAGCAGATCTTGCAGGTTTACTGCCTCTGGAGTCAAAAGGCTGATGGTGGTCAAGCCTGGTATTTTTACCCAAATGATAAACACATTGGTGTAAAATCTTGGATATTTATTGTTCTGTTATAGGCGTTTGAACGTTTAGGCCTTCAGTAAATGTATCATTGAGTTATTGAAACAGGTATCAGGTATCATGCATTTATATCCGTACATATGATCTCCGTACATGCAGCAGCAGCCCTGTTAGGTCTCAATGTCGACAGTAACATTTTTTAAATTGTCTCCCTTTTTCTGACCAACAAACCTCTCAATCCAAAAATGTGTATTTTGACTAGAATCTCACGAATTGGTGAAAAGTGCCTCTCCGTAACGGTGTGAAGAATGGAGACTTCATGCAATATTAGCCAGGATGGAGCTTTGCAGACATCCCTGTAACCAAGCTGGCTCTAACTTGGTTATTTGTGAGGTGAACGACACAGCTCAGTAAAAGTTCAGTGTATGCAAAGTTACACCCTTCAAGAATTCTTTTGTTCAAGCTCTTCCAGCAGGAGAAAAGAAAATAAACTAATACACAATCATCTCCATCATAATCCGTGTGCACGTGTGGTTCCTTGCGACTGTGATGGACCAGAGATTTGTCCACAACTTGAAAAATTTACTTACATGTATTTTATTTAAGATGATCAAGATTTGTGAAACCAAAGATTTCAATTCACCCAAAACGCAAATCTGTATCATATGGCGGAGGTGTCCAAATGTGCTGGTTATAGTGACAGGATTGATGTCGTAAAGATAATAGGGTCAAGAAGAGGATTCTGCTGGTGTCAGTGGAAACTGGCTTTAAAAGAAATGTCTTCAACTTTTGATGCCACAACGATGTAAAAATTCAAGAGGGTAAATGAAAACCGCAAGAAAATAGATGTAGGATGACTAATCGGTTGCTCATGACTTACTGATGATGTGTGTGTTGTAGAGCGCTTACAGCAAATGTCTTCATTAACTTTGGACTGCTAAAACACAAGATAGCGACCATTGGAGGTCCCTTTGCACATTAATAAAGTCGAACTCCATTAAATACATCTAAAAAACATCATACCAGGACCAAATGTGATGGATTAAAGAATCTGTGCTTGTCAGTGCCCCAGGAAACCCCCTGAGGCCTTGCGGGGATCTCCACTGCAAAGCCGTGGTGTTTTAACGCAGTTCATCCTGAAGATGATGGGTATCCATGATTGATTTTCAGCTTTGTCTCATATAAAACATGTCCAGTTTGTTGGTGTGGTGGAGGAGGAACAGCTCACGGACCAACTGTGTTCAATCTTCTGATTGAACACTTCTGATTCTGATGTATCCGCTACGTCCGGCCGGAGAAGCCCCACCCTGTCTGGTGAAAAGAAGCGGCCTGCTCACTCCTCAGTGCAGGGCCTCCCGGGGTTGGTAGAGGGAGCAATGCCCAGGACTGACACTTAGGTAGGAGCACTGGGTGATAAAATGGGGAAAAAATCGGGATAAAAATATTTTTTTTAAAAACAACAAAAAACTGTATCTTCATCTATGAGGAAGCAGCTGGAAAAGGGCTGAGTAAATATAGCATATATAGCCGCACACACCCTGTGTGTTATGATGCTGGACCCTGAGTAGCTGGATTCCACCACATCCAGTCGGTCAGGCTCTTTTGATAAAACTATATACTGTATGTGTCAATTTTATACTGAGAAAACTTTATTTTGAAATTATTTCACAATTTGCAGGCTGTTTTTCAGAGACTGTTAAACCATTTTAGAGATTCCGGGAAACATCCACAACACTTGTTGTTTCAAGTTCTGTGAGCAGACGAGCAGGAACCAGTCCCGGATAAAGATACGGTTGGGTTATTTTTGTCAGTTATACCGCAGGTATGGCACCAGCAAGTGATATGTAGCTCAAACGTTATAAGCCAACTTTGGCATATGGCCAAAACTGACAAATGTTGTGAGGGCGAGGTTGTGGCCCAGAGTCTCGGAGAAGACCGGGCTTTGGGCCAGGACTGAGTTGAGACAGCCAAACTCACCCACACTCGCAACATTCAAGGCCTGACGGGTTCCAACAAAAAAATGCTGACATTTGAAACAATCTTTGCTATCTGGGGAAGTTTTCAGAGCTTTAAAAGTGTCCTCACCAGTTTGTCAGGATGTCAACACATCGTAGTGTCATCACATATCACATTAAACATCACAGGTTTTGTAAAACTTTATTAAACAATGAACGTGTGCTGCTTAGCATAAATTCACAGACAAATCATTACAAATTAAGAGCTTCTCAGCTGTTTAAACTTCTTGTCAGACTATGGCTTATTGAACATTTCTCTCCAGTTTTCCATTTACTGCTCTGCAGAATTACAATATGAATACATAAATTAACTCATCTGCAAATCAATTTCCTTATTACCTCATATTGTCTCCAGCAAGCAGTAATAATTGCACTAAACATTAAGCACCGATGTTTGATTTCCTTTAACAGCATTCTGGAAGCACCTTTAGCAACAGAATTTTATTCATAAAACGTCACTTATCAGAAAAATCACCTTTTTGTTGGTTTGCATTCACAAGTTTGGCCAGTTTGCTGTTACAAAACACCACATGTAGCCTCTTTCAAAGCAATCAGATTTTAGTGGTTGAGGGGCCTCGATGATCTCCAGCTCTGCGTGGAGAACTGAGAGAGGCCACCCGTGATGTATCCCGGTGGTAAATGCAGCCGGCTTGAGTGAGAAAATAGAAGTCGTCACCGTGGAGGAACACGTTGTCCTTGTAATTAATGAAAACAGTCCCACCAAAGCCGGAGCCTTCCAGCAGTGGATGAAACCTTGTTCCTGTCCGGAGGACTGGGGGGGAGGGGCGCCGCAGCGGGCTGCTGATGCTCGAGGGTTGGAGGAGGGATGGGGTCGCACATCAGTGGCCACCAAGATTTCGCCTTTCGCCGCTCATCCAGTCGATCCCGATGAACGTCAGACTCATGATCATGAATATGAAACCCAATGAGGCGAAACACGCAGCCTGAAAAAGCCAACAAAGACGTGTCAGCGTTGCATCACAACATGCCGTCATCATCGTGCTGTTCTTTCAAAGAAGGATAGATGAGAGAAACACAACCAAGAACTCTGATTAATGTGAGTGAAATTTTGAGAAATTTTGAGAGGCTTGCCAACAGAAAGACGTGAAATAAAACAACCGTGTTGTTTTGCACCATTGAGACATCCACAACAACCACCAGGTTTATTAGTCGGTATTAGACGGCGTCTGCACTGGAAAGCAGGCAGAGCGAGACATGTGAGCTGCATCTCTCGGTGATACATCTCTGACAAAGATGCTTCGGGGCAGGTGCAGTGTTTGTAAGCACGTTGCTAAAGTTAGCTGCAGCTTAAAACATTACCATCTGAACCAAAACAATTGGACTCTGACCTGCAGCTGCGCTCAAAGTTGAATGACATTTCAGTATCACAACAGGCATTTGCTCAGCTAATCCACAGTTAAGCTGAAGCAACGTCAGCACTGACCTTATGGAGTCGATAAAACGTACATGGAAGCAAACGGCATGTGCGCAAAGAGGGAAATAAATCATCCACTGTAATAAGTAGAGGACATATGCACAGTGCACAGAGTTTTGAAAGGAGCTGACGGGATGATTTCACCTCAGCCATCTGATCAATTTAGTCTGGATTGTGCTGAACTGAATGATGTCGTGATGTAAATATCATCCACACATTGTTGAGGATACCAGCATTACAGGTATATTAATGAAAGCAGCATTGGGCATTTTGTTTTTACTTTTCTGACCAGTGCGAAAAACTTCTGTCTTCACCCAGAGGGGCGTGCATGCCTCATTACCTGAATCTTTGGTCTGGACTTCATTGGCTCCAGGCTGGTAGGGATGATGCGGATGTAGAACAGCCCGGGCAGGATGAAAATCAAGGTGGGAGCGGTGGTTGCCCCTAGACACAAAGAAAACGTGTGACAGGTTATATTAGTGAGACTATAATAACTATACCTGTGCAGGTTTTTTTTTATAGTATTTTGTGTGCCTCCTTTTTGGATGCCCCTCTATGAATCCATTTTGATCTCCCGCCTCTCCCCCTATTTTGTTTGCTGTTTTTTGTTAATTCACCATATTTGGTCCTGTTTATCAGTACTGGAGGATCTAAGGGGACGTTTTTCCAGAAAAAAATGTGGTTGCGTTCACAGAATAAACGGTGAATGTTCCTCTTCAGCCTGAGCTTATTTTTAACACACGCAGAGGCTAGCCGCAACCAGTCGCATATGCACAACAAATTCTTTCATTGCATAACAAAATTAGTCTCAGAACAATATTATAAAATAAGAGAGTTTTACTTTTCTGACAGTAAACATGTGGTGCCAAGAAAAGAAATGTATTTTTCTTTTCCTTTTATTTAAAACTTTTTCAAGTGTTGCACAGGGAGTATATCCTGTTGTGTTTTGATTGACTTAAGCATCAATATTTTTATTTATAATTCGGAATAAATCACTAACTAACTAATATTTTTATTTATTCAGGCCACCTGAAAGGTAAGATTGAGAAGGAGAAGGAGACTTACTTTGGGTTGGCCCTAAGCAAACCCCATGACATCCCCCTTGAAGAATTACGCCAAGATTTATGGTGTTAAACTGAAATCATTTGTATTACTTGTTGATGAAAATATTTTGGGTATCTTCTTGAAACTGGTGTCAGTTTTAAAAAGTTTGTTTATTGGGCCAACCTGGTTATTTCCTGGATCCATGCAACTGATGGGTGCATATACAATACAGACCAAAAGTTTGGACACACCTTCTCATTCAAACAAATGGGGAAGTGTGTCAGGCATGCCAGCTTCCACAAGCTCAGTCATTAATGTTTAATCATTGATTTAAGTCTGGTCACTTTCCAAAAACTGCATGAAAGTGTCTCATATCTCTGTGAACTTGTTTAGTTTCCCTTTGACAACATAAGTTAATTTCTCCAGTGCCAAGCATGACGCCATCTCCCGTCACCACAATCCAGGTGTAGGGCCTTCCGTATTTTTCCACCACAATGCATCACTCTCCTAGTCTGAAGCAAGGACAGATCATGGGTGCATCTTTGCGGCCAGGTGCAAAGTGATCAGGGTAAATGGCTAATATACAGAGCTGTGCCTCAAGGGGAACCACCATATTAGTAACATGTCAAATCATGTACGGTTACATCTTTCCAAATTGTTGGCATTCCCAAATGCAGTGCAGCAGAGCAACATCATCACTACATTTAGTACAGCTGCCAGGAGTGTTTGGGTGGTAGCGATGTAGTTTGACAGCTGTCACATAAGTTCTGCAAGCATTTTCCTACTCTTTCTGTAATATTTTTTCCTAAATTGTCTTGCCATGCCTTGAGTCTACGGTGGGAGTGTAAGTGGGAGTTGTTTTTGATCGATATCTGAACAGATATATTAAGAGAATGACATAGTGAAAGGTATGGCATAAGAAATTGTTCATTTCACATCTTGCTTAAATTATTCCTATTATTATTATTGCTATTGCTCTGTATTTGTTAAAGCATTGATTCAAACCAAGTTATCATCTCGCTCCGCCTTTCAATCTTAAATGAAGACCCTGGGTGGTATTTTAAAGTTAATCCATCCATTTATCCATCCATCTCCTTCCGCTTATCCAGAACTGGGTCGGGGGGGGGCAGTCTAAGCAGAGATTACCAGACTTCCTTCACCCCAGACAGTCTTCTGGGGAGACATAGTCTCTCCAGCGTGTCCTGGGTCTTCCCCAGGGTCTCCTCCCGGTGGGACATGCCTGGAACACCTCCCTAGGGAGGTGGGACATGCCTGGAACACCTCCCTAGGGAGGAGGGACATGCCTGGAACACCTCCCTAGGGAGGCGTCCAGGAGGATCCGATACAGATGTCCAAGCCACCTCAGCTGACTCCTCTCAATGTGAAGGAGCAGCGGCTCGACTCCGAGCTCCTCCCGGGTGACCGAACTCCTCACCCTATCTCTAAGGGAGCGTCCAGCTACCCTGCGGAGGAAACTCATCTCTGCCGCTTGTATCCACAATCTTGTCCTTTTGGTCATTACTCAAAGTTCAAGACCATAGGTGAGGGTGGGAGCGTAGATTGACCGTTAAATCAAAAGCTTTGCCTTTTGACTCAGCTCCTTCTTCAGCATGATGGTCCGGTACACCGACCGCATAACTGCGGACGCTGCACCAACCCATCATTCTCCCACTCCATCTTTCCCTCACTTGTGAACAAGATCCAGAAATGTTTAAACTCCTCCACTTGAGGCAGGACCTCTCAATCCACCTGGAGAAGGCACGCCACCCTTTTCCAGTGGAGAACCATGGCCTCGGTTTTGGAGGTGCTGATTCTCATCCCAGTGGCTTTGCACTCAGCTGCAAATTGCTCCAGCACATGCTGAAGATCCTCATTTGATGAAGCCAACAGGACAACATCATCTGCAAAAAGCAGAGATGAAATCCTGTGGTTCCCAAACCGCATTGCCTCCGTCACCCTTTTTAAAAAGGGGGACCACCACCCCTGTTTGCCACTCCAGTGGCACTGTCCCCTTCCTCCATGCAATGTTGCAGAGGCGTGTCAACCAAGACAGCCCTACGACATCCAGAGACTTAAGGTACTCGGCTTGGGTGATGGATGAGCACACCCCAGAGTCCACAGTCTCTTCTCCCTCAATGGAAGGCATATCAGTCAGATTGAGGAGATCCTCGAAGTATTCCTTTCACAGTTCAACGATGTCCCCAGTCGAGGATTCCCCTTTCTGAGGCACCGGAACTAAAGTCCTACTCCATGGCCTCGCCGAACTCCTCCCAGACCCGAGTTTTTGCCTCCAGGACTGCCCGAGCCGCGGCTCGCTTGGCCTGCCGGTACCCATCTTCTGCGTCAGGAGTCCCACAGGCTAACATAGCCCGGTAGGACTCCTTCTTCAGCCTGACAACATCCTTTATTTCCTTTGTCCACTACCAGGTTTGGGGATTGCCGCCACGACGGGCACCGGAGACCTTGCGTCCACAGCTTCGAGCCGCCGCGTCGACAATGGAGGCAGAGAACATGGTCCACTCGGACTCAATCTCCCCCGCCTCCCCCGGGATCCGAGAGAAGCTCTCCCGGAGGTGGGAGTTGAAGATGTCCCTGACAGAGGGCTCAGCCAGATGTTCCCAACAGACCCTCACAATCTGTTTGGGTCTGCCCGGTCTGTCCAACCTCCTCCTCCGCCAGCGTATCCAACTCACCACCAGGTGGTGATCAGTTGGCAGCTCAGCCCCTCTCTTTACTCAAGTGTCCAAGGCCGAAGAGCAGATGAAACGACAACAAAGTTGATCATTGACCTCCGGCCTAGGGTGTCTCGGTGCCACGTGCACTGATGGACACCCTTATGCTTGAACATGGTGTTCCTTATGGACAAACTGTGACTGGCAAGGAAGTCCAATAACAGCAGTGCACGCCCCTCCAGGTATCACAGTTTTGCCCACATGAGCGTTGAAGTCCCCCAGTAGAACAATGGAGTCCCCAGTTGGAGCACAATCAAAAACTGCTCTTAGTCTGGCCCGTCACCTAGGACCTGCTTGCCATGGGAGACCCTACCAGGGGCGTAACGCCCCCGACAACATAGCTTTAAGGAACCGTCGGTAAACACAAACACAATAAGCTGGTGGTTCAAAGAGACTTTAAAGTTAAAGGAGCTTGAGGCTCCTTTTAAGAAATGAGACTCTCTAGCGCCACCCTTCACCATGACGGCCGTTGGGGGTACTGCAGCCAACAGTGAAGCCGGCACGGGAGAACGGGGAGAACGTGCATGCAGCGTCATGTGACGTCACATCCGCAGCCCAGCGCGGGAAATTCGGGACCGAATTGCAGCACATTTTGCAGCACACAGCCTGTTCAAGGCAAAGGAGAGATACACTAGAGGGCTCATTCTTTTGGGTTTGGAACGCTTCATCTGACATTATTACTAGAAAACTTAAAATGATTTTTTTCATAAATCCTGCCTCAATCCGGCCTCAAGCTCCTTTAATTGGTTTGCAAAATGCACAAATATAACTCCACAAAATGAAATATAGGTAATAGTTGAATTTTGACTGGAGCTTTGCTATCAATCCATCCCTCCATCCTTTCTCTATACCTGCTTTAACCTATACAGGGTCACAAGGGTGTGCTGGAGCCTATACCAGGTCATTACAGGTAAAAGGCAGGGGTTCACCCTGGACAGGTCCCCAGCCCATCGCAGGGCCCCATGTATAGACAAATGACCATGCACACTCACACTCACACCTACAGGCAATTTAGAATAATCACCCTCATTACTTGCTGTGTTCCTTCAAATAAACATTTTTGCTCTCATGATCTCGATGCGTCTACATCATTAGTGTCTGACATCTCACCTGTAATGCCAAAAATGTCTCGAATGTTGGGAACCAGGATGACAAAGACGTTGACGGCAAATAGCAGACACAGAGCGATGAGGACGTGACGTAACCAGTGGAAGGGTTTGCCAGGAAACAGAAGCTGCAAGAGGGCACGGCGGATCTGACAGAAACAAAGATGTTAGGAGGCCCCACGTTGCTCAGAAAAAAAACAACAACAAATAAACAAGGACCAAGTTTGCAGGTATGCAGAACTTTAAGCTCTATGAACAAATTCCAATTTTGAAATAAATACGTGATAATATATTAATATCAAAAATCCGATCACAAGTGGACAACCTTTACGTAAGATCTGAACAATGGATTCAAATTCAGTCACTCAGAAGACGTTTGAAGGCGGTCTGGAATGTTTTTGTCCAAATTCACTTAATGATCTGAACACAAATGCATCCTGGGATCAATTCAAGGAGCACCTCATAAACTAATCTGTGGAAATGACTGTGATAAAGCTCTGGGTTACTTTTTCCCCATGTTCATGTTTTTTTACATTTCCATCTTTTTCCTCTCTTTTTTTCTGTCTTTCACCCCCAGTTTTTTGTAGTTGCTGTCCTGGCTTTAGAAGAGAAGATCTTATTACTCAAGATGCATTTTAGTACACATTTTAATGCCAGGTGTTAACGCAGGTGCTAATTGCTGGCCACTTGCAATTTAATACCGGCCACTTTCTCAAGATTCATGTTCATGCCAAGTCTAAACAGGACCTGAGGAAGACAGGCTGAAATAAAATGTTGTGTGTACTCAACCAGTTAAGAAGGTTCAGCACTGCAAAACCAGTCTCTAAAGTATGTGAACTCTCAGAGGAACTCTTAGGGAGTAAAATAATTCCCTGGAACCTAAATTAGACCCTGCTCTTTGCAGTGGAAAGGGGGCTGATGTTGTAAAAGAGTGTTTGTCTTACTGGAAACAAGACCACGGGTACAGTCAGAGTAACGGCCACCAGGACAGCCAGCCGGACACACAGGATCAAGGTGTCCAGAGGATCAACTTTGCTGTAGGTGTGGAGGAGCTCGGCCTCCGTGTTCGCTGCACACACACAAACACACACAGGATGGAGTTTCATCATTTCTAAAGACGTTCTCAAACCAAACCATAAACACTACTCTACATGTCTAACCCCAAACCTCACTCTAATTTTAATCCATATCTTCATTAAAATATTTTTTCTTATGGGAACTAACCAGTGTAG
The DNA here is from genome assembly GCF_033807715.1 of Cololabis saira. Lineage (NCBI taxonomy): Eukaryota > Metazoa > Chordata > Actinopteri > Beloniformes > Belonidae > Cololabis > Cololabis saira. The sequence continues at coordinate 13,335,329 of NC_084598.1, forward strand.
TTGAATGTCAAACGTGCAACCGTGACCTCAGTGTAAATCCACAACCTACTTATATGATCCTCAAACGGCCCTTGAGTCTCATGGGGCCCAGTATTTTAATCCCCATAAATCTAAGTCAGTTCCCTCCAATATAGTTGACTCACTGTTTTATCTTTCTCCATGCGTTCAATAAATCAAGTGCCCAACACAAATACCACAAATACCTTTATTATCAAAAGTGGCATTAAACTGAGTTAAGACGTAAAGAGGTGTTGCTCTCACCGTAGAAGGTCAGATAGCCAAAAATGGCAGTGAAGAAATACATGATGAACATGCCCAGGATGGAAACGTTGCCAATATTCTGCATCCTTCGCTTCGTTGGGCTTCAGGGGAACAACATGACAAATGTTTTAAACAAGGACAAGCAGGCCTCATCTTTGAAGACACATCCACCGTTGTTGCCATGGCACCAAAGTGGGAGAGAGAGAATACATTTGAAGTTTGTGGACAAACCCCAAGTTCACACATTTTAAATGTTTTCAGCTGACTTCTTCTGGTGTACCACCAATAAATTGAATGTGTCCAGTGGGTGCAGACTACACGTGTCATATGGTTGTTGCTCTGCGGCAAATTAGAGCAGAAATATGGAATATGTCTGAAAATCAGTCTGAAATCATCAGTATGTTTAGTGTTCTCTGTCTGCAACAGCTGGAAATTTTCATCAATGGCATCACATTTAACATCAATTTATTTTTTGTTTTTTTGCATAGTACCAAATTTTTCTGATTTGTGTTGTCATAAATCATATTTCCTCATTGTTGATGAAGACCTTTTTTATTATTATTGTGGACACCATCACACATTTAGGGGTGCAAGTTTAAAAAGCCAAAGAAAATGAAATGAAGATGTTTTTTGTTTTGATTTTTATTCCACCTATAACATTATTTGCATAGGTGCGGTAGAAAATGCATGAAGTGGGTGCGACCATCTGATATGGCGTGCATCTTACTTGCTCAGTTCTGTATAGATGGGAAGCACCTCTGGGTGACAAACAAAAGCAAAAGCCAGGATGGGGATGGTGTATGCAGTCTGTAAATCAAAACCACAGAGGACAACAAACTGAGGTACACGTGCAGTGGTGTGTGATGTGTAATATGATGCTTGCACGATTAGTTTCGGGCTATACATAAACTCAGAGCACGCTTTCAGCAGCGGTCATCATGCAGAAACAGTTCAAATCGTGTGTTTGCTTACAGTATAGGTATGTGTCGTCTTACCTCCTGGTTGATGGTAAAGAATTTGGCTGTGCACATGTCCTCAGAGATGTCTGCTATCACAGAGTGGTTGCCAAACACTTCTAGAGGACATGGGATGTTAAATCTCTTGTAGATTACCTGATGTGGCAGAGAAAGTCACTCCAATCAGTTAAACGTCACCTCTGGAAACAGAATCGCATTTTCTCTTTTGGAAGTTCAACTTCAATCTCTTTCCATTTTCTGTAGAATTAGATAACACTGCAGCTGCTTCCAAGACAGATACTACATTTATTTCCTGCTGAAAGATTTTAAGGTGGAACAAAAACATCTCAAATACACAGTTACATATTTAGTTTGCCCTTTCTGCACATTTGTGCAAATCAGTGCAGTTCTGACAAAGACAACTACTGTTCCCTTCCCTCTTTGCTGTTTTAACACCATCTGATGAATCAGGAGTTAATGTTGATAGCTTTAGTTTTAATGTTTTACCAGGGATATTTGATTGTGACATCAGTCAATGACCCTTTCACCCTTAACCCCCAGTAACCTCTAAACCCTAAGGACCTGAGATTGTAGCGCATATAACAGCCGTAGTCTTGAGATCCGGCGTTATGACAACTTACCGCAGAGAGAAAGAAGACCATGCAGGAGAGAGAGAAGCCACTGGTGTATCCCAGATACCCTGCAGAATTCAAGGAAATCACGCACAGATAAATGTCTGAAATACAAACCGACACTACAAACGAGCCAACTGAAGCTCTGTTCTGGCTGGACCTCCTAAAGAGTTGAAACAATGAAGGATCCTGTTGAACAGCAGAGCAGTACTGAGGAGTTGTTGAGGTGAAGGGAGGTGACCTACCCAGGTGCTTCATCAAGGCCAGTGGGAGGATGATGCTGGCTGTAACGATGATGATGAGGTAATTTCCATTCATGAACCAGTTGCTAGAAGCCGAACACAAGACAACACACACATATTAACAGTTTCCGCAGACGAATTGACTGAGAGTCTGCAGCCATGAGCATGTAATCTGTCTGGGCAGGTATGGATAGCATTTTGTTTATTGCATCGTACTGATGACTCAAATAGTGCTTATTTTCCACTTTTCAACACACTGGGGACAAAGTGTGACTGTTCGCTCAGACCTGTAAACACCATTAAAATAACTCGAGCCACATCCGGACTCAAATATACTTAATGGGATAGTTGAGAACTGTTATTGTTCCTCAACGAGACCTCTGATGGATGGCGGTAGTCGTTTGTGTCAGTGGTAAGCCACACAGCTGCCATGTTGTTATTTAAGTTAGCGCATCCAGTTACGACACTGAAAACGCTTCATATCCAAAAGCTCTGAAGAAATCCTAGTAACAGGTGTCCGCGTCAATGTTTTAGACCCATTCTGGGTGGATCACCTCAGCACCCGTTAGCACCGTGTGTCTGAAACTGGCACCAAGTAAAGAAAAATAAAATGCTATTTTGAGATTGTTTCACAGTGGTTATGTTCGGGTTGGGCATGAGTGCTCCACCACATCTCTGGCAGAGGCCGTGGACTCATAAACGCTGATGTTTGCCAGATCCAGAGATGCCTTCAAGCTTTTAGCTCACATGTGTCAAACTCTGCCGTAACTATTTATGTGGCCCTCTAGAGTGATAATTGTCTAATTAAAGCAGCCGTTTGCCATCATGCAACAACCTCCAGGACCGACACAACCAGCCCTTTGAGGTCTTTCATGATCTTGATGTGGCCCGAATGAGGCCTGTTTTAGCCGTTACTTGCGGCTTCTTCATACCTCATTGAGGATTTATCGTGGTAGTTTTGGAGTAATCAGGTCTGGGCACCAACAGTTATTGTCTATATACCTTAAACACTTTGAGATGAGTTTTTGTGCCATTTCCATAAGTCTTTAGTCTTTTATTTTGTTCTGCATGGTTCACATCAATAGATACTACTAATTTACAGGTTCCAATTAGCTCTCCCAGTAATAACCCATTAAGTAATCCAAAAAGAAGCATCCTCAACCTCTCTGACACCCCTCTACCATACCCATGAACAAAAAATCAACAAAAAGGTTTATACAATTAAAAAAAAGTTTGTTAAGTCTCCCCTCAGCACTGTAAAAAACAACATTTAAAGTGAAATGGATCGACACTCACTCCGAGGCAGATGTCTGACCAAGAAAGGCTTGGATGACCAGCGGTAACTCGTTCTTAACGATGAACAGGTAGCTTGACATGGCTGCAGGGAGAGAAAACAGAGATAACTGCTTACCACTGAACCACGACGTGTGACCACGCCTGCAGCACGTACCAGACTCTTACCTCCAATGTTGTGAAGCGTTATGATGACGCCTGCTATAATCTTTCCCGGGTGACCAAAGGCTCTGAAACCCAGCTGCTCATAAGCACGAATACCTGAAGAAAGCCATCAGAGATAATCAATTGGAAAGACACTGCGTTGGAGTAAAGGGTGAGCCAGTTCGAGAAGCAGAAACTGAAGTGAAGAGACCTTACCCACAACTCCAGCGCTGCGTAGCAGCAGATGGACGGAATAACAAGAAAGGCAGGCAATGCATGTGAGCAGGATCCTGGAACACAAAACACCACGTCTTAGTGGCTGATCACTGTCTTTGTGTTTGGTTTATATTATCTTTTTATGAGCTGGATTTTATATTTCATATTTAATCTCACCACCACCTCACCTGTCACTGTGAGAACTCCCAAAACGGAGTTGTAAAATCAAGTAAGCTTTATTTATATTATTTATTTATTATTACTGTAACACTTTTAAAACCAAAGTGATTCACAAAACAACCATAAAACACAACACAGTAAGCACAATAGAATAATGTTAATGATAATTAAATTTCATGTAACAATGCCCTTAAATGAAAATGTTAAAATGACAAAACCGGGGCGAGGCATTAGGCTGTAGCGATGTGTCGATGACGTTGATGCGTCAACTTCAAAATATCGTCCACGTCGTATTTTGTCGTCGACACATCGCCACGCACACCTGGGTCTCCCAAAACAAACAGTTTGCACTTTTGCAGAATAGAGACTGAAACTCCGACCTCCTCACAGCGTACCCAACAAAGCTAAAAAAAGACCCCCCAAAAAAGCCTTAAGTCATCAAAAGTCTGGGAATACTTTAAATTTAGACCCAAACGCCTTTTGGAATTGGCAAACCAGACCAGCACAACAGCGATGTTGGAGCATCTAAAGCGGAGGCACCCCATTGCATAGATATGTACACGTAGATGCCTCACTGAGCGCTGAATCACACGTCAACGCTGCCGCCATCTTGGATGTGGCAAAAAGTGGAGCAACAGGAGAAAATGCCTCATTCATGTTCTGCTTGGAATAGTACCACCGCATTATATCAGAAACGAAATCCAGATTGGGTCTGAGGGTGTGTTTTTTCTGGAGGGCCACATTCAAAAAACACAGTTTAGAATTGACAATCACCATTTTATGTTGATGTCACAAGTTCACACTCACAAGTGTGTGTGTGTGTGTGTGTGTGTGTGTGTGTGTGTGTGTGTGTGTGTGTGTGTGTGTGTGTGTGTGAGAGAGAGAAAGAGAGAAAGAGAGAGAGAGAGAGAGCGAGAGAGAGAGAGAGAAAGAGAGAGAGAGAGAGAGAGAGAGAGAGAGAGAGAGAGAGAGAGAGAGAGAGAGAGAGAGAGAGAGAGAGAATGATAGAGAATGAGAGAGGGTGAGAGAGTGTAAGAGAGAGTGTGTAAGCAATGATATTAAACTGAATAAATTAACACTGACATTATCAGTGTGTAAAGAAATTAAAGGAACAACAATCAAGTAATAATAGTGATAATAAATCAATGACATATATGTAAGAGGTTAGTAAATATAAACATACAATGGCTCATTTAATAAAGTTAAAAGGTTTTTTATACTAAATGGAGTTAGTTAGATTATATACAGGAACCACATGGAATGAGAGAGGAAGAATAATACAGAAGGGAGGAGAAGGAAGACTCAAAGAGAAGAAAAAAGGAGGGAAAAACAAAAACTATAATCATATTTCATAAAATAATTAATAGAAATGTTGTCGTTGGTGCTTGTTTCATTTCCAAATATATTAGTGTTTGTGTGTGAATGGATCAATGCCGGAAATTAGCTTAAAACACTTTATGAAGTTCGGTCCATTTCAATGTATTAGTTTACTGGTAAATTTGCCACATCCAATATGGCGGACACGGTGACGTATCACAGCAACGGGCCAACCTGCTGAATGAGGTGTCTGTTTATGTTTATGCAGAGCTGTTAATAAAACACTCTGTTTTATGGATAAAGCACTCTGTTTTATCCACTGCTCTGGTCTCTGCCCCCTTGTCTCTCGTGGACGGGACAACAGTAATTGCAAAATATAATTAGCAAAATAATTGCAAAACGAAAGTCACATGATCAAATTATGGTCTGCCTCAGCTCCTACATTTGATGTTTTCTGCTCATAACTCCGTTTACCCGGCATAAAAAAAACCTTTTTTTTTTATCAGTTAGCAGAAGCTAAAGATTTCGATTCCTACCGAAAACAACTTTTCTTTTAGTTCCAGCCGCCATAGAAAGGGTCTTTTAGTGATTAGACTTTTTTATGTAATAAAAATGTGTATATTACTGTGAAACAGTGCCCTGTTTTATCCAAATATGTTATTATTGTTTTTAACACGTTCGGATAATATGCAGTGCATTGCGTTTTTTTAATCTTTTGTAATATTTTACAGGAGAGGTTTTTTTTGGGCTGTAACAGTAAACAGGCTGGCCTCTTTATCTTGTATTCTATATTTTTATTTTGCTGTGCAAAAGTGTGTTTAACAAATTATATTATCAAGGATTTTTTATATGTATTTGACACATTATGGTCTTTATAAATCCAACAACAGAAAAATAATCGTTAGAATAATCATCCAATCACTCATTAGATTCGTCAACTAATTAATAAAATAATCGCTTGATTAATCGTTTTGAAAATAATCATTTACTCCCAGCCCAGCGAGGCATTGTGTTTCTTCTGCGGGGAGAAATAAGCCAACAGCATGAAACCAGTACATCTCTGGCCCGTCTTACCACGAACAGGGAAGTCATGTTAGTCAGCCACCTGAGTGGAGGGAAGAGGGAACCTCGAATGCAAACCTTTCCTTTTCAGGAGCAACGTTTAATAAATATCACATTGGTGGCAAATATCGCAGCACTGGTTAGGGGGTACGTGGCGCCGTTATAGAACACGGTCCCGATGATAACTCAAGTCCACATTCCTTATGCCGCTGCAATGTTGGCAACCGTCCAAAACCTCCAAACATCTTGCCCACAGCCACAGAGTGGACTCCTGCACTTCCCAGAGCTCTGCCCTCAGGCCCGGCGCACCACAGGGACATGTGTTGGGTCCACTCCTCGACTCCATCCACACATACAACTGCATATCTACTCATCCTTTTAGAGATGAAATACACAGAGAAATCGCTGGTGTCTATGAACATCGAACAGATCGGATTCATTTTCTTTGGGAGGCGAGGAGTCAACACTTATGCTAAGCACCTTGAGAAGGCAGTGCGTCTGAGGAGAGCATCGGAAAGGTTAACCAAGGCCCAAAACTATGGAGATTAAACTGTCCAATGCCAATCAAAAGCATGGAGGAGAAGTTGATAGTAGCTATGGCAAGATTCCCACTTATTTTGATGATCCTTCACTTATTGGGAGAGCATCCAGAAGAATGAAGTTTGGAGGAAGGTGGCAAAGGTTGAGCCGCGGATGTATTTTTTGTTTGCTAGGGTTATGTGGTAAAGTTCGTTGTTGGTATTCATGCATTACAACAAAACAGCAAAGCTGAATTGAAATAAACCCTTGCTGTGGCTGTGATGTGAGATTTTTAAGTCCATGCTTCCAGATCAATAAAATGCCTCCATGCAATACAACAAGGAAAGCAACGCTCATGGTACAGTCGACACGTGACATTAGCAATCCATGTACCGGTACGCGGTTGCTGTAGCTAAATATTACCGTAGACAGGCATCAGAAACACAACAGAATTGATTCAAAACTTTAAAAGACAGGAGGAAGAGGTCTCGCTACTGTAATAAGGAGGTGGCATGGGTGTCCCACGTGGAAACCCCCCCCCCCCCCCCCCCCCCCCAAATTAATTAAAAAGGGCTCTAGAGAGACTTTTCTTCCTCAAAAAGGCCAGAGAGGGTCGACCTCTACAAAGCTGCCAGTAGAAGCTATAATGGTGTCCTATTTAACACCTGATTCAGGAGCTGCTCAGCAGCTGACAGAGGAATGGCAGACGGCCATTAAAACAAAATTAAACAGTCACTGGATTCCCTGTGATCCCTCTAGAGGACATCTACAGGTGAGAGCAGGACATGCAACTTTGAGGGCAATATGGATTCTTTCCACCAACTGTTGTCGCTACGGAAACCTACACTCCCAGACTCCCATAACTTCTACGTGACAGCCGTGACTTAGGGTCATTTAAGGTCAGTTACAGCAGAACAGGGATAATTAATAGCTCGTGGGGCATCACATGCTATGTCAATATATGCAGTTTTTCCAATGTACTGTTGATGCTCTTTACTCTGTTTTGCGACAGTCCACAGCTTATATACTGGCATTTGTTTTGGCAGTTTATCATGAGTGTTTCTGTTCGAGCGTAAACAGTATACACTTTTCTTTTCAATGAGAGACTGTTTGATAAAAGAAGGTACCATAAAGATATTTAATATTTATTTTCTATTAAGCATTTTTTACATGTTGAACACCTGATTCATCAAATTGCTCCGGCAAAGGCCGATAAAAATTGACGCATTTAAGCCTGGTACTACACTGATGCCAGTGTAGCGGTATGTTAAGTGTGCTTGCATGAGTGCACTTTCAAGTTTTCCACGTGTGTAAAAGCTTTTGGCTTTCACGGTCTGCCTATGACGGAGATGGCCACTTGGATTTGCGCACTTCAGTGACTTGAAACGAAATTCAGACTTGGGATTTGAGATTTGTTCAATTTTCTACCACAGTTCCCCGTTTGGTCGTCATCCACTTCTCTATCATCAGAAATAATCTCATGCATGTGCACCCTGACCCACAAGCCTTGATGAAAATAGCCATGACGGCTGCCTCACGCATGACTGCAGTCCCACTCCGGGATAAGCTCTGACTGCAGCCGCCACATACGTGGGGCAGATAGAGCAACTTTGCATCCAACTTACTTTGCGGAATAAAAAATACTGAATCAAACACATATAATTTAATCAAAGACCTTAAACCCTAATCAGGTCTGTCATTTCATAGTTAAAAGAAGTCAACGTTAGACCCATGGATGTTAGCAAACTGTAAACTGATGAGTATTTGCTTGACCTGCTGGTTCACAGTTCACATCGAGAGCAGACTCGACAGTAATTTAACTGTTTCAGACAGAATTAGGGATTCCTAGACAAATCACACACACTGCTTGCAGCTAAATGAACAGACACATACAAGACTATCTCAGAAAATTAGAATATTGTGATGAAGTTCTTTATTTTCTGTAATGCAATTACAAAAACAAAAATGTCATACATTCTGGATTCATTTCAAATCAACTGAAATATTGCAAGCCTTTTATTATTTTAATATTGCTGATCATGGTTTACAGCTTAAGAAAACTCAAATATCCTATTTCAAAAAATTAGAATATTCTGGGAATCTTAATCTTAAACTATAAGCCATAATCAGCAATATTAAAATAATAAAAGGCTTGTAATATTTCAGTTGATTTGTAATGAATCCAGAATGTATGACATTTTTGTTTTTTTAATTGCATTACAGAAAATAAAGGACTTTATCACAATATTCTAATTTTCTGAGGCAGTCCTGTATAACAGAAATTGACAAATTAATTATCAACAAATTTAATTTATTTGGAAATAAATAGGCTCCTGCAGACCCCCGTGATGCTGCAGATCATTGAGCAGGTATACGTGTAAGTTTTGTGGAATATATTTATTCGTTAGATACATTGAAATGAAGCAGTACTGGCCCCTAAACAACAAAGTTATTAAAGATCAGTGGGAATAGGTTTTTTTTCAAGGGCAGGATTCCTGGAGGTATTGTCTGTTTGTTTTCCAAGCTGAGTCCTCGGAAAACTAAAAGCCTGTTTGATCTTGGATATGACATAATTTTTCGACCTCCCACTTGTTTTCTTAGTCTTTTGGAACGTATCATTAATGATCTCCGTTCTGCTGCAACCATCTGAGGCTAACTGAGCATCATTTATGAAGAAAACATGCTTCACACAAGTGATAGAAAAGACAAAATAGGCTCCTTTGAATCCAAATATGAGCTTTCTTATGCAAATCAACAATAAAATAACACATATAGTTTTTGATGAAACCATGAACTCTTCTAAGAGAGTCATGTTCACCCCAAATAATTTAAAACTATCTAAACGCAATTGACTAAGATCTGTCTCTTTAATATAGCATCCATTACTTTACATCGAACCTCATTTAATACATGGATCTGCCGTGTTTAAGGCAACAGAGTGTTTTGCAATATTTACCTTGACTGCTCTTGTGTTCACTGAATGTTCTTTTCAGGTAACAACACACGACCAGGCACGTGTGTCTGTGTATTACGTTCGGTTATGCTCTGTACCAAAGAGTGTGCATGTGTGTGACTCACAGGAAAAGGACGATGCCGGTGTTCGACATGGCGTACGACAGTCCCAGGATGCCGCTGCCCATGATAGCGTTGCTCAGGTTGAAAACAGACATCCCAAAGGAGGTTTTTCCCTCAAACTGGAAAAGATGTGACCAGAACATTCACTCAATGAATATATCTAAGACATTGAAGGGGTTTCTCTGCATTTTATCTACAAGATTAATTCAAGCTGGAAGTTCACGGCATACTTATTTTAGCCAGTTAAAAGGAGAAAACCTACCAAACTAATGACGTATATAGAGTAAAAAGCTTCTAAAGCACTGGAATAAAACTCACAGAAAATAAAGTTTACTCATATAGCAACTGTTCTGGAGAATCACAAAGTTATACCAAACAGATATGACCACATTAAAATGTCAATCCTCAAAGTTTCTACTCTACTGCTTTTTGTTGGGTGCGGAAAACAAGGGATGATCTTTGACTTGAGGAAGAGTGTGGCTTGAAGATGTCAGAGTTGACGCCCAGAAGTGTGTCTCTAGGGAGCATTGTTAACTTGAATTACATCCATACAGGCACGGATAGCCAGTGGAGGTCGACGATTACTATGTGACCGTGTCGGTTGGTGGAAACCCAGCAGGCTAAGAATAGAAGGATTGCTGTTTTCAAATGATATGGTCCTTTGGCGTAATCAAGCAGAGATCTCCAACAGCCTTTGGGGCAGTTTGCAGCAGAGTGTGACGCAGATGGGGTGAAAATTAGCACCTCCAAGTCTGAGGTGGCTCCTATGGCTCTGACCGGCGGGTCGAGTGCTTCCCTTTGGTACGTCTGGGTCAGGAAGTTCACTCTGGATCCTCAAATACTTTGGCCCCGTTTACACGGGGCAAAAACGGAGGCGTTTTCATGCGTTTTGGCCGTTCGTTTACACGAAAACGGAGGTCAAAGCCCCCAAAAACGATCATTTCTGAAAACTCCGGCCAAAGTGGAGATTTTCAAAAACTCCGTTTTCACGTTTGCTTGTAAACGGAGAAAACGGAGGAAAACGGAGATTTACGTCACATTATGCGACAGAAACGTCACCAGCAGCGTCATGAGTGCGACCTGTGTTTACAATTTGTTTGGCCACCGTCAATATTTTCTTTTATTTTACCTGTTTTAAATTCTCTCAGACTCTCGTTCCGTCTTGGAAGTAAAGCCTGAATTATGGTCCCGCGTTACACCAACGCAGAGCCTACGGCGTAAGGTACGCGGCGATGCGCGCCGTACGGTGTGCGTCGCCGCGTACCCTACGCCGTAGGCTCTGCGTTGGTGTGACGCGGAACCATAAATCAGCCTTCACTGGAAGTTACACGTGTCATTTGTTGATGTTTTTTCCAGGATTCTGATTGGCTGGCATGACGTTAACAGCGTTTTCATGCGGGTCCGTGTAAACGAGGATATTTTTGAAAACGTAGAGGGGAAAATATCCGTTTTTGTAAATACCCGGCTACGTGTAAACGTGGCCTTTAACCAGTTATCTGATGGTTTATGATGTTTTATGATAGTTTATACGAAGGAATTTTAAGGTTCTGAGAAGCAAACCACCTCATGAAGGTTACTGGAGACCAACAGCACCGCAAAGCCAATGAGGTGGTTTAGCTCAAAAAGAAGAAGGACCAGGACTGAACCCTGGTGTTCTCCCTGTGGGAGGGTCACGTGATTGTTGTTGTTGTTGATAACATCTTGAAAGAGTGACTGTGGAGGTAGTATTTGACATCTGGTCCTTCCCTTTCACAGTCCTACCAGTTCAGTCTCAAAATAAAATGTGTAATAAGGTCGTCTAAATGTCCAAATTGCGAGAAAGTAACATTTTCTTTGATAGCTGTTTTGTACGGGCCAGCATGAATTTATATTAGAACCGAACCGTGTGGGGGGTGGATGGTTTCCAGTTTGGGCAGCTTCCTTGAGCTGAGACTTTCTGCGGTCATGACGCAGTTTGCAACCAAGTGTGAAGCAGCTGGGAAGATAATTTGCGCCTCGAAGTCTGTTCCTTTGTTGAGAAGGTGTAGATTTTCCACCCTGGGTTGGAATTGAGTTACCGCCCCCTTAAATGGAGGATTTGAGATACCTTGGGGGGGGGGTCTCCTCCATGAGTGGAAGTATAGCAGAACGGTAGATTAAAGGGGTTGAGGACGCATCTGCAGAGATGAGGACTATGAGCTGCTCTGCCGTGGTGAAAACAGAACTGAATGAAAAAGGGGAAGGTGCTCGCCAACTCTGGAACGTCACCAAAAGAACGAGGTTGCAAGTACAGGCTGCCAAAATGAGCTGCCTTTAAAGGGCGGCCGGCTAAACCTTTAAGGACGGGGGGAGGGGCTCAGGGTAGAGTTACTGCTCCTGCACCTCAAAAGAAGCCGGCTGAGGTGATCAGGGTGCCTGCTGTACGTCTTCCAGAGGGAGTTTTAGCGAGTCGTCCTCAGGACAGGCCGAGAGGACTTTGTCCCAGGTAGAGCCAGAGGAGGCTTGGAGGCCAGGAGGCCTGGGGTCTGGGGTCTGGGGATCTCTGATCAGGAGGTTGTGCCTGATGGCCGGACCGACGGATGGATGGATTTTCTTATTCCCATGTCTAACCTTGAATGATCATGAAAATGAATATGAGGAGTCCTTGAGCTGGCCGGCTCTTTTGAGATGGGAACTTGATTCTTTGGGATGACACTCTGTATCTCAGCACCACCGTCCGACTCCCTTATTTCCTTTTAAAAATGTTTTAATACGCAGCTCTGCAACAACAGCTTCGTGTTGGGATTCACAAAAATGCAAAATATGAATTTTACAATTCATAAAGTTAAGTGTAGGCGTGTAATGAGTTTGGATTATGTATTGTGCACCAATGTAGCAACTCCACATTGCAGAGGGGGGTTTCAGTGGATCTATCCTCGTTCCTCGATAATTTTAGGACGTGATGATAAAACTTCAATGATTAAATAAATAAATAAGTCAGTTCCTGATTTATGAACAGACCGGGAGGTCGCTCTGACACTCACGTCTGTGAACTGAGGTCTCTTTGAACCATCGTCTTTGTGAGGAAGGAAGGTTTCTTCCTCTGGAGAGACTCTGATCACAAAAAAGAAACAATGGTTAGTTTTCTTTGAACATTTGAACACACTTAGATTTCCACAAGTTAACTGAAAGCCAACGAAGACGCATGGAAACCTACCCTGTCTCCACAGGCATGGCAGCTTCATGGTGAGTCCCATTGGACAGTTTCTGCAGCTCCATGTTCACGGCAGCTCCAGGAGGTCGATGGGCTTTTTCTTTGTAACCAAGTCCAAGTGGTATTGCTGTGTGACTTCTGGAAAAGACAAAACAATGTTTTGTGTTGACTATTAATGTAATCGCAGAGTGACCCGATGAAATGATCACGATAATATAGTTTATTTATCTAAAATGCATCAGAATCTGATACGAGTCAACTCTGGAAGAGGAAGACGGTGTGTTTCTGCATGGGAGAAGCATGTGAGTAACGTTAACAGATGCATGGGACCCTTCTGCATCAGTCATGTGACCTTTTTCGAGCCAGCGGCGGTTGTGTGCTGGGGAAAGTCTCTGAAGTCCACCATCTGTCTTTAAGATTATGTCTAGACTTTTCTGAAGATGTGAAAGGCAGGGTAAGCGATTTCTAGATGCCATCTCCTTTGTTGATATTTGAAAGAAAACAGCAACAAAACACAGAGAGCTAGCTCCTCCCTCCCCTGAGGAAACACACCCCATCACAAAGTGTCCAGCCTCTCCACCCTCCCCTACTTCATGTGCATGGACATGAGCATGAACCCTCCCCCTGATGGCGATTGGCCAGAGCAATGTTTGTGATTTGGGGGCAGGCTGTTCCCCTCTGTTTGGGTCCACATTACGGAGCCAGAGATAAGCGTGCAGACCTGTTTTTGTTTGTTTTCCTTTTTTTTACGGTCTATTCATGAAAAGGGCAACAAGCAGAGGGGAGGAAATATTCACTGCATGTGATAAAAGTTCTAGTTCTAGAAACTATAAAGAATTGCCTACCCCACCTTTAAAGTTAGAGTCACTAACCTGAGAGCTGCTCATGGTGGTAGCATCAATGCTACATAAGACATGTTACTGCTTCAATCACTTCTGAAGAAGGAATCATTGATGGATTTTCCTGTGTTTCTCTCATTTCAGACTTGCAGCGGATGCCACCCCCTAACACCCCCCCCATATCACCCTTACATATACGTTTAAAAAAAAAAAAAGCTTCATACAATGATGAGAAAACTGGCTTATAGGCTTCTGGCCTGTTATTGCTGGTACCTGAATATTAAAAAAAAAAAAAAAAAAAAAGGAATCATTGATGGAAACATGTCACTGGACATTTAGATGCTAACACTTTTATGAATTGGTTGTGTAGGAAGTTACCCACGGTTAACATTTGCCCTGGACACTGATGTTGGTAAATGTCGCTGCTGCGTTTCACATCATGTGTTCAAAGTAAGAGTCTGCACTGAATATGACGGCCGTTGAACTGTATCCAGCAAACTCCACTGAGCAGCGACGTGTCTGTGCTGATAAGGGCGCGGAGAGAAGCCGGGTCCGGGCCACTTCAGTGGAGGTATCTGCCCTGCAGGCCTCAGCAACAACAGACGGAGCGATAACGGCTGAAGCTGACCTCCCTGCTCAAACACGGTTGCCGCGGTTTATCAGACTTTGACATTTGTACATCGGCGGTTACATGTGCTCTATTGTACTTTCACCAAGCAGACGCAAGTTTTTATGCCGGTTTTAATTAAGAAATGTGTTGTTGGCGCCGTTAAAAACTCGTCTTTCAGTGCTTTTGTTATAACTGCATTGTTGTCATTAAACAGCAGCTGTTGGAGCTCCTGTATCTCTAAACCCATAATCTCCATATCTACATTAGAAACGCGTTAGTTATTGTCTCATCTGGATGACTTCAAGACACTTTTTATTTTTTTTATACAATTTAAATACAGGCTGAAATCTGTTCACCATGCAAACGTACAAGTCTGAGAAAAGACTCAGAAACAAGACAGTGACGAAAGTAATCAAAGCATTTTTTTCTCTGGCCGATGCTGTGATCTGACATCGTCTGACTCTTGTGATGCAGGTATCCACTCCCAGCCAACGCTCCAATCACATCCAGCGGTTTGTGGCCAGCGCTTTTTTTGGCCAAAGAACCATTTCCAGCTGTAAACAGATATATCTGTGATGAAGCGTGTGTTTTCAGCAGCTCGCTGACCAAATATTTGAGCACCATTTAAAGTCTCGTGAAGAAGAAAGTACACGATTGCAGCGAGTGAAATATAATTAATTAACTGATCTCTAGAAAGGTTTTTTCAGGTTTGTAGCATTCAGGTGTTCACAAAATGCCAAGGAAGAAAGACATCAGCAAAGATCGTAGAGAAGCAAATGTTGCTGTCTGTCAGTCTTAGAAGGGTTATAAAGCTATTAAGAGCCGATCTTTCCACGCCGAGAAAGATTATTCACATTATGATAACGTTTAGATCATGAACACCCCAGCAAGTTCACCCAAAGGTCAGCCTTTAAAATCCTCAGGCAAACAGAAAACACGTTTTAACGGATGTTAAATGTTTCTGACATCCTGACTAACGTGGAGATGTTTGGCCATAACTCAGAGCGACAGTCGCTGCGACTCAAACGCGCCACATCCGCACTAAAACACCACACAAGCAAGACGTGGAAGTTCCACATCGAAACACCTCTCTAGACCAAAATACCCGAGAGCCAAACGTGACAAGGAAAGCTCGGCTGAAACTTGGTCCCGGGACGGGGCGATGAGCCCAAACACGCCAGCAAAGCCGAAGAGGGAAACGTTCAAAGTGCCGTTTGTGTCCACTCAAAAGTCCAGAACTCAAACTACCGTAAAACAAATTTCTGCAAACCACATACAGACCACTTTTTAACGTCCTAGTATTTAACACCTTTGCCGCGGAGGAAACAACTTCCATTCCAGGTTTTGTTTTCACACTTACATTTGTATTCGAGACGTTTGCGACGCAGCTCTGAAATATTCCAGAGATGTTTCAGAAACCCGCTAACGCCCGCAGCGTTTGCTCTGCAGTCTTGAACAAATGTTCCAGCCAGCCCCCCTGAAACCCTGGAAGTCTGCAGGGTTCAGTGGGATCACGTGCGGGTCCCTCAGAGGATAAATTTGTAACAGTAGCTGCTTCGTGCACACATTTCTTCCAACCTTCGCGTTGCTTTCCACTGGCTGGAAGTGTTATGGACTCAGTTTGATACACGTGGTACTGAAAGTAACCCATGAACAGCCGCACAGGAGCTTCATCTGCCGCTCTGGACGCGCTGTGAGGAGTCGTGTTGCTCGAGCTCGAGCTCCACAAACTTTAGCAGAAAGTCTGTGAAGTCCAGGTGTGAACAGAGGGTCGAACCCTCGACACATTCTGCTGAAAATCTCCTCAACATGTGAAAATAGCTGAAGTATCTCAGTCTCAAAGAAAGAAAGTTGATCATTTCAAGAGTTAAGTTTTATTTCTAAAGGATTTTGCTTTTCTTTTGTTTCCTACAATCCTTAAATCTTGTAATGTGGTTCACACAGTACAAACCATTTGTTTTTAAAATTGGTGGTGCAGGATGTAGTCTGCATGTACATACGGGACAATGTGTGCCTGAACGAGGCACAGCCGTCTTTGCCTTAGAAGGAACGTGTAGATCGGTAGCTTACGTAACACTGTCACTTTTATCATGCGTGTCTCTTAAATGAGCGGCGTGCTGACGGCTAACTGAATCAGATGAGGCTCCTGTTTATATGAACATCAGGAGGGCCACTTTTTTTCTTGAGTTTCTGTCCTTGTGTCTTACTGTATATATACATATATGTGTGTGTATATGTATGTGTGTATATATGTATGTGTGTATATATATATATGTGTGTGTATGTGTATATTTATATATATATATATAAATATATATATATTTATATATATACATATATATATAAATATACATATGTATATATATATATATATATATATATATATATATAAATATATATATATATATATATATATATATATATATATATATATATATAAATATATATATATATATATATATATATATATATATATATACACTGTGGATACATATATATATATATATATATATATATATATATATATATATATATATATATACACACATACATATACACACACACACATATATATATATATATATATATATATATATATATATATATATATATATATATATATATATATATATATATATATATATATATATATATATATATATATCCTGAAGGAAGGTCTCAAGAAAAATAAGTAAAGAAAAGTTTATCCATAACAAAAACTTTCCATTTTCTTTCAGTTCCAAGACAAAGCTGAAGCGTATTAAAATAAATAAATAAATGATCAATGACTTTACAGAAAAAGTGAGAGCAGAAGCCGGCAGGAACTGTTAAGACTGATCATAGTTGGAGAACACACCCTAGCGGGGCACACCCCAACAACCAAAGCTTGATAAACCTGTCAAAATTAAAGCCTCTGGGCTTTTCTCCCATGATCCTTCACTCTTCTTGAGTAGACCCTCTTGAACCCAAACCACGTGGCAGCACAGCAGTTTCAAGTGAGCCAGAAGAAAGGAGAGACTTACCTCGAGAAGCGGGTCGGGGTGTCAGCCCGGGAGCACACGGGGCCACCGTTTGGGTCACCTCCTGGGATCAGAGGTGCAGTTTGGGCAGGCTTGTCTTGAATTGTTGGGCTTTTTTGGAGCCCAGCTGAGAAGCACAGACTAGAGCAGCTCGGGGAAAGGTTGGGGAGAGGGAGCAAACGTGGGAGCAGGCAGTTGGGAGGGAGGGCTGCTGAAAATAACGGTTTCAGGTTTCTTGTGATGTCACGCGTGGAGGCACTCCTCTTCCTTTCCAAGAAAAGAAAAACAGAAACGAACTTACTGCGACTGTCTGCAGCTGATGGATGGCTCTGTGGGGAATTCACATGCTCGTATGGCCTGCTCATACACACTGGGCCTATTGAATCTTTTTCCATGTTTAACCTCCCCTCCCGCCCCTCCCACCCCGGCCCCCCACCCCTCCCACCTCTCCCCGCCTCTGGCCTGTGGAAACAGTGGAAGTGTGGTGAAGTGATCATCCCAGGGTTGCGCAAGAAAATGGCTGCTGGTGGGCAGATCTGGACTCCAACCAGACTGGAAAAAGCTTGCTGAATGAGATCGATGTGGAAAAGTTCCACAGAAAAGCAAACACACAAACCACCGGCGCTGAGAGGCGTCCGACGTGACCTGCGGCCGAGCGGTCCCGACACAGGTGCTCCGCCACGGACGCGTTCCCACGTCGTTTCCACAGAAACGGCCTGGCTGCTCCGACAAGGTTCATCAGGATGTCACCATTCCTCCTCTGGAGCAACAAGCCAGAGAAATCTGGCACAAAGTTTAATACAGTGCTTATTTAAAGTACACGTACACTTATAATAATAATAATAGCAACATAGGTGTCAGACTTGTTGTCGTTGAGTCCAAAAGACGCAAATCCAGAGGGAAAGAATATATATCTAGTTACTGGGAATATTTTTATTAAAAATGGCACCACTTGAGACTAATATTTTGTGGAAACACCATTTGCCTTTATAACAGCATCATGTCTCTGCGGAGGAGTCTCTATTTACTTCACACATCCAGACTTTGGATGTTTATCCCACGCGTCTTTGCAAAGAAGTTCAACTCCCTGCAGACTGAGCAGATCTCCGGTGTATGGCTGTGTTTAGGTCATTCCAGAGGTTTTGGACGGGATTGAGGTCTGGACTCCGACTAAGCCACTCCAAGACCGTTATTTTCCGTTTGTGAAGTCATGTCTTTGTTTTGATGAGAGCTTTGGGTCATTGTTGTGATGGAAAAGGGAGGTTCCTCTCCTTTTCCAGCTTTTTTGACAGAGAACACAGAGTCTTGCATCTAAATGTTTTGGTGTTCAGACGTGTTTTAGTCATTTTTTTTTCCCATCTGTGAAGAGAAACAGCCCCGAAGCATAATTCTACCTCTCCCATGCTCGCTGATTTTATGGTGTTGTTGGGATGATACTGTGTATTGGCTTTGAGCCTCACATACCTAGAATTCTCTGAAAGTCCAGCCTTTGTCTCGTCCGTCAGTTAGAAGGCTTGCATATGCTTTTTTTTTTTTTTTGTTTTGTAAGAAACGGCTCACGTAACTCCAAAGCCCAGACTTGAATACAGGAGATGGTATTCACATGCAAGTATTGGCGAGTATCTGCCAGAAACCTGCAGCTCCTTAGGGGTTGCCGTCGGCCCCTTGGCAGCTTCACTGACGCTCCCCATCCTTTCATCAACTTTAGAGGGTTAATCTTTGAAATGTCTCTGCGGTGCCACTTATTGATGGAGGTGTATACCAACATACTAATACTAAAACCAAAACTACAGCAACAGCTGACTGTTATCTAGTTTTATTCATCGGCAGCAGGTCAATGCCCTTCTTAGTCCAAAGCAGGATCCCTCCCCTTTACTGACCAATAGTAGAGGAGCTGCAACAAGAAGGCCCGCCTTCCTCATTTGCATAATGAGGCAGAAATGCACAAAGTAAAGTAAATAGAGGACACGAGGGAATTTAAAAACAAGGACTGCACGTATAAGGAAAAGGAAAAACTAAATATATATATTTCTGCTTTTATTTTTAATTATGTCCGTTTAGGCCCTCCCTACTTCAGTTCCAAGATAAAAATTGAGTCAGATACTAGAGATACCCAACATATGACAAATTATACTCATTGCTTACTGAACAAAAACTAAGCCAAACTAAGTGCACCTCTGGCTTCAAACTGGATTAAACGCCTCTTGGATGTTAGCGGTTGCTCGTGTTGTTTTGGAGGAATTTTGGCCCACATCCTTCTTCACAGTCTGGCTTGGCTGCATTGAGGTTTGCAGACATTCATTTATGCACATCTCTCAGCAGAAGTATTTTAGTTGGTCAGACAAGACTATTGTTTCTTTTATGAGAAGCATTTTTCTGCTTCCGGTTAATCTTTCTCAATGTAAAATAATGGACTCCAAATAGTTTGGAAATATTCCTATAACCTTCCCAGACTAACCAGCAGTTACGATTGTTTTTCTATAGGATCTTTGCTGACATCTTTCCTCCTTGGTATTGCATTAAAACCATCAAACAGCAAAATGTGCTCACACTTGCTGATGATCAAATGAGCCCATCTAATCGTCGTAGCAAAACTTGCTTCTGCATTTGGTCTCATGTCTTGATCAATACATAGTGGGATGATATAACATGTCGTGTGTTGCTGTTTATTTGAGGCTGAACAGAACTCTTGTTGAGGATCAGATTTGTTCATGTCCGGATACAGAGAATAATTGAAAGAGGTCAGCTGTATTTTTCATAAGATTGTGGGGTCTCGTTGTACATATTGTTGATGGTTTATTTGAATATTTTACAATATTGTTTTGAAATAACTATTTTAATCAAATCATCATCATCATCATCATCATCATCATCATCATCATCATCATCATCATCATCATCATAATAAACCAGTAAAGACAGAATAAATTTGCTGCAATGTCGAGATATTTTGCAAAAGTGACATGAGAGTGAAAATCCTAACACATTGTTAAAATACCAACATTTATTACACGGTATGAGAAATAATAAAAATGAACAGTTCTTAAGGTTGTCTAGCCGGATATCTGCTGGAAAACAAAGATCCATCCATTGATCCAACCAACAACATATGGTAGGCTAATAATCAGTGTTCAAATCCCTCCTAAACAGGAAGCCAGCGGAGTGATGCCAAACCGGGAGTGATATGCTTAGGTTAAGAGTCAAGGCGGCAGCATTTTGCTCTAACTGGAGACAACCAGAAGACGGCGATTCTACACCGACACACAAACAGTAACCTTATTACATAGTTATAACAGCATGGACGACCCATGCTAGTTCATAATTAGATGGGTAAGGCTTCACTCTGGCCGACAGTGTAAGGAGCTGCTTTTCATGACAGAACTGATTTGTTTATCAAATTTAAATGTGCTGTCAGAAGTCACGCCCACGCTTTCAACGGGCGACCCCGAGAAGCCAAGAGAGGCAGCAGTCTCTTAACTGATTAAACACAAGTTCTGTCCTACTTTCAGTCAAATACAGACGGTTCATGTCAAACCAGTTCTTCAGAGCACTGGAACCGTTTCACGAGAGCTGCAATTAATCTGAACTTTTAGATTTTAAACACATTCAGACTGCCGTGCAAACATTTTCTGCACCCATATTAACACTTATATTGTGTTTGCGTCAGATTTGACCCCCTTTTTAGTTTAGGTATACAAAAAGTATGTTTTAACACAACTAAACACATTTTCACTATGTTGGTAAATTCTGACGGTCTATTGAAAAGAGTGACATTTGTGGTCACTTTCATTCTGCACTAGCCCAAGTCAACATGAGATTCAGTGTCTATGAGGCTACTGACTGATAATATCTCTGGTCATGAGAGGGACTTTGAAGACACCAGGGAAAATGAGGAGGATGTGTCTAAGGCGGAGGACGGTATTCAACATCTGATAAAAATGTGAACCCAGATGACACAGATGGCCAAAAAGAGGTCTTCAAATCCAGAAAAGGTGTTGCTTCATTGTCAAACCCTACACCTTCACCAGCGTCCTTCACAAAGAACCAGACAGAAGATGCCAGGGGGAAACTAAGGAGCACAATACTTCTATCTAAAATTAAATCTGTTTTATCTTTTAATGATTTCGAACGAGTGATTCATGCTTTTATCTCAACCCGTTTGGACTACTGTAATGCCCTCTATACTGGCGTCAACCAACTTGCACGCTTACAGTTAGTCCAAAACGCGCCTGCTCGTCTTTTAACAGGAACCCACAAGCATGATCACATCACCCCCGTTCTGGCCTCCCTTCACTGGCTCCCTGTCTCTTTTAGAATTAATTTAAAAATATTATTGTTTGTTTTTAAGTCATTAAATGGGTTGCCACCAAAATACATCTCAGACCTCCTACACATTTACACTCCCTCGAGGTCTTTGAGGTCCTCTACTCAGTTACGTCTTGTCGTCCCCAAAACTAGCCAAAAAACCAGGGGCGACCGTGCCTTTTCAGCAATAGCCCCTAAACTCTGGAACGAGCTACCTCCCCACATCAAAATGGCCCCCACCCTTGAAATTTTTAAATCTCGTCTTAAAACTTATTTTTATTCTTTGGCTTTTAATCCAGCATGAGAGTTGTGTGGTCTCTGTCTTGTCTTTTATGTTTCTGAATCACTGGTTGCTGTCTGGTGTGTTTTTATTTCATGCTTGTATGTGTTCTTATTTATTTTATTTTGTTTTTATTTTTACTATTTTATTTTATTTTATCTTATTTTATATTTTTTTTACTATATTATTCTGTCTTGCTTTATTGTGCAGCACTTTGGTAACCCTGTTGTTTTTAAAATGTGCTATATAAATAAAGTGGATTGGATTGGATTGGATAAAACTATCACAATCTGTACTTGCTTTCATTCTCAATTTACACTCCTTACTCTAAGAAAGTTGCTTTTATGAAAAAGAAAATACTTTTTTGCCTGCAACACAACCCTGACAGACATGGCTGTGTCACCAACAGAGTTGTCCAGACCTTGATGACACGCCGATGATGATCATTAATTAGAATAAGGTGTGTTGAAGCAGGGAAACATCTAAAATATGCAGGACAGTAGATCTTGATGTAGGCCTATATATATATATATATATATATATATATATATATATATATATATATATATATATATATATATATATATATATAATGTGGTTGGATTTTTACTTCTTGGTTTCTTCCCTTCTTCCCAATCCTCGTCACTGTGCAAAGAGATCTTTGTGGTGTGGACGTGTGCCCGGGTTTCTACAGCAGGATTAGGAGCAGCAGCACAGCCTGAGGGAGAAGTTGACTGGAGGGTTTATCATGGCATGATGCTGCAGTGGTGCGGTGTGCAGGCAGCGCCCTCTGCTGGCCACAACAGGCGCAACATCAGCCGCGGCGGCTTCTGGTCACATTTTAAAGGCGAAATTAAGAGAAAAAAAGAGTAAAATGTGTTGGAAAAATGACATACAAAAAGAAATGTAAACAAACTATATATTTAAAAAAATGTTTCTAGAGCTGTTCTGTTAGTGAGCTATATTTGCGGTCCACAGGATTACCAGTGTGTTTAAGTAATACTGCTAAGTACCCCTGCGATAGTACACGTGTTTGGTGTCTGTTGTGTGTCCGCCTCGGCCAATCGGAGCAGCCGTCGAGATCCACTTAGCGGTGACGTCACTAAGCTCCTTACCTGAGCAGGTGAATGAAACTGGGGATGATTTGTTTACACTGAGATGTTGCGGGGCGACGGATTTTTGTTAAAAGTAGATTTTTTTTTCACCCGAGGGATTAGGAGCCATAAGGATTTGTGTCCATAGTCCCAAAGTGAAGTTGGACCAGCATGGAGTGCAGCGAAGAGGTAACTGCCTGGTAGATAATCAATACACGTGACGTTAGAAAGGGAGCAGTTTCAGTGGGAAAGCTGTGGATCCCTTCATCCCTTCATCCCCCATCCGACACCCGGCCTCCACAGACGATGCTCGGCACCATGGACAGCACCCTGAACAGAACCAAAACAATGACGCTTGCATCGTCTCTCATCAGTCATGTGACATTAGATAACATTTAATATATATATTGATGATTTAATGATATAATTATTTCTTTTTAAAGATTTATCTGGCATTATCTGTCACATTTCATCTTAAATGTGTCATCAGAGGTAAAGACAGACTGCAGGATATTTTAGTTTGCATAACTGAAGTGGTGAAAGAAAAAGAATAATACTGGATAATTTCAAATAAAATTAATGTGATCTTAAGTTATACGTGGCTTCATAAAGTCTAAAATGATTAAAAGCAACAGAAAAGCTTAATATTTGTTTGTTTTTGTGTTTCCTCATCACTGATGCATCTTGTGTTAATAACAGTAGGTGCAGATAACAGGAACATCATTGGACTAAACAG
This sequence comes from Cololabis saira, assembly GCF_033807715.1. Lineage (NCBI taxonomy): Eukaryota > Metazoa > Chordata > Actinopteri > Beloniformes > Belonidae > Cololabis > Cololabis saira. The sequence continues at coordinate 13,359,282 of NC_084598.1, forward strand.
AATTGGATTATAATAATTAGATTGCATATAGTTGGATATTAGTAGATTTTTTTCTGTAAAGTGGCCTGAGATAAAGTTTGCTGCGATTGGGCACTAAACACAAAAAGTAAAAGTGAACTGAATTCAAAGGAAATCCAATCTGCTGAACTTAGTTAACCTCTGCAACAGTCTGAAGGAGATGCTGTGAAGTAAAAGAACTTTGAGGGAAGTGGTGACATCATGACTCGCACTCTGTTGACTGAGACGTTTTATAAGAGGGGTAATAATAATAATAATAATAATAATAATACATTTTATTTATAACTGTATATTTAATAATCTCAAAGTGCTACAGAGCAGAAAAATAAAACATGAACATTTTTTTTTAATATATTTAAAAACAAGGGGTGTTTCAAGGAAATCTTAAAGCAGATGTTTTATTAACACAGAAGAATCAGTATTGATGCAGGAGAACTATCAAAAACATGACATCTGAGGAAGTAACAGTGAATCTGTGTGCAGAAACATAGTTTTGAAGTGGAGCAGATCACATTCAAATCTAAATAGAATGTATTTAAAATATTTATTTTTGCTCTTCATTTTGTGGTTGTACACATTTTTTAATTTGGTTTCACATGTTCTGTACTGTTGAGATTTGTGTCATTCTGTGTGTTGGGGGGGTGGGGGTGAGTAGCTAATCAATGTACTTGATTAACTGATCACTGGGAAAGGTGAGCGTCTCTAAGAACAGATGTTGTTGCTGGTCTGGAGCGTTCAAGTGTTTGTTAACAAAAGTTCAAAAGTAGAAAACATTCATCACGGTTGTCAGTCATCCCAGGACGAAATAAAAGTGAAAAGAAAGAAAGCTACATCTCTGGTTTATTTTTTATATAATCATTTGTTTGTTTTATTCATTTATTTATTTATTTGTTCATTAATTTCTTTATGTGATTATTTTTACTGGCTTATTTATTTGTGTATTTGTTTAATTTTTCAGTAGTTTATTTGTTTGATCATTTATGCTTCTGTGTGTTTGTTTGTTTCATCAACTTGTTTTTCTTTTGCGTGACTGTTTTTTTTTTAAATTTGTTTATTAGTTTTGTTAATTGTTAGTTTTCTGTATCAATTTGTTTATTTGTTCATTTTTATCTGTTTATTTTTGTTTATTTGCTTGCTTGTTTTATTTATTAATCAATGTTTTTAATTGTTTATTTGTTAATGTTTATTTTTGTATTCATTTATTTCTTTATTTGTTCTTTATTTAGATTTTTAATTTTTTTTACTTTTTATCAATGTTATTTGCTTTTTAGGTCTTTCTTTCACTGTTTATCAATTTGTTTATTTATTCATTTATTTGTTTGCTCATTTGTTTTTACTTAACTGTATTTTAGTAATTTGTTTATTTTTAGTTTTGTTAGGTTTTTATTTATTTTATTTATTTGTATTATGTTTTTAGTAATTTGTTTTTGATTTATTTATCTATTTACTTTTGTTTGTTTTTCAGTCCATTATTGATCTTTATTTAAGTTGGCTTTTTATTTATTTTTTTGTTTAATTTTCCACTTTTTATATATTTTTAATCTCTCAAGTTTTATGTATTTATTTGTTTAATTTGTTTTTATTTGTGTTTGTGGGTATATCTTAGGAAGTAAAAGGTTCTAACTGGAAACATACCTTGTTTCAGACAAGAGTTTGAGAATAAGAAATGTTTATTTCCTCTCCCAACAGGTGACTCCCCACCTTATGATGGCTGTGGGAACAGCTGTGATTGGATCGCTGCAGTTTGGCTACAACACAGGTGTCATCAACGCTCCTCAGACTGTGAGTACTGTGTGTGAGAGGAAACGACTGTACTCGGGTAAAAATGTGTAGAAATAACAATCGGAGGAAGCAGGGCAGCCTCGCAGTTAAATAGTCATTCATGCAACGGCCACATGTTTTACCGGAAGCTGAGTCCAGGAAACGTAATCACTACTTTCTGTCACGGAGTGGTTGGATGAGGACCCAGATGCAGGAGAGCGAGAGGCAGGAGTTCAGCAAAAAAGGGTTTATTTAAAAAAAAAAAAAAAAAAAGGCAAGAACCAAAAACGCTGCAGAGCAGGATTAACAAAAACCACTAGAGCAAAACCTGAAAACTTGGCAGGACACATGGAGGAAGGAAACAGGACGGAACCACAAGGCGCAAGGGAAAGACAAGACCAGATATACACAAGGGGGTAACGAGACACAGGTGTGAACAATCAGGGCAGATGGAAGACAGGCAGGGCAAAAACAGAAACACAAACTGGGGGAAATGTCAACCACTGACACTTTCACGATGTCATTACTTATTTATCACTCGCGAAAAGATTTATTTTTAAATACTTTTTATCTTTTGTTAGAATTACAAGTTAAAATTTCAATAAATAAATGCTCCTCTCATGTGGAAGTTGATGGTTGAATGAAAACAGAGGACGGTTAAATGTTCATCTAGTTAAATAATCAAGCTTAAACCAGAAAAATGATAGAATTTACATAAATTAAAAAATACATTTCAATACTGAAGGTAAAGAAAGCGTTAAAAACAGGCACGTATTTCTGCTTTTCTTGCGGGCTGTCTTTACTGTGTGGAGCTTTTGAACCCCTTGTTTGTGTTTGAATGTGACATGACTGAAATGTGAAATGACAGGGAGCATCTTAATGAGATAACGCCACCAACAAATTGCTGCATTAAGGATTAAGCTGCGCATAGCAATTGGATACTGTGTGTTAAGCTTGCAAATGTGCATCTGTGAAGACCATGTGAGGACGTCACAGACGAGGCAGTGGTGTTCCTCCATCATGTTTGTTGTGATGTCAAATCGAATCTTGTTTATGTAGACCTTTGTCTTAAAGGGGACCTATTATGAAAAACACGTTTTCTCTTGCTTTAACATATATAAAGTGGTCTCCCCTCAGCCTGCCAACTCAGAGAAGGAGGAAAGCAACCAAATTCTGCAGTGTCTGTACAGCCACCCGGATGAGCCATCCAGTGTGATGTGGATCTACGAGCACTTCAGATTCTGCTCCTGTCGTTACGTAACGACGCGAGCGATGCGTCAAACCACGGCCACAACTAACTCTGCCGGCCGGAGCTTCCACCATTTTTCCGTAGCCGTGTATTCAGGCAGCCAATCAGCACAGTGCCTCATTATCATAGACTCCCCTCCCCTCAGAATCCCGTATAGAGAATGAGTTAGAGAATGGGATGGTAAAGACATGGCTCAGAGGCTGAATTTCTAATTTATTTAGCAAAAACAATCAAAATCTTGTTTTTAAGACATTCAAGGTCTGTTTAAAATAGGTATTAGATGCCATAATAGGTTCCCTTTAAATATGAGTTTGCACAACAAAGTCCGAGTTTAGCTTTAGTTTTGCTTGGACCACAGAGGAGTTTCACTGTTTATCTAATCTGCAGTATTTTTTAACTCTTTAAAAAAAATGCTCATGAAGCCCTACAGAAATGTCTTTTTCATGCTCTAATAAAGTGTCATTGAACTAACATGATGAACCAGACGCCGCTGAAGTCCAAATGAACTCACCACATCTGTAAACCACAGACAAGCCTGTTTGATTTGCTTGCATTGGTCCCACATTGAGCTGTTTTGCGTCTCAGATCATCGAGGGCTTCTACAATGAGACGTGGATCAGCAGGTTTTCGCAGCCCATCCCTCAGAGCACTTTAACAGCTCTGTGGTCTCTCTCCGTGGCCATCTTCTCCGTGGGAGGAATGCTTGGCTCCTTCTCCGTCGGCCTCTTCGTCAACCGCTTCGGCAGGTGAGAGTTCACTCGTGGCGACGATCGTTTTTCTCTCAATTTATATTCCTGTAAATTATAAGCTTCAACAATGCAAGTGGCATGATTTTTACAGAAAGAACTCCATGCTCATGGCCAACGTGCTGGCCTTCATAGCTGCTGTGTTTATGGGCTTCTCGAAGTTGGCCACCTCCTTTGAGATGCTCATCGTTGGGCGTTTTATCGTGGGTCTCTACTCTGGTCTCTCCACTGGCTTCGTTCCCATGTATGTGGAGGAAATCTCCCCCACGTCTCTCCGTGGAGCACTGGGGACCCTGCACCAGCTCGGTGTGGTGATCGGTATTCTCATGGCACAGGTGAGATCTTTTAACTATTAATGCACTCTTCATTTTGCCCTTTTCAGAAGCTTTGGATGAAAGCGAATAGCCGGATCTATGGAGCAGTGGAAGGGCCAAAATAAACTTGTTGGGAAACAAATACGTCACAGTTCACGGAGACTCCAGTATGACCTCTTCCCTCAACCTCTCCATCATTCTGGTGACAAAATAGGCTCAGGGTAAATCTTTAATGCAGTTCCACTTCCACCTGAGATACACCTGTCACTCCTACTACCCACCTCACTGCTGCCCTCATACTGGCCTCCACTACACTGTCAATCCAGACTTCCTCATACAATATCACGATACTTCCCTTGGATGGACAGATAGGCAGGTGAGGACAGACAGGAGTCTCCATAGACTAAGATGTTTGCAGATGACATCATGATCTATAATGACACGGCCTCGAGAAGTAGAGGGTGTGAGTTAGAGTGATATTTTGGTTACTGGCAAAGAGTTGGATATAAAACAACCACAAGACTCAAATGTATCTAGTCATGTTACATAATTGCCTCTGCATTTAACTGTTAATGATAGATATAAATTAATTGCCTTTACAGGGGCAGACACTTGGCAGACAAACTGCCTTCAGGCCAATAATAATATACTGACTTGTTTTTGATTCCCATCTTTGTTTAAAAGGCCTTCCCTCTACATTTGTGTTGCAAATTCATGACTTAACCACAAAACCGTTGTAGGAAATAGGATAATTGGAAATACTCTCAAACCGATGCCATCGTGGCGTGTTAAACAAAATCATGTCCAGAATATACTGTAGACTCTATGGTGTGGACATGTGAAGAGGACAGGACAGGGAATATGTTGGGAGAAGGATGCTGGAGATGGAGCTGCCAGGCAGGACATAAAGTAGGAAGAGGGTTCCTCTGGATGTGGTGAAAGAGATAACATCACTAACATTTCATTAACACCTCGAGAAACTGAGTCAATTTTTGAAAGAGGTGGGATATCACACTCTTAACTAATCTACTTAAAGCATCAGTTGACTACTTAGCTATTCATTTCATTTACTCTTAATTCATGTCAGCTGCTTCAGAATCGGCTTACATTTTACACGTAAGACGCCTGAATGAATAGTTTGTCCAGACTTTTGCGACATACAGCTGAATTTGTCACGGCTCAAAAGACAGAGAACCCAAATGCACAACATCAAACAGTATCAGAGTCCAAGCGGCTTTAATCGGGTCAAAGGTAGGCAGGAGTCAAAAAACAGGGAAGACAGGCAGATCAGGCAAACAAATCCAAAGGGGCGGACAAAAATCCAAAAACCAGGAATCAGGCAAAGTTGCAGGCAGGCAGGAACAGACAGAATGAGTGGCGCTAGGAATGAACTCTAGACAATCGGGCAACAGGAAGGTGGAAATGGGCCGGTATATAAGGGGAACTGATGATGATGGAAACCAGGTGTGGAGCTGGGCGGGGAAGCACAGGTGAAGGGAATGAGAGGATGTCTGGCTGATGAGGGTGGCAGGATCTGGAATGACAGGAGAGTGAGTAATGATGTAAAAAACATATCCCCAACAGTGAAACCATGACAGAATTTCTCATTTGGGTCACAGGATTCGTCCGTAGGTCAGAAGCCTGGTACGATGCATCTTCCTGAGTGTTCTGAACCAGATTTAGCTGGATAATTAAAGAGATATAATCGAATCATTAGGTAGTCTCCTTATCCAGGTAACTGAGAGTCTAAATAGAGGAAGCAAGCGTGCATGTATCAAATCCTGCTTAAACCTGTTAATGGTAGAGAGAAAAACAAAGACCTAAGGGGACAAAAACAAGAGAGGAGGAAAGAAGAGAAAAGGAGGAGGGAAAATCGCGGTACGAACCAATGACATGTGGTAAACGTGTCCTATGAAGCCGCAGTTGACAGACAGATCACTAGGACCTTTTCATCCTTGATTTGTGTTATTATGATTTGTTGTTGTGATCATGTAATTACGCCAAACATTTAGCTGATTATTGGAGCTGATTATTGGATTATTGGAGGTTGTTATAGATTAAAAAAATACTTTTTACACGGTGGACTGATAATAATTCACGACTATTTCAACACATCACTTGTGCACCTCAATTATCTATTAATTTCATATTTTAGTGTTTAATACAAGAGGCATGGCAGGGAGGTGTGACGCACAGAGAAGGATCGTTATAATCCCTGAAATTCAGATCATCACCATCATGATTATGAGAAAGAAAATATTTATACATGTCTTTCTGCAGCATTGAAGTTGCAAAAAAACAAACAAGATTGGTTTGAGACAGAGGAGAGCTCATCTTGAGGCGCAGCGAGTCGGCATTTAATTAAAAATAGATCTGGCTTCCTTTCAACTTTGTCGCTTCATCCTCAACCTTATGATCCTCCGCTAATCTTCTGCTGAGAGAGAGGCACGCAGTTTAGACCGAAGGAGGAGGGCAAAAAGATCAAATGATGATGCTTTTGCAGAGTTCAGTGCAAAACTTAAGGTGTTTGAAGAAAGACATTTTTATCAGAGAAGCAAGGAAATACATATAGTATAGCTGCAGGAACAGTGTACGATCCAGAAGTAAAGGGAAGAAAATTAATAACTAGGTGGAGGAGTATAAACACCTGGATGTTCACCTGGACAGCAGACTGGACTGGAGATGCAACACTGATGCTGTTTATGAGGAAGGACAGAGCAGACTTTAGTTCTTAAGGAAGTTTAGGTCCTTCAGCGTTTGCAGCAAGATGTTGAATATCTTCTATAAGTGTTGTGGAGAGTTCAGTCACACCTGCAGTGGTGTGTTGGGGAGCAGCATCAGAACCAGAGACTGAAAGAAACTGAACAAACTGATGAAGAAGACTGATTCTGTTCTGGAGCCTCTGGAGATGATTGTATTAAGGAGAATATTTAATAAAATAAAGATCATGGAGAGCCTTCAGACCTACAGCACACCCACCCCGCTGGGGGGCACAGTGGTTAAAGCAGGCGACCCATGTACTGAGGCTACAGTCCTCCTGCAGTGGTCGCAGGTTTGAGCGGCCCTTTGCTGCTTGTCGTCCCCATTCTCTCTCTCTACCCCCTTCCTGTCTGCAACTTGAAATAAAGGCCACTAGAGCCACAACATTTAAAAAAAAAAATTGAATGGTTGATGCCAGCTTGCCCTCAGACACAAAGCTCACCTCCCTTCTTGTGTGTCTGTTTTGGCATCTCAAGGTTTTTAGAGGCATCAGAGGCAAGTTTTGATAAGCTATAATTTGCACCAACGGGTTTTCCAGACAACCAGTTATTCCCATGACAAGTTAGAGGAGTCTTGTTCATGATTCATTAAGTTTTTTTTTACATACTGTATATTAGCATGTGCTGTATTTGAATTCTGTTATGTTTTTTGTGCAGATTTTTGGGATTGAGTCCGTGATGGGGAACGCTTCCCTGTGGCCGCTCCTGCTGAGTTTTACTCTGCTGCCGGCCTTGCTGCAGTGTGCCCTGCTACCCTACTGTCCTGAGAGCCCCCGATACCTCCTCATCAACTGCAACGAGGAGAGCAAAGCCTGCAGCGGTGAGACGCCCCCTGTCACCGAGAGATTACCAGGACAGTTAGACCTCCAGGCAGTCAGTTACATTCAGTTAGCAGGGGAAATAACAACCCTCACTGAGCACCGACGGTGGGGGTGAGGGGTGGAGGTGGGGGGGTCAGCTTACAAACTGACACTGATGAACTTCTGCCCCTCAGTCTTAATAAAGCTGCGGGGAACCGACGATGTGAACGAGGACATCCAGGAGATGAGGGAGGAGAGCCATAAGATGATGAGGGAGAAGAAGGTGACCATCGCAGAGCTGTTCCGCTCCCCCCTCTACCGCCAGCCCATCATGGTCGCCATCATGCTGCAGCTGTCGCAGCAGCTGTCCGGCATCAACGCCGTAAGTCACAACGGAGCGTCATAAAAGCTGAGGCAGCAGAGGAGGATGGGCCGTACCCAGTACTGGAGTTGAGGGGGGATGAGGGGGGATGAGGGGGGATGGCATCCCCCCTGAAATAAAAACGGTCAAAATCATCCTCCCTGTAAAACTGCCATCCCCCCTTTCCATCCCTTATGTCATTTCATCAATGAATGTGGTTTTACTGCTATTTCAACATTTAGAGTCATCACCAGAAAAATAACACCAGAAAAATAACTTATTTGACAATTTTCACCTGTTTAAAGTAAATTTTCACTTGAAATAAGTAGGAAAATCTGCCAGTGGGACAAGATTTATCTTCTTATTACAAGCAAAAAAATCTTGTTCCACTGGCAGATTTTTCTACTTATTTTAAGTGAAAATCTACTTGAAACAGGTGAAAATTGTTTTTTTTTTTCTCCAGTGAGGAGTCTTATTTTAAGTGTAATGAGATTTTTTTACTAAAATTTTAAATAAGAAATAAGATAAGAAATAAGACAAATATTCTTGTTAAGATTTTGAGTTTTTGCAGTGATCCATTTTACTTATCCTGTGAAGGACAGAGTCATATTGATAAGTTCAGAAAACAGTTTTTTATTGTTGTGTTTTGATGTATTTGATGTAAGCCCAGTGGATATTTCAAGCTTACAGAAGGCTGCATTTAACTGCTGCTATGTCATTCCTGCAGTATTTCTGCAGGTGTTTTGGTCAGTGCTATTATTTGTAATATATTATATTATTTTTAATCAGCACAAATTATCTGTCCCCATATGATAAAATCCACCATCCCCCCTGATTTTTTTTTTACAACTCGAGTACTGGCCGTACCCGCCGAGAGTTACACCCCGGTGAAACTCCTCTTTGGTCCAAGGTTCATGCTGCACTTTTCCATCTACGTAAAAGTGTAAATGGCAGTTGTACTTGACAGTTTAGTATTTAATTTAACTCAAAGCAAAGCTTTGACCTTTTTCACAACTACATATTGTCCAGTGCACGTACAATGCAGTAAATATGTACTTCATACTTACACATCACAGCGGTCATCATTAGTAAGGTATATTAAGTATGGCACCATTAAAGTGGTTCTGAGTCAGCATCCTTGGCTGTGACCAGCTTCTGCTGTAGTGGCCCAGTGAATTATGGGATATATATGCGAGTTGCCTAAATAGCAGGGCATTGGGATGTTTTCTGTTTATGCTACAGTCTTTTCCTGTCTTTTGCACCAGGAGACCAACTGCAGCACCAATACGATCAATACGAGCACACACCTCTGATATTTCTGAAACCGCTGTTGCCCATAAAGTTTGAATAAAACCTATTTTATGCGTTCTCATGAAATTATTTTTAATAGAAAGATTAATTTAAAAAAGAGGAATGTTTCTGATAAGATTAATTATTAACTTCAGTTAATGCATGTGTATTAGCAGTTTTGAAAAAAGCTCATTTTGGTAACAATAAACCACAAAACAGTAAAGCAAAGTCAAAACAGAAGAGCAAACAGCCCTGTAGATGACGCGCGTGTGTGTGTGTGTGTGTGTGTGTGTGTGTGTGTGTGTGTGTGTGTGTGTGTGTGTGTGTGTGTGTGTGTGTGTGTGTGTGTGTGTGTGTGTGTGTGTGTGTGTGTGTGTGTGTGTGTGTGTGTGTGTGTCCTGGTCTGCAGGTGTTTTACTACTCGACGAGGATCTTTGAGCGAGCGGGTGTTTCCCAGCCCGTCTTTGCAACCATCGGTGCCGGAGTGGTCAACGTCGCCTTCACCGTGGTTTCTGTGAGTCCCTAAACGACCGCCACAGAGTCGGGACGGGCCCAGGATGTTGGAAGCATCATGTTTTCTCTTCCTCTACGCAGTTGTTCATAGTGGAGCGTATGGGCCGGAGACCCCTCCACCTCACTGGTCTGATGGGGATGGCAGTTTCAGCAGTGTTTCTCACCGTTGCCATGGCGCTGTTGGTAAGTGTTTGCAGTCAGTTACAGAACCGGTCCGACTTGTGGAACGACGTCCCTAAAGGCCTCTGTACTGTGCTCAGGACCAGCTCAAGTGGATGTCGTATGTCAGCGTCGTGGCCATCTTCAGCTTCGTGGCGTTCTTTGAGATCGGCCCCGGGCCCATCCCCTGGTTCATCGTGGCCGAGCTCTTCAGCCAGGGACCCCGGCCTTCGGCCATCGCCGTCGCCGGCTTCTCCAACTGGTCTGCCAACTTCCTCGTGGGAATGTGCTTCCCATACGTTGAGGTGAGAACACTCAAATTTAAATCTAGATTTTTACTTATTTATTGTTCTTTATGTGGACACCTATTCACAGTTGGTACATATATTAATTTCATTTATTGATTCAATCCAGACATGTCAAAACCATTTTGTAGAGCATTACAGATCATTTGCATTACTTTCAATGATGCATTACTTTCATGACTTGAATTGGAACAAAACTATATATAATGTATATATAAACTCTATGTAAAGTAAAATAATTGAATAATTAAAAACAAAAGATGATGACAATCATTTTCAAGGTGCATTCTGGAGAGAACAAAAGATATACTACGAGTACAAACATATATCAGCACCTCCAAAACCGAGGCCATGGTTCTCCATCGGGAAAGGGTGGCGTGCCTTCTCCGGGTGGGTGGAGAAGTCCTGCCTCAGGTGGAGGAGTTCAAGAATCTCGGGGTCTTGTTCACGAGTGAGGGAACGATGGAGCGTGAGATTGACAGACGGATCGGTGCAGCGTCCGCAGTTATGCGGTCGGTGTACCGGACCGTCGTGGTGAAGAGGGAGCTGAGTCGAAAGGCGAAGCTCTCGATTTACCGGTCAATCTACGCACCTACCCTCACCTATGGTCATGAACTTTGGGTAGTGACCGAAAGGACAAGATCGCAGATACAAGCGGCCGAGATGAGTTTCCTTCGCGGGGTGGCTGGACGCTCCCTTAGAGATAGGGTGAGGAGTTCGGTCACCCGGGAGGAGCTCGGAGTCGAGCCGCTGCTCCTTCACATTGAGAGGAGTCAGCTGAGGTGGCTTGGGCATCTGTACCGGATCCTCCTGGACGCCTCCCTAGGGAGGTGTTCCAGGCATGTCCCACCGGGAGGAGACCCCGGGGAAGACCCAGGACACGCTGGAGAGACTATGTCTCTCGGCTGGCCTGGGAACGCCTCGGACTCCCCCCGGAAGAGCTGGAGGAAGTGTCTGGGGTGAAGGAAGTCTGGACATCCCTGCTGAGGCCCCCGCGACCCGGGAACGGATAAAGCGGAAGAAGATGAGATGAGATGAGACAAACAAATATGATTACAGATATGTAAATATAGATGTCTCATATGAAATAAGTATGTCCTTTTCGAGCCTTGTGGTCCAAAGAGCCAGTGTTTATCTCCCGTTTCTGTAGCGCAAACAAACAGGTGGTAACCACCTCCAGGATAGGATGCTAGTTTATTACTGGATACTTCCCCTAGCAAAGCTAGGGGCCCATTCATACACCTGGGTGAAGTGAGGAAAGCCGAGAGTAAAGCATCTTTCCCAAGGATGCACAAAGCGACGCCAGTGCCAGGGTTCGAACCCACGACCTTGGGATCCGAAGCCTCAACCACTAGGCCACTCCGCTCCCCGTATGAAATAAAGTCCACTGTTAAATGTAATTTAAAACTGAAATGAGAAAAAAAATCATCTTTAAATTGAATAAAGACACCTCTTCACCATGGCAACAGTTATCACAGATGTATGCTGCTGTGGATTGCAGATGTGTAGATTCCTTCATAAATTTTGACAGGACAGGAAGGAAAAGGCTGATTAAATCCATGAAATAATGTAACCAGACGATCTTGGGTCACCATCCTCATCCTCAAGGTCTGCCCAGAACCAGCGGATCCCGAGGACTTGGAGAACACTGTGTGATACAGATGAAAGAGCCTTGTCATCTGCTAAGCCGCAACAAATGGATCTCTGACATCCAGCGTGTGTTGTGACAGGATTTGTTTTAACTTATGATGTTTCTTAAGACCAACCAAGCAGTTTTAATGCCCAATCTGCACCGTCCCATTTTTTTCAGTCAGTGGTAAAGGTGGAGCTGGAAAACACTGCAGTCCGTTGATTAGTCGGTAAAGCATTGTCACTTGTGTGCAAGACAGTGAAAGGGAAAGAACGTGTTATTTTCAAGCCGCAGCTAGAGTTCTTGTAATAAAAAGCTGCATGGCCAGAAAATAAATCAGACTAAATGGCAGATATGATCCTACGCTGTTTCGTAGCCAGTGTAGCTGTAGCCGTGCAGCCTGCACAACCAGTCTGCAAATGGAAACACGAAAAAAATCAGGACTTAGAGCTCCAGACTTTACCAGACTTGAAGTGAGTGGCACTGATCAGTGGAGGTAGCTGGGGTCAATTAGACCTTCACGTGGATTTAACTCAGCAGATAGTTTAGAGCCTCCCCTTGGATAATTACTACAGGGATGATGATGGTAGAGTTGGTAGAGTAGCTGTAGAGTAGAGTAGAGTACTGGTAGAGTTGATGGTAGAGTAGCTGGTAGAGTTATCTGACTAACCGATGCAGCAACTAGCTTCTCATTTCTTTAACTGTGGCTGTGTAGCCTTAAGAAAGCCACTTATCAGTGAGGATAACTGGACAAAAAAGGCTTCAATTTACTAGAGAGCATAAAGATTGGACTCTGGATCAATGGAAGAAGGTCATGTGGTCACATGAGTCCAGATTTACCCAGAGTTCCGAGTGATGAGCACATCAGGGTAAGGAGAGAGGTGGATGAAGTGATGCTCCCATCATGCCTAGTGCCTACCGCACAAGTCTGTGGGGACGGGGCTACGATCTTGGTAGGTGCAGGTCCAGTTAGTCAGGTCCAGGTTCAGCAACGTTCTGAGGTCAGCTGACCACCTGAAGATGCTGAGTGATCAGGTTTTTCCATCAATGGATGACAATCCCAGGATTCATCAGGCTCAAACTGAGTGGCTGAAGGAACATGAGACATCGCTTTCACAGATGGACCGGCCACCGCAGTCCAGAACTGAACCCAACTGAGAATCTTGGGGATGTGCGGGGGAAGACTCTGCACAGCGGTCCGACTCTCCCGTCATCAGTTCAAGACCTCGGTAAAGACTTAATGCAACTATAGACGGGAATAAAAGTCGTAACATCACAGAAGCTCATCGGAACGACGCCACACAAATGTAAATCAAAGATAAAGACGGTCGAGCCAAATATTAGGGTGCAACCTATGACAGATTCTAGCCTTGACACCAGCCAGGAGAGTCCAGTATTGGGCCACACTGAGGACCCTGGACATCCAAACTCTGTTGGTATAAATTCATTATAACTGTTTCTGTGTTTCACAACTTCCATTTAAAGGGGACCTATTATGAAAAATGTGTTTTTTCTTGCCCTAACATATATAAAGTGGTCTCCTCTCAGCCTGCCAACTCAGAGAAGGAGGAAAGCAACCAATTTCTGCAGTGTCTGTACAGCCGCCCGGATGAGCCGTCCAGTGTGATGTGACTTCTATGAGCCGTTCAGATTTTGCTCCCGTCGTTACGTAACAACGGGAGCGATTTGCATAGGTTGGCCTCCGATGCGTGAAACCAAGCCCACAACTTCCACCATTTTTTCATAGCGGGGTATCGCGTCATTCAGGCAGCCAATCAGCACAGAGCCTCATTATCATAGCCTCCCCACTCAGAATCCCACATAGATAATGAGGTTAGAGAATGGGAAGATAAAGACATGGCTCAGAGGCTGAATTTCTAATTTATTTAGCAAAAACAATCAAAAGCTTGTTTTTAAGACATTCAAGCCCTGTTTAAAATAGGTATTAGTTGCCATAATAGGTCCCCTTTAAGTCTGTTGGCTGCTGAGCTGCATATTTGTTTTATTTGTAACTCATATAACCGTTTGTTTTGTTACAGCAACTTTGTGGCCCGTACGTCTTCGTCATCTTCATCGTCCTGCTGCTCGGTTTCTTCGTCTTCACCTACTTCAAGGTGCCGGAAACCAAAGGCCGCAGCTTTGACGAGATCGCAGCAGGTTTCCGGCACTCCTCCGGCCAGGGTGACAAGTATTCAGCCGCCGAAGAGTTCAACACCCTCAGGGGGGACGACCCCGACCTCTGAAACCCGCCGTATGTTTAAGGCGGGGCCAGGCCCCAGACGAGCGGGGGGTCGGCCCACGCCCTGCCACCATCAAACGCTTGAGACCCCCACAACAACTCAGGCAGAATAAGAGCAGTGACTTTTGTTTTTTATAATGACTCTTTGTTTTCATTGAACCACAACAACAAAACAGCTACAGTAAGGACAAACACGAAGACAAGATTTAGTTTAGCGTCCTGATGTGATCATGTGTAAGAGATGAGAGGAGGAATAACAGACAACCTGAGAGCAGTAGAAGAAGACTTTCGTTGCACTCGCTAGTCCAACCAAGAGCACAGATTTCACATCTAAAACTCGAATCCAGCTTTACATGGATCTGCTCCAGAGGTCACTTTAACTCCAGCAGAGCGTGTCGGACAAGCAGTGCTTCAAATCCAGCCACTTCTTCAGCATCCACCGTACTCACATGTCTCGTTTACTTGCTGCAAAATGTTGTGAAACATCAGGAATCAATATGTTTTCATCTCCAAGCGTAAAACGCTTGTCTGGTGAAGTCCAGCCGTTGAGACTGGTCTGGGAAAACTAGTCACATCCATTAGGACAGAACATCTCCCTCAGATTAAGAAGCTATATTTTTAGGAGCAATCTTGCAAAGAAAAGCAAAGTGCAATCAAAAACGTTTGCAGTGTTTTCTCTTCCGTCAGCTGACAGTCTCTGTGGCCCAACACAACGCGGTTCTCCTGGTCTGCAGACGGAGGAGATGAAAGTTCTTGTAACTTAGAGGGCGTCATAAATCCTGATTATAGTAAATAGGCACATATATAGCTTTAACTGTAACAAACACTTCCTGTCCAAAATAAAAAAGGCACACAATCGCTATGCCGACGTTCCGATGAGCTTCTGCAATGTCACAAAGTCACAAAGATCTCTGGAACTCTGGGTAAATCTGGACTCATCAGACCACATGACCCTCTGCCATTCATCTGGAGTCCAATCTTTATCATCCTCTAGGAAATTGAAGCGTTTTTGTCCAGTTGTCCTCGCTGATAAGTGGTTTATCATCTTATCGGTCCCTTGAGTTTCTTCATTGTTTGTGTGGAGATGTTCTTACTTTCAGTGTTAAACACAGCCGTAAATCGTGCTGTTGTTTTCTTATGATCTGATTTCAACAAACGTTGGAGTGATCGCTGATCAAGATGATTCAAGATCCAAAATCTGACCAAAATTCTTCCTGAAACATGATGGTTCCCCACAATCCCTCCAGTTTTTAATACTGCGTTTGACCGTTCTTAACCGCGTTTTAGCAGTTTCAGCTTCAGTCTCCTTAGAGCTTGGTGCCAATAATCAATAATCTGACCATTTTTTTGGATAGGCAGTGTACAATCACCTCATTTTTGATCCTCCAATAATATATAAAACAATAATTTAAAGTTATAAGATTGTAAATAAAACCAAAAACACTGAAAAGAGGAATATTTTAATATTCAGTCGTCACACGAACTTTTATAAAACATCCTTGTGGCACAAATACATCAGTTTTCCCAGCCTGCCATGGAAAAAAAACAACATGGTATTAGCTTTTAAAACGTATTGCCGTGCTGTGATGCAACAGAACACTTTTATTATTTAAATTGAGAGTTTTATTGTGAAAGGGAAAGTATCAGTTTTTCTGATGGTTGAGCTTCAGCCAGATCTTTAAAAAACTGTTTCATCTCATGTAAGCGTGTCTTTTTTTTTCTCATATTCACTGTTTATTTTACTTTAGCTGTGTAAAGTCTTTTACCACATTATCTTTTATTTACTTTGTCAATTTTTTGTCTACGTTATTACTTACAACAGATTTCTGTTATGAGCTGTGCATAAACGTCTTCTTCAGTCTTAAAGTTACTTTACTGTGAAGTTAGTGTGGATAAATAAGTGTTTATTTAATATAATTAACAGTCTGTATCCCCCTGATATTTATTATATTTAATTGATATTTGTAGAGGATCAATGTTTTATACTTAAAAATGAGAATTTAAACATTAAATGCAGGGGTTGTTAGATGTTATATGTGAAAATATTACAAGAATAAAGGAAGATAAAGAATAAAGTCTTCTCCAGAGTGACTGAAGTGTGTAATGTACGTTTTATGAAGTGGTTGTGTCCACAGATGCTGGATGGTATTAAAATAAAAGACAACATACCTAAGAGTTGGTAGATATTTCATGTTATTTTTGTGTGTAAATGATCAACAAGGAGGTGAAAGCAATAAACTAACTAAAGGAGCAAAGTAGAAAGCAGGAAGAACTGAGAGTATGAAAGAAAATGATTTCTAAATCAAACATAAACTAAAGCTAAAAGTGGTACAGAATGTAAAAAATTAAAAAAAAAAACATAACATAAAACAGTTCAACCAAAACCATAGAGGACGATGAAAATAATTTAAAAAAATTAAAAATGAATGTAATCACTTGATATCCTGGCAGGTTCCAGTTCAATGTGGAGCCTAAACAACTGCAGATCATATGTACATGTCACATTTAAATATCTTGTATTTGTTGCTGTTTTCGTGCACGGACTGCATAGTGACACCAGCCAGGAGTGTCTCTGCTGGTGTACCACTGGATGAACACTGAATGGTGCTAACAGCTCATTTTGAGACACCTGATACACACCTTGTCCACCTTATCTACGTGCAGAAGACGTATCTTGTGTACGTGGATGGTTTACCAGTTAGTTTCTTCCAGTTTACCACTAGTTTCTTCATCTTCCAGCCGTTTACAACTGCTTTTTTCACCTGATCACATCTGTAATATAATGATCCACATGTGTGGAAATATAAAAGATTACATATTACTGGGAAAAGAGTATGAACACACACACAGTCTTTCTGTACAAGAGAACAAATACTTGTGTCTAAAGAGACTAAAAGCTCATGAACTCTTCAAAATCAAAGCCCTGACCGTCTATGTTTCAATAAAAATGTAATTCCTAGATCATTTAAAACCTGAAGGGATCTGTGACATCACAGACCCCCAGCACAGTTATCCAGCCGCCCATCTTTGCCAGTTCTCAGCTTCACATCATTCATTCACTCAGTGTATTTGGAAAGTGAATAGATTCACATTGATAGGTGGTTTATGCTTCTTCATAGAAACTGTCCTCCGGTACGAATGTGTGGAACTTTGGGGTTTTTTTTGTTCAGGATTTCACTTTTAAACAGCATATTAATCAGATTTGTAACATCGCAAACATTAGGAACATCCTCCCGCAGAGTGATGCAGAAAGACTAGTTCACACATTTGTATCTTCTAGACTAGATTACTGTAATGTGTTATTAGCAGGATGTCCAAGTAATTCGCTGAATATCCTCCAGCTGATCCAAAATGCAGCAGCGCGAGTGCAGACAGGAATCAATAAGAGAGGCCACATCTCTCCAGTGTTAGCCTCACTCCATTAGTCCCCGTAAAATTCAGAATCCAATTTCAAATTTTATTAGTTGCGTATAAAGCCCAAAACGGCTTAGCTCAGCAATATTTGCAAGACTTGATAGTACCGTATGTTCCTAACAGAGCTCTCCGCAGGTTTACTCGTAGTTCCTAGAAGATCCAAATATAGATTTGGAGGACGGCCTTCTGCTATCAGGCACCATTACTATGGAACCAACTTCCAGTTTGGGGTAATTGTGCTCCATTGTTCTTGTAGTTTATTGTGCTGGTCTGCCCCCTCTTTTTCTCTTCTGTACATGCCAGAGCATCCAGACCTCCCAGAGCTGCATCCTGACCTGCTGTCCCCCCCTCTGACCACCTCAGTGTCTGCCACCTACACCTGCTTATATAGTCATCTCTGTGGTACACCAACTAAATATCAGTCATATGTACACAGAGGTCTGAGTCTCTGGAAACACTAGAGACAACTTGTATTGTAATAGACGCTATATGAATAAAATTGATATTAAATAAATTACATATGTAGTCTACATACATTATAAAAATGTAGTTACGCCACCAAACACTAGCAAATGGCTGCAATTAAACAAAGAAGGACACATTTGAAGGGGTCTGAATACTTTTCATACCCACAGTATATCAATCCATCTGGATTTTCAAAAATTACGAAGCAACAGACGTAACCAGAAATACAAAGAAGAAAAGGCAGTCCTACCAAACAGACTGATCACATTTGTTCAAGACACAGTAGTTAATGTTCTCTGGAGGTTAGGGTTAGGGTTAGGGTTAGGGTTGGGGTTAGGGTTAGGGTTAGGGTTAGGGTTGGGGCACATCTGGCTGAAGCAGAGGTTGCAGGGCAGGTTTCCCAGCCAGCTTAGACATACGTTGTTGGTTCAGTGACATAGAAGCATAAAAACATTTAAGAAGGTGGGGCTTAGTGTGGGGGTACACCCCCCTTTAACCATCCGCCAACTGTGCTGTTAATTCATGGTGAAAAAGAAACATATTATGATCTAATACAATAATGCCAATTTGTTAAGAAGGAACTGAATATGGTTCAAAGTTCTTCGTTATTCTATCAGACTGATGCAGTTTGGGAGAGAGCTGGTGGTCAGTTAGTTCACAAATATCCAGTTTAATCTCAGAGTAGAGTCCTGCAAGGTCTCCTTTCTGGATCTGTCCTGGCTGTAACCTCTGACCTCAGATCTTCTGACCATTTAGGGCTTATGACAAAAGCTCTCTTGATAAAGTCTGTGTTGACATGTCACGTCTCTCATGAGAGACGGGTCAACCTGACACTCATTTGTCATCTGTATTCCAAGAATGTGGAGCTTGCATTTTCATAGATCCAGGCGCCGTGTCCATCAGGGATAAATATAAGATCACGTCAGGAGGAAGCAGCGGCAGCTGTGCTGGTGTCATGTCACAAAGAAACCAGGTCAGAGGTCTCAGCTGAGCCTGGAACTGTTTCTGTCAATGTTAATGCTTCCTTTTCTGTTTTCCAGGTCAGACTTTAGCTGGTAATACCAGCAGAGGTTTTATGGTACCGGTGAACTTCCACCTCACAACTCTCCATCGTGGTTGTGACTAGAGACGTGTTTTTTATAATTATCCAGAGGTAGCAAGACAAAATACATTTTTAAACAAGTGCAAAGTGTAAAATAAAACAGCAAATTTGACTACCTTTGCTTTATATTTGCTCTCTAAGCAAAAGTTCATCTTGGCACTGACAATGACTGTAGAAAACAAATACCATGTTTTCCTGTAAGTCACTGGGAATACAGGAATAAAAGCTTGTTTAACTCTGGTGGCTGATGAAATAATTCATAAAGAGGAGTAACCCTGAGGAAGCTGCATCTTACATTTGGGAAAGCTCTATCTGCTCCGATTGGTCAGGTCCTAGTCAAGCCCCTCCCTCCTTCTTGCATCAGCTGAAACTTGAAATGGGAAAAAATACATACAGGACTGTCTCAGAAAATTTGAATATTGTGATTTTCTGTAATGCAATTACAAAAACAAAAATGTCATACATTCTGGATTCATTACAAATCAACTGACATATTGCAAGCCTTTTATTATTTTAATATTGCTGATCATGGCTTACAGTTTAAGAAAACTCAAATATCTTATCTAAAAAAAATTGAATATTCTGGGAATCTTAATCTTAAACTGTAAACCATAATCAGCAATATTAAAATAATAAAAGGCTTTCAATATTTCAGTTGATTTTTTATGAATCCAGAATGTATGACATTTTTGTTTTTTTAATTGCATTACAGAAAATAAAGAACTTTATCACAATATTCTAATTTTCTGTGACAGTCCTGTATACGTAGACATGTGGTGCTCATGCATGTTGTTTTGGATGTTGCCTTGCTATCCAAGCCTGACACAAAACGCCTAAATGTGAAGTTTAAAATCATATCTTTACTGAATCAGAACTGTCTTGAAGTGTCAGAGAGTGGAAGATAAACCTCATATCACTAATATCTCATGATATCATGAGAACCAGATGCAAAGTTTAGCTGAGTTCTTGTGATTTACATTAACAATTGCTGCAAGGCTGCAAAACTCGCTGAGTGGGTAATCCCCACCACGATGCCTGCAGGCCGCAGTGTCGTGCTCTGGTCCGGCCTTTGAACCTGCACTCATGTGAAGGTACAGGACTGTTAACTATATACCAGAAATACCAGAAATCTTCCAATATTTCTAATAATTGTACACAGAGAGAAACAATACCAAGAAAAGAGTCAAAGCTGTTTTATTTGACCGCCTGGAATTTCTTAGGAAGAATATACATCACATACACTTGTGAGGCACATTAGAGTGATATTTTCCTCTGCATCATAACTGTGGGGGGGGGGGGGGGGGGGTATTTAAATTCATAAATATTGCTCTGGATCCATTTGTGACGGTTACAAGCCTTGATGTTGGAGTCTTTGATGGTCAGGCCCCACTGGGAAAGGTAAACCTGTAGACGGCTTTAGAGGTGGATTTCTGAACTTTTATTCTACAACAAAGTTAAAAGGATTGAGAGGAGATAAGTGAGAATCTGGTGAAGCCCATGTCCTTGTGTCCTTGCTCAAACGGCTGCTGACCAGGACTCATCCAACCTTTTTATGAGTCAATAAACCATGCTTAACTCTGCAACCCACCTAATGTGCTGGCTGCTCATTAACACATGACAGCTGGAAGTGCGGTGGGTCTGAGAGTGAGGTTGGCCAAAGTTTGCACATGTTTCTGCTCTGGAGTCCAGCTTCACTGGACCACAGTCCTTATCAGAGGACATTAAGAAGCATTTTCCTGTCAAAACAATAAGGTTTCTGCAGTATCAATCCCAGCACCACTGATAAAGGTAAGGCAACACTTGGAAGCACTACAAAGGAACCATTGCAAATTTTAGCTCAACAGGTGGTGGTTAAGCTGGTAGTTAAACTAGGACAGACATCATCAGCTCTGCTGTTGCTGAGCTACAGACACAACAACCTAGCGTGTTTTCAGCCTACACTGGGTATTTCAACCACGTATCTCTGCCACATTTCCAACATTTCGACAGTTTCTCCACTGTGCCAACAGAGAAGTTGCATGCAAACATCAGAGATGCACACAGCTCCTCCGCACGACCTGCTCTCAGCAAGGATCATAATCACTCTTTCTCTCCCCCACCTACAAACCCATCATCCAGAGGCAACCTGTGACAAAAACGACTGTGAGCACGTGGTCACAGGAAGATGAACACACTCTTCAGGGCTATTTTCTGATTGGGATGTGCTCTGTGGGCCACATGGAGAGTGGTGTGACTGACTATATCAACATTTGTGTTGACATCATCCCCACCAGAACAGTGAGGTGTTTCCCCAATAATAAACCCTGGATCACCAGTGACATGAAACAGCTCCTCAACAAAGAAAGAAAATGGCCTTGAAGGAGGGAGACAGAGAATTACTGAAGTCAGTCCAAAAACAACTCAATATCAGAGACAACAAGGAGGCGTTCAGGAGGAAGCTGCAAAACAAGCTCAGGTCAGGGATGAAGAAGATCACAGGCTTCACGCAGGAGGAGGACCAGACAGGTGGAAGTCTGGACAGAACCAGGGAACTGAAGTTCAGAAACAATCCCAGCATCCTCCTCTCCCGCCCCCACCCAGCTAAAACAAACTGCCAATCCTCCTTTGACCCACAGCACCTCTTCAAGCAACGTTTTCTTCTAATGACTATAGAAGTGTAGCCCTAACAGCAACATGGTGCTGTTAGGTTTTTATGAAATTGTTTAAAAGTTGCAAGGGTTTTTCTATAAGATTCTACACTGGTGGTTTTTCTCTATTTGCCTGTTCGGGAGTTCAGCAATAGTTCAGCTGTTTTCTCTAGTTGCAGGGTCAGCCCCTGTTTTATGACCAGGCTGTTAAAATAGTTCAGATATTTACTCTTCGTTAAGTGAAGACAATGAAGATAAACAGATGTTTTAACACTGATGGGTCTTATCTGTTTTCTGGGTTGACATCTTAACTAGGAAGCAATAAACACAGGGACGCTGAAGGTCTGATATGTTTGACAGATGGGGTTCACGTAAGAACACCTCCCTTTTTAGTATAAATACGACTGGATCCATGACCACCGTGTGCATTTCTCTCCTGCCTATGTGGTTTGAGAGAAGTGAACCTCCGGCCAGAAAACATTGTGCATGACATAATAAAAGCTTGTATTAACTTTGATTCTATTTCACTGGTTTTCTTATGGTGCACCAGACAAACGAACACGAGGATCTTTCAGTGGGAACTATCATCTCATCTTGAATGTAAAAAAGACAAAGGAGATGATTTTAGATTTTAGGAGAGCCAGGAATAAGTCAGTTTTTCCATCATGGAGAAGTAGTGGAGGTGGAGGAGTATAAACACCTGGATGTTCACCTAGACAGCAGACTGGACTGGAGATACAACGCTGATGCTGTTTAGAAGGAAGGACAGAGCAGACTTTACTTCTAGAGGAAGATTAGGCAGCATTAGCTGGTCCTCCCTGTCCTTTCTTCAGCTGGTTCCAAACGCTGCAGCTCGCCTCCTCACCAGAACGCGAAGGCAGGACCATATTACACCTGTGCTCAAAGCTCTTCTTTGGCTCCCTGTCTGTTATAGGATCAATTTTAAAATTCTTCCATTTGTTTTTAAATCTTGACATAGTCTTGCACTTTCTTACATCTCAGGTCATTTAAATGCCCATACGCCTTCTAGGGCTCTTAGGTCAGCTGACCTACTCTGCCTAACAGTTCCCCCTCCAGGCTAAAGAGCAGGGGTGACCGGGGCTTTGCAGGAACTGGCCCCAACTCTGGAACGAGCTGCCATTGCACATACGCCTGGCTCTTTCTATGGCTGTTTCTAAATCTCATCTTAAAACTCATTCTTATTTACTAGCTGGTTCCGTTCTGGACCCTCTTTGGAGGATTCTTCATAAAATGAAGATCACGGACAACCCTGAGCATCCTCTTAACAACACAGTGATTCAGTGTCTTCAGTCAGTTCTTCATTTCCACTGCAGCACAGACCACTACAGGAGATCCTTCCTGCTCACAACTATAAACCTCTACAATTAATCCTTGAAGGTGAAATCATGACTACTGCAGCAATTAGCTTCCCTTCAGGGATTCATAAAGTATTTTGAATTTTAATTTTAATTCAGTAGTTTTTAAAGAGATGTTGATTGTTTGGTCTCACTGATTTTCTTCATCGTTACTTCTCAAGTCTCCTCGTCGTCTCCTCTGGGACGTCTGTGAGCCGGCTTCATCGCTGATGTGACATGTTGTAAAGAGAGATGCAGTGAGAGGCGACTGGGAAGAGCTTTCTAGTAAATAGTTTCAAATTAATTAATAATTGATATTTTTACATGTTTTCTTTTTATAAAATGTTATAATTAGGATCTCACAGCATTATAATGTGATTCAAGTTCCACTCAACATCACATTTAAACCTCTTGTACATTAAGATCATCCAACACACACAGCTGGAATTCATCAATATATTTTTAAAATCGGGCTTTTAATCAATAACAAAAATAACTTAAAAAAAACAAACAAACAATGAAAGAAATGGCATTTCACAACTGATTTTCTGAGGTTGCTTTGTTGTTGGTTAATGCTGTAACAGCAGCAGTTCGTTGGCTCAGACCTGAAGAAGACGCTGCTTTTCAGGAGAGAAGTCCTGAAAGATGGGCGCATGCATCTTCTTGGTGTCCGACAGCACACATTTATGTTTCCACAATGTTTCACACAAAATATATGCACACATCTATGTAAAAAAGTTTAAAAAACATAGTTAAATAGTTTTCACTTGAGCTTATTAAAAGGCACTTTTTTATAAAAATACATTAAAAAAGAAACCATTACATCAGGTTTTTTGCGTCCTAAAAATATAGTCTGAAATGAATATAGTTTATAGCATTGGATAGAGTTTATTCGGGAAGCGGCTGGTTGCCGAGCGGCTCAATGCCGAGCGGCTCGATGCCGAGGGGCCCGAGGCCGAGCGGCTCTGGAGGAGCGTCGAGGAGCTCAAACATGTCGTCGATGACCTCCCACAGACAGCTGTCCAGAGGAAAGTCGTTGTCCACCAGATTGACCAGGAAGTAGTTGTCATGGATGTACTTGATTATCATCCGTGAGGGGGACTCGTCCTCGTAGAGTTTGGCCCACTGCTCAATCCACAACGCGAAGGCCTCGTCCTGAGGAGACAGTCAGAGGCCGAGTGATTGAACAAACAGTCCACATCACAGAATACTTTAGTAAACATACACAGAACTCTGCACTTATAACGGATATCTTTACTGAACTCTGTGCTGAGAACAGAGAGCTGGTCGGTCGCTCCGAGGCGGCAGCGAAGACGGAGGAGATGGTGGTGGACTTTGGGAGGAACAAGCCCCCGCCCCCTTCTGTCACCATCTGTGGGACGACGACTAACACTAGACTTATATACATGTATATACATGTATGTATATATATATATATATATATATATATATATATATATATATATATGATCTTTCTATACCTATATATCTTATATATAAGACCTATATATCTTTTATATCTTTCTTCCGATTTTCTTGTTATTTATTTATCCTTTTTTTTCCTTCAAGGAACTCAGTTTGTATTGATCTGTTTATTTTCACTGCTCTTCTTTTCTAGTTCTCTGTTTGGGTTCTGTTATCGCCGTGTTACTGGTTTTGTCTGGGCTGGACGATATGCTTATATCTAAGCTTATAACACGATATATTTCCTAATTTTGGTCGATATTATATAATTTCGATATCAATATGAGCTACATGAAAAGAAGACAACTGTGCCCTGGAACCTCAAAAGGAAATTGTTTCAATAAATCAGCGTTCATTGTTTATTTTGATTCATACCCAAGAATCGGCATATATGTCCGGTATGTACTGTTATGGAATTATTGTCCAGCACCACGCAGAGCCTAAATGTGGCACACACCACTTGGCCATCTCTGGTTATTTGAAATGAGCTATAAAAATAAGTTTGACCTCATGCTCCAATTCTGATAATGAAAGAAAAATCCAAACAAGAATAAAAAAAAAGAACAAAATCATCATCTGTGTTTTCCACAGATGATGATTTTGTTCCCTTTTTTAATTTAACTAAAAGCTGGTTTCTAGTTGTGGGACTGCAGGAGAAGGTTTTCATCACCTAAGAAAATAAAAGCCTGCAGGTCTGGATGTGCAGCCAAACCGACATGAGGACGGTTATGTAACATCCACAAGAGACAGGAAGCAGCTCCACAAAAAGACCTTTATCAGGCCCTCGTGCATGTTTCAGCATCTGGTTAACCACTTATTCTGAGTTGAAGTACACAGTGTGTTTGGAAATATGGATTCATAAATAACACCAGTAAACGTCTCTGCACTGGCAGGCTAATGACAGATAAGCGCGGTTTTCCTACCGCGCTTATCCCGGCAGCTTTATGTGGCGATGGATCGCCACATAAAGCTGCCGTCTGAAGCGTTGTGCAAGGTCCCGTTGGTGGTAACCAGAGGTGGTAGTAACGAGTTACATTTACTCCGTTACATTTACTTGAGTAAGTTTTGGGAAATTTTGTACTTTTAGGAGTAGTTTTGAATCACTATACTTTTTACTTTTACTTGAGTAGATTTGTGAAGAAGAAACTGTTCCTCTTACTCCGCTACATTAGGCTACGTTGAGCTCGTTACTTTTCTTTTATCCCTTTTATCCGCGTACGCGTCAATCTCATGACATCACTGAGTGATTCTTTGGGAAAAATATTTGTTTTTGCATGTTTTGTCACATTTACACAGACTCAAACACACACAGAGTTCATGGGCTTGTTCTAGTTCTGGTTAAAAAAGAAAAGTACAAAGGCTTGAAATTTTGTGCTACTTGTGCCTAATTTATTTTTTTATTATTTATTAAAGTACTTGAATTTACTTTAAGATTATTTTAATTTAAGCTATTTTTTATTTTTTATTAATTTTATTTTATTATTTTATTGATTTAATTTGCCTGAAGATGATTATTTTGTACTTTTGTCTGTTTGAATGGTTGTGTTAAAAAAATAAATCAGACGTTACTCAACAGTTACTCAGTACTTGAGTAGTTTTTTCACCAAGTACTTTTACTCAGGTAATTATTTGGATGACTACTTTTTACTTCTACTTGAGTCATATTATTCTGAAGTAACAGTACTTTTACTTGAGTACAATTTTTGGCTACTCTACCCACCTCTGGTGGTGCTAGCGTGTGCTAGCGACTTCAACGATACCGTCAAAGTTGTGTTTCATTTAAACTGATGCAGCTTGATAGTTAAAATAAATAATTCAAGGCTTTTAAACATGAAGCTACAACCTGCACATCACTGCTCCTAACCAGGACCGGCTTACCTTCCAGTACATGAAGCTGACTGGATCCACCACGGTGGGCTGCACGATCTCCCTGCCCGGGAAGATCCCCCACGTCACGGCATTCGGCTGCATCTCGTGCGCATTGGTCAGGTTCCGTCCCTGCACACGAGACAGTGATGGTGACACAAACACCCAGACGGGGGACTGGCAGGACTCCGTCCGAGCAAACTTACGTGAACATTGACGATGTGGTAGTTGACACGGGGCTCGTATTTCTTCAGCACCGTCAGGAGGGCGGTCACGTTCTCACTGGAGGTGAAGAACTCCAGGTAAGCCTGTTGGGAAAGAAGAGAAGAATGAAGCAGGTCCTCGGGCAAAGACACCCCCCGACCTCCAACCCCCCGACCTCCAACGCAACGCTCCCACCTTCTGAAAGACGTAGCCCCCTGGGGGGCCCCAGCCCACGATGGGGTCCGTGGATGACTTTCCGTTGATGTTTGGCTGAGAGTTGATGGTGAGCACTCCTCGCCTGTTGACCTTTTCCAGCTGATCCTTCAGCAGGTTGGTCTCCTGGGCCAGAGGCTCGTCGTTCCAGGGCAAACACATCACCTAGCAAACGAGGAAGACTTCAGTCTGCCATCTGGACCATGTGACGTTCATCCAAACGGTCAAAAGACTGGTCTGTGTCTTGACAAAAGCTGAGGGAGATCTAAAACTCATTGTAGAGGCAAGGTTGCCACGGTTACAGCAGCTATGGACCTACTCAAACAGGTTTTTAGCACAGTGGGACCCTGTCTCCTTGTGTTTATTAAATACTGTCTGAGGGCAGGATCCTTACCAACTGTCTTTAAACATGCTGTCGTCAGGCCACTGCTCAAGAAATTAGGGGCCGGATTCACAAAACATTCTTAAGAAAAAAAAAATATTCTTAAGTGTCATTTTTTTCTTAAGTTCAGTCTTAAGAAGAAAAAAGAGAAGAAGTCATATTCTCAGAAAAAGTATTTTATCAACTTTCTTCTTAAGTTTCTTCTTAAGAAAAAACTTAAGAATAAATGGTATTCTTGAAATAAAAGTTCTCAAATTTGTTCTATACTTTTTTCTTAACTTTAAGACAACCTTGTCTTAAAATTTCTTCTGTGAAAAGGTAAGACTGTAATATCACCTTTTTCAACACATTTTAGACATGTTTAGACTATTAGGTCATAGTTTGAGGATATACTTTGTAATTAATTACACAAAGAGCCTGTTAACTGTTTGTTAGCGTGGTATTTAATTATTATTGATTTTCCCCAATAGTAATTTTTTTCGCACATTAATCTCATCCACCAGAACCTTGAAAAGTTCCTGCATCTCTTTTTCTCCTTCTCCATGTTTAGTGAGTGACTGACGGTTAAAACGCAAACTACCTGTATAAATGTTGTTTGTTGGTGCGTGCAATGCAATGACATATTTTAAGAAGTTCTTAAGTAGTAAGAATAAGAAATTCGTAAGAAATGACAGTTCTTAAGACGGTTCTTAAGAAAATATTGAGGAATTGCACTTAAGAACTTTCTTATGAACTTCTTAATTTTAGATCTTAAGACATTTCTTAAGATCGTTCTTAAGAACATTTTGGTGAATCCGGCCCCAGGTCTTGATCCAACAGTACTCTGCAATTTCACACCTGTGTCTCATCTATCTTTCTTATCTAAGGTTCTAAGAAAAAATGGTTCTCATCCAGTTGCTCTCTTTTCTGGAAAATAATCATATTTTTGAGAAATTTCAGTCAGGATGTACAAACCGACACCGGCAATGAATCTGCTCTGCTAAAGTTCCAGAATGACATCCTGCTGAGCCTCAAGGCTACAAATAGTTCTGCTAGTGATGCTGGACCTCACTGCTGCATTTGACCACTCAGTCCTCCTAAGACGCTTGAACAACAGGTTGGCCTGCAGGGATTTGTGTTGCAATGCTTGAGATCCTATTTAACAAATACAAGTTCCTCAGTTGTCATTGATGACCTCTTCTCCACTTCAGCCCCCTTGACCTCTGGTGTTCCACAGGGTTGCATTCTGGGCCCTGTGTAATTTTCTTTACACATGTTTCCACTAGGATCAATTATTTCGCACCAGAATGTCTCCTTTCATCTGTATGCAGATGATCTTCAAATCTATCTGCCAGTTATGCCATCATCAAGTGCACTAGAATCCATTCACAGATGCTTAGAGGACATTAAACTTTGGCTGTCTCACAATTTCCTCCGGTTAGACGAGAGTAAAAGAAAATGCATCATATTTACTCCGACTAAATCCTCCAATCACCCAGTAGCACATTATGTCCTATTGTCTCGGATCTTGGTCCCCTGGCCCTGCACCTTAACCATGTGGTAAAAAATCTGGGCGTGACATTTGACAGCGCTTTAAAATTTGAAAACCAAATCATCTCGGTTGTTGGAGCCAGCTTCTGTCAACTTTAACTTCTCGCTAAAGTCAAGCCTTTTTTAAAGCCGGAGTGACCTTGAGAAGGTAATTCATGCTTTTATCAGCTCTCGGCTCGACTACTGTAATGCTTTGTACTTTGGTGTCAACCAAACATTACTGAATTGCTTACAGCTTGTCCAGAATGCTGCTGCTGGTCTGCTAACTAACACCCGGAAACACGACCACATCACACCTGTGCTGTATTCTCTTCACTGGCTCCCAGTGCAGTTTAGAATCCATTTTAAACTTTTACTATTTGTTTTTAGTGCTCTTAATGGACTTGACCCGTCTTATCTAATGTGAGATTTTAAGTTTTCATCGACTTGGCAGATCTTTACGCTCCGCTGGCCAACATCTGTTAGAGATACCACAGATTAGATCAAGGAATTTTGTGGACCGTTCCTTTGCAGTCGCTCGCCCAAGACTGAAACACACTAACATCGGAGTTACGTACTCTCAGCAGCCTCAGTTCAGGTAAAAACTGAAGACGTATCTATTTAGGATGGCACTTAATAGTCACTTTTAAGGTAATTTTTACCAATTTGGGATTTTTACTTTACTAGTAATTTCTAATCTCTGTGTGTTTAATTATTACTGTGTTTGTTTTAGTATCTATTTGTTCTTAAACTTCTGTGAAGCACTTTGGTCAACCTTGGTTGTTTAAATGTGCTATACAAATAAAGATCGATTGATTTATTGCTGCATTAAATTGACCAGTGAAAGTAAAACCTCTTAATGTTAGTCAGACACCAGAACAGGAAACAGAAAAACACAAGCTGTCCCGGGTCTCCTGTGAGAAATGCCATCGGCGCCGCGCTACCTTTTGTCCGTTTCGGTTGGGCTGGGCGGTGATGTAGCAGGTGAAGACCTCGAAGACGCTCTCCTCGTTCATCAGCTCCTCGCCCCACATTTGCAGAAGCGCTTCCTTGGACGACTTGCTCTTCAAGTAGAACAGGTAGTAGTCGTTTAACTCGCCAAACGCTGGAGACGAAGAGTTTCCCCTGCAGACCAAGATTTATTAAAAAAAAGCATGAACAAAGTCGCAGATGTAAAATAATGGGCGTTTTAGAAATGTTTCTGAACTTTTGTTCAGTCGACGTGATAAATTTGATCTGTTTGATGAACTTTAAAAAACTGAAATGAAAAAAAACACTGAAAATTACTAACAACAACAGTCTTTCACTACATGAGTAAAGAAATTCAGCCGTACCATCTGCCGTTGGGGAAGTCGTCCCAGTCCTGGGTCCGGTAGATGTAGCTCTTGGGCCTGGAGGCCCAGAAGATGGGCCGGACGTCCTCCACCTTCCGCTTGGGATTGGCGCTCGTCGCCCAGGGAAGAGGCCGCCTGGCGCACAGAACGAGACCTAAGACTTCAGAACAGATTGAACCTACTCCAGATCTCAGGTGTCTGGCTTCAGCCTAGGAGCTTCTGAATATTGATCAGGCAGCTGCTCAGTCAGCAGCTAATCAATAACAGATCCCAGCCTAATTTACTGCAGCCGCTGAAGCTCTCAAAACTAAATGCAGCACCATTAAATGTTTGATTTGTACTTGGAAATGCAGTTAAAATCACTGCACATTTTGACTTTCAAATATCAATAGATGTGACATCGTCCAGAAATTGCGTACCCGTCCTTTACGTTTAGGCCAGGGGTGTCAAACTCATTTTGCTTGGCGGGCCGGATTTGACCAATTTTTTTCTCGCGGGCCGCACGATCAAAATAACAAAAACGGTGCGAATTTTTTTTTTCTAATTCTTTTTTTTTTTTACTATTGTTATCTAATCCAATATTAGTTTAGTTAATTTTAAAGGAAATATGCACTTTGTTTACACTCTAATTATGTAAAATATATTTCTTCAGGATCTTTTCTTGAAATTTCTCGTTTTTTTTTTTCAAATTATGTAAGATACTTTTAATATCATTTTGCAAATATAAACAGAAACAAGTATTTTTTTTTTTATATTTCGCTTTTTTATAGGAAATTTAATTAAAAGTAAATCTTTCTTATTACATCCGAGTGTTTCTTTCTGATTTAGAGATTTTTCCAGTACAATTAAGTGTATTTATTTTAAAAAATTGGCGCGGATATTTACGCCAGTGTGCCGAAAAAGTCAGCACTTCTCTTTTAACTGTTTTACTTTGTCACTATCCTCGTATTCAAAACTGAAATTCTCTGAATAAATATCTTCTATCATCTTTTTTAGCAGTGATATTTTTCCTGTGAAAATATATAATAGTAGTCAGTTAATAAACATAAACGACCGTCTACAAAGAAATAAAATCGGCAAATGCATTCTAGAAAACTAAAAAAAAATGGCGAAAATTGCTCTCTTTGTGGAATAACGATGGATTTGTAGAAGAAATATATTATCGGATATGCTGCGATTCATGCCAATTATTTATGCCTTCCTTTTTAGTAAATTAACATTTCGTTTTTTTGCCTTGGAAACTTCTCGCGGGCCGCATGAAAATCTCTCTCGGGCCGCAGATTTGACACCCCTGGTTTAGGCTCTACGCCCTCACCAGCTCTGGTTTACTGGGCAGGATCAGCAGGGTTTAAGTCAGAGGGTTTTTAGGGATTACAGAGTTTACTATAATTGTCCTTGTTATAGTAAAAAAATAAATAAATAAAAATCCTGCTCGGTTTTGTTTTGTTTGTTTCTTCACCAACGGATCTTTCCCTTATTAATGGCTGCTGTTTGCAGGAGATTTAGTCAGCTAATCATGTTTATTCTGCTTTCTAGTTGTAGTTTAATGCGAC
The DNA here is from genome assembly GCF_033807715.1 of Cololabis saira. Taxonomy (NCBI): domain Eukaryota; kingdom Metazoa; phylum Chordata; class Actinopteri; order Beloniformes; family Belonidae; genus Cololabis; species Cololabis saira. The sequence continues at coordinate 13,390,914 of NC_084598.1, forward strand.
TTTGCCAGTAACTCAAACAGGAAGTGATGAAACCAAACAGCTGACTTTTCTCCACTGTAACCATGGCTACCACGTTAAACGGAAGACAGAAGAATCGTGTAAACGGTCATAATTTGAGGAATCAGGTAGTTTAGGTCAAAAACCTAATTGTAGGATTGTGTTATTTGAAAGCCTTGGAGCTGCGCCGGACTCACCGGGGGTCTTCCTTCCAGATGCCCAGGTGACGGAGCACCTCCATGGTCGCAACCTCTCGGTTCAGCGTGTAGAAGTGGAGGCCTGGTACTTTCCCGCTGTCCAGCAGCACGCGGCACATCTCCACGGCCTGATGGATACCGTAGTTACGGATCGCAGCGTCGTTGTCTTTGATGGGCTCGATGACTTTGGTGATCTCCTCTGGAACCTCGAGCTTCGACAGCTTGACCAGCTGCCGTAGAGACTGGTAACCCTGGAGATGGACGGTCAGACTTTAGCTACATTCCTGCAAATCACCAGTTTAGGACACAAAAGGAAAAACTGAAAACATCCCAACCATCAAAATTATCTAAGCTTTTCTGACAGCTGTGCACACTCTTGGCAGAAACCAACCATCACACCTCCTCCTCCATGCTTCACCGCTGGAAGCTCACACGTGGTTTAACTGAAACTCTCTCATTTCAACGACTCAGACCAACGTTCACGTTTCCACTGAGCCGATGTCCGCTATTTCTATCCCCCTCGCTTTCGCTGCTGACCCTCAGTCGCTTTTTCTGTAGAGCAACTGGACCGTGAACGCCTGTTTCACACAGTCCACTGAATCGCTCACGCTCAGATATTTCTGCCACTTGAACCCTGCAAAGCGTTCACATACAAAACCAAGACGCCGACGGCTGAGCGACAAGTCCAGCTCGTGCGATGAGTCGAGCGACGAGTGGCAAAATGACCTGAGCAGACATAACACATGTCAGCTGTCCAACAGGAACGAGAAAACACACTGTTGTTGAAATGGAAACTTGGAATGAAAATCCTGGTTTGCATTGATGTTTTCTGTTTTAAAGAGAGGACGATAGTAAAAAAAAAGAGATTTGAAGCTTCACTGAACACACAGAGAACATAAATGGGAAACTGTGGGATCGGCCAGCTGTGATGTTTCATTTAAAGGATGGTGTCAGACAGTATCTATCCACAACTACAGATGTTGGGAGATGACACATCTGGTCACCCGGTGGCGTCATTCATCAGCTTTGATGAAGGCAGACCGATTAAACCTTTAATACCTGACGGTTTTTCTCTAAAACGTTCGCTGTCGTGGCTCTGTAGCGACATTATTGTTTCCCTGACGAGACACGATTTGACACGTTGCCTCTGGATGTTGCAGGAACGTTAACTGATGCAATAATACCCTATATTGCAAGTTAATCGATTATGGGTCAGACGCATCACTAATACACACAGTGAGAAATCTTTTATAGAAAAAAGTTAATTGTTTTGACGTCGCCCTTGCGGCTTTAATAGACTCCTGAAGTACTCACACGTGTGCATCATGCACAAACCTGCACATACGTGCTTCTGCCTGCTGTGACCTCAGTTGGCCTCTACTCTGACTTTTACCTGGAAACTCCAACAAAAGGCCGCCGAGCAAAGCAGCAGTCGATAAGTTGGAATGTAGGTTAAATTCCTCAAAAGCAACTCCGCTAATAAACATGTTATCAGTGTTCATAGAAGGTTTTTACAGCCTTGAACCTGGAGCTGGACGGTGCGTACCAGCCGCGTCTCTTTACTGTGACGCTACATATACTGCTCAGCAGTTCCTCTGCCATGTTTCAGCCTCAAGGTGTCAGTTCAGCTTTTATCTTTCAGGCTGCTAACCTGTAATCACACAAACTGAGTCATACTGTCCCCTCTCGTTCACAGCAGCACCGTCAAAATCTGGATTCTGGTCATGAAAAGACAAAATAGAGTGTATGCTGATGATCTCCGTGTGACCTCCATCACCCTTAAAGCCGGGCATACACTGTGCGATTAACGACGAGAGATTAACACCTCACGACGAGCTCCCGATCACAAATCGTGAGCTCGCAAGAAAATCAATCGTGTTTGAAATCCTGGTCGCTCCTCGTGAAGGAATCGCACAGTTGAAGCAGCTACGACCCGATTTGCCTCATCCTTTCACAGAGAGCATGCGCAATCTCTGATGTCACGTCAAAAAACTATTATTTGTAGTTTAAGTGTTGCAAATTCACATTACAAATCATGTTTTAATAGCAGAAAAAAAAAAACGCATTTCCACTTACGGTGCGGGTCGCCGCGTACCCTACACCGTAGGCTCTGCGTTGGTGTAACGCGGAACCATAAATCAGCCTTCAGTGCGCGTTCTGCGCTGTTCTGAACACTTCTCTTCTCTGTTGTGCTCATTTTGCTGGGACGTCGCAAAAGTTGTGTGTCGGCAGAGGGACCCGGGACACAACTTTTGCGGTATGCGTTCATTGTTGTGTTTAAAAATGATGCGCAGTGCCGACCCAATCAGAAACGGTACAGATATTTTGGGATTTTTTTTATACATATCAAAAAATGTAATTATAAAAAAATAAAGGATCCCATAACCTTTGATCAGGTGGGCAGGACGTACGTTTGGGTTGGAACAGCCCACCCCTGCCCCAAAACCGGCCTCGAGTTCCAGTAACAGAGGTCCGACGGGAGGATTATGATCGTATAGTGTGAGCAGACGGGGCATCAGAGCATCGGGTCATACAGTGTGAGAACGTAAATCATGGGCTGTGAACTTTTGAACTCCGCGATCTAGTCGTGCAGTGTGAGATGGGGCAGTCTCAAACAATTTAAAATATTGCACAGTGTATGCCCAGCTTAACGTGTAATATGATGACCACCGGACAGCAGTCGCCCCCGGGCTCCTAGGGAAGCAGGCAGGTACCTGAATGGGGAAGATGCCAGGTAGGATGGGGCACGTGATACCGATCGCCCTGCAGTCGTCCTGGAACTTGAGAAACGTGTCGGCTCGGAAAAACAGCTGCGTGATGACGAAGTCTGCTCCAGCATCCACCTTCTCCTTCAGGTGCCTGAGATCTTCCTCGTAGCTCTCCGCCTCAGGGTGGCCCGTGGGGTAGCCTGAACACAGACGCGGGTTCCACTGAACAAGCTCCTCTTAAAAGTGTCAGACATCAGTCAGCAGGGGGGAAACATACCAGCTACACAGATGTCAAAGTATTCATCGAACTCTGATCTGATGTGTTTAACCAGGTCGACGGCGTAGTTGAAGCCTCCCTCCTCTTCCTCCCAGTCGGTTCCCATCGGATCTGTGGAGGGATCAGAATGTCACGCCTCAGACAGAAGTCCTCATTTCACTGGTTACTGTGAACGGTGAAAACTGGTCCCACACCACACGGCAACAGATCTGAGCTGATGGTTTGGACCTGGCGGGTGGAGCAGGTCCCCGCTGGAGGACTGATGCTCATCAGGACAAGAAGACAGAATCACGTGGTCTTTTTGCAGCACTGCTCTGCCGCCTCGCACCATTCACTGATTTATTTCTGTATCAATGTGCCTGCTGTGTGTTTAATAGCTAAAGATGCACCCAAAGCCAGGGTTCATACACATTTTAACCAACAAATTTCCATGACTTGGCAGCAAGTTTCCATGGCTATACATGACCTCTAAAACATCAATGTATGAATGAAATATAGTAATAAAACTATGTAAAAAGTCACCACAGTGGAGATCTAATGACAATTATGGTTTTATACAAAATAAACATTTGTTTAAACTAACACTGATATACCAGCACTATGTTGTAGTATATGTTGTATAGTAATCTAATATAACTGTAATAACTGTAATAATAACCGATCTGCATGATAAGCAAGACGCTAGGCACGTCACGCGTGAGAACGCGCAAGACTTTTCTATACGAAATATTTATTGATCAATAATCAAGGCTGTTATTACTAAATGTTATCATTAAGTGAGAAAAATAAATTCCATGACTTTTCCAAAACTTTTAGGATGAACTTATGTTTCCACGCCTTGAAAATGACATTTTCAAATCCCATGACTTTTCCAGGTTTTTTCAAAACGTATGAACCCTGCAAAGCTTATTTTAATGGCCGCTTCAGGTTATCTAAGGTTATCTGACCAGCCAACAAAGATTTTCTTCCTGAGAAATACTCTAACTCCCTACAAAGCCAGCAGAGGTATGAATGAGTGAATTAAAAAGTGAATGCTTGGACACTGCTAGCATAAATTATGCAGAGGAGCTGCTTGCCAACGGGCCGACCAGGCAGATGCTTGGGGCCCCGACTCAGAAGGGGGCCCCCGAGGGCCTACAGACTTTGGACCGCAACAGATCAGTGACAATGAGGAGAATTTTCAATAACAGCGGTGGGCCGGCGGAGAACGCCCTGAATGGGCCCTGCCCCCATCTCTCACTCTCGGAGCTAGTGCGCGCTTCGTAAACAAAGCTGAGTAAACTCCTCCATCAATGCTGTAGCTGTGGATTTCTGCCACAGAGGTGAGGTCAAGTAACTAATACATTTCACGTAAAATGACAGGAACCAGGCCTGACTACTTTTGGGACCTGGCTGTACTGATGTTTCTGTGTGGTTTGAGACTTAAAAGACAGAAAGCAGCAAAGTAGGAGAAGTTCACCAGACGGTGGTCGCTGCTGGTGGGAGGAAAGGTAGCCGGGGCCACAATACCATATCTGTCTTCTTCATCTGAATGAGGGGAAAAGGTGTAAAAGTCCAATGCAAGCCATTTTAAAGACATGCATGCCAAGTTTTTTCACATAATACAAAGAACTTTGGAAATGTTTTTTGAAAAACACATGGAAAGCAAACACGGTGGCACAGAAGGTTCACCACCACCAGTGTGCAAATACACCAGAACACAACTGTGGCAGTTCCTGGCATCTGCAGCAGGTCTGCACACAGATAAGCTCTTCACACAAGTATAAATCAAGCTTTCCTCTCCTCTGTACCAGAAACTCCAGGTGAAAAGACAGTGGGTTGTTTTATTCTCTGCAGGCAACTGAGGAAAAAAAGCCTCAAACTTCCTACCTCCTCTCAGAGCCATGATGTTCTTGAGGCCCAGGTGCTTGGCTTTGGCCAGGTAGCCTGTGATCTTCTCTTTGCTCTGGTTGCAGCAGGTCAGGTGGAGGATGCTCTCCAGGCCGCAGTAGTTGACTGCAGTGCTGGCAATCATCATGGACGAAGTCTCCTTATCTGAGCCCGGGTCCCCGGCCGGGTGCCACGTTATGTCGATGAAAAGGGGCCCTCCAGAGCCCATACGGTCAAATCTGCAAAAATGTAAATACATGCACAAAAAATAAATAATACAGCTGTTCAATTCCTCAACAAATTTGTACATCATTTGAGATAACTGTATTTGCATGTAAAAGATGCTTTAAACATCTTTTTTTTTAATTACTGTAATTTTGAAAGAAATGATAGAACCTGCCTTAAAGGGAAAGTTCGTTTTTTTACAACCTGGACCTTATTTCTGGCATTTTTTATGGTCGTATACTCACCCAGGCTAGTTTGGTGTCACTTGGAGTCCTTCGGAAGATATTAGGGGGTTTTTTGCGAGCCGCTTCTCCATATAATAGTGAATATTATTACATATTGTAGTGAACGGGGCACCGCGGGACACAGACGATGCAGCGTCTAAATAACACATGATTGCCGCGAAACTCGTCTCAGCTCACTGAACGGAGGACAGAGTGCGCGCACAGAGATGACGTCATGAGTTCAGAGGTCTTGTTTACAAACTGATTTCCTTGTTACACACACAGCCCCGGATGTAGACAACAGGTCCTGGAAGCAGATCTAGTGATTCATAAAAGAAATGAAGAGTTTCGCGGCAATCATGTGTTATTTAGACGCTGCATCGTCTGTGTCCCGCTGTGCCCCCATCCGCTACCGTTATATGGAGAAGCGGCTCGCAAAAAAACCCCTGATATCTTCCGAAGGACTCCAAATGACACCAAACTTGCCTGGGTGAGTATACGAACATAAAAAATGCCAGAAATAAGGTCCAGGTTGTAAAAAAACGAACTTTCCCTTTAAGCTTGAGTTTCTAAAACAAGTACCTGCACAAGTCTAACTGCGCGAACGAGTCTGCATCTATAAGTGAGAGCTTGCAGACCTTCGTGAGCTGCTGTAGTTGGCTGACTGACAGGAGACACGCCCCCAACCAGAGAGCTTTTAACAGAGACAATAAAAAGGATCATAAAACTCCTTCAAAAGGGCAAAGATGGTGCTTGTTTCCAGCTGGCTGAGTCTACAGTATGAAGAAAGTAAACAAAAGGGAAAGGTTGCAGGTTGTCTCTCCCACCAGAACCCTCAAGGATTCTTGGGAATACGAGCTGGGAATCTCAATTTCGAGGGATCAATTTAGTTTATACCTCGTCCATTTGTGCCAGACGTGGTTTGTTGCAGTGCAAGATATACATGAAGCATTCATACCAACACTCAACTGCTCAACTCTTTCTTGACAGGAGTAGTGACTGCAATAGATGCCAAAAGGATTCTGCTGATCATGCACTCGTGTTTCAGCCCTTAACCAACTGACTTTTGGTCCATTGTCCATCACCCTCTCACTGCACTTTTTGCTCTTTTGCCACTTCAGCGCTTTGTTCAATAAAAGATTTGGAAATAAATGGAAGTGATGCCTGAAAAACAAAGCATTGCAAAAGAAATGAAAAACTATATTTGGGATCCAAGTGTAAGGGACCAGCTGAACGAAATCGGATCTGACAGATGGAACATGATTCCTGGAGAATATATTTGTTCATTAATTCAATTATTGTTTCAAGGAACAATAAACTTATTATGAATGTATGGTTCATCATTACATAAATTATCCCTTTCTTTTGTCTGAAAAGATAGACGCCACTGAACAGAGCAATGTAAATACATGTTGTAGAATGTTAAATTGTTTGGCTTTAGAATACATTTGTTATATGACAAACATCCTCCAGTGCCAATCACGTTTATTGTGATGAAAAAGCAAATGTGAGCGAGCCCGGTGTGGTCCCACTTGCCTTGAGATGAGGTTGACGGCGCCGCTGGCCGTGCGCGGAGGGAAGAACTCCAGGGAGAACCAGTGGTCTCCGGACTCCATCCTCTTGCGCATCTTGTCCCGCAGCCGGTCCGTGCGGTCGGCGTCCAGCACCGGCGTGGAGGACCGGGAGCTCTCCTTGGAGCTCTCCCCGCCGCTGTTGCTGGCTCCGCTGGAGTCGCTCTTGCACGACTGCCAGCTGCCATCCACACGCTGCACTTGGTTCACCATGATGACAAATAACACTGGAAAAGAGGCACAATAGATTTCCACTGACTGATTGTACTGTGACAACAACCCCACACCAAATCAAATGGGTCTTATCTACTACAAGAGTTGTTAACTTGATATTGACATTTCAGTTAGGATTACTACTACTACTACTACTACTGTCATTTAGCAGACGCTTTTATCTAAAGTGACTTACATCTGAGAGAACAACACAAGTACAAAATCCCATAGGAGGGTCCAGCTGGATAAATGCTGGTCAGACTGCTGTGAGTCCAGTTGGACATGACCAGTGCTAAAATATACACACACACACACACACACACACACACACACACACACACACACACACACACACACACACACACACACACACACACACACACACACACACACACACACACACACACACACACACACACACACACACACACACACACACACACACACACCACTGTCTCAGAAAATGTGAATATTGTGATAAAGTCCTTTATTTTCTGTATTGCAAAAATGTCATACATTCTGGATTCATTACAAATCAACTGAAATATAGCAAGCCTTTTATTATTTGAATATTGCTGATCATGGCTTACAGCTTAAAAAAAACTCAAATATCCTATCTCAAAAAATTAGAATATTCTGGGAATCTAAATGTTAAACTGTAAGCCTTAATAAGCAATATTAAAAAGGCTGGACCTGGCAATATTAATAAAAGGCTTGCAATATTTCAGTTGATTTATAATGAATCCAGAATGTATGACATTTTTGTTTTTTTAAATTGCATTACAGAAAATAAAGAACTTTATCACAATATTCAAATTTTCTGAGACAGTCCTGTGTGTGTGTGTGTGTATATATATATATATATATATATATATATATATATATATATATATATACACATACACACACACACATATACATATTTTTTTTCCTTTTATATAAGAGAGCTACGTCTAAAAATGTGTGCAGCATAGATGCAGAAGTGCTCCTTAAAGAGCTGAGTCTTTAGGTTGCTCATACTTTCATTTTGGATGAAACCCTTTAAAGTCTGACTGAAATAATACACAGAAATAATAAAAAAATATAGTATAACTATGAATACATTGGGTATTATCATCATCATTGTTATTATTTATATTATTATTATTATTATTATCAGTGTTTTAAGATTATGGCCTCAGAAATTCAGTTGCCAAACATGATACATCCGACACAATCACAAAACATTAGCAAATAAATACTGATAACACCAAACAGTTGATGCAACAACAAGCCTCAGAGTTTTGCACCGCATTAAGTTAAATATGTGCAGACCTCCACCCCCCCAACCATGACTCTACCTCCTCCGTCCTTGCAGCAGGTTCCTCCTCCTGGAGTCAGCAACACAGCAGGTGATGGGGATTTCTTTGAGTTGATAAACTAATATACAGACAGCATATCTCATCCGTGCGCTCACATGTGCAGGACAACAACGGTAGCACAGCAGCGCTAGCTCGCAGTTTGCTCAGTCACAGGTTACACACCGAGGCGATCCCGGCCCCCCCTCGGCACACCGAGCAGGACCGCACTCCGGTGCGTTTGGTGCAAGACAGCCGGCCGAAGCCGCCCTGGATCTCCCAAACGACTGATTTAAAACCCAAACCACAACCCGAGACATCTGGCTGCTACAGCGTGTGAAACAGTGCCGCGTTCGCTGTACCTCGGAAATATCTCAATTGTGCCTCACGTAATCTCGCGGTTCAGCAGGTTCTCTAACTAGAATAACTACTCAAGAATAACGAAAAACAAGATGTATACAAGATGTATTGTGCGAGTTGCTTCTGTGGATTTGTAAAACAGTCGCTTGAGGTGATACGTCTCCCCAGAAATGACGTCTTTGAAATCCGACTACTTGTTTTGATTGTTCCTGAGAAGAGATAAGAACTGTTTCCTGATGTAAGTGAAGGCAGCCTAGATATTAAGGCTGATTTATGGTCCGCGTTCTACATCAACGCAGAGCTACGCCGTAGGGTACGCGGCGACGCGCAAATGACCAGTCCATTGTCTGGACTGGATTGCACCCTGTGAATACAACCAACACAATGCGATGTAGTGGGCGTAACGAATTGATGCTATATTCAAATCCATGGGATTGGCATTAGATATAATTTCGAGAACACGCGTTCAATCCATAAACCTACACCCTAGGCCGGATTATCCATATACTGACCCGGGCGAGGGCCCAGGGCCCAGGGGCCCCAGCCAATGAGGGGGCACCAAATCAAATAAATAACTGGACCATATATGTTATATTTTGTTATTTTCTCTATATATTTGCTGGAAGAGGAGCAAACAGGTACAGCAGTAACCAATTATATAATAAAAATACTTGAAAATAATAATACAATAAAAATAATTGCGTTTGAGTGAGTGTGCTGTTCCCTACCTACACATCAGCTCATTCAGGCCTGTTTGATTGTTTAGTCATATACTGTAATAGTTTTGCATGTAGTCCTCAGACATATATATGATGGAAATAATGATAGTTAACATGTGGTGTTACATTGACATATGAGTTCATTCTGATTGGAGCATCAGTGTAGTATGGCGTTTGTAGACTCATGTCTATCTGTGGTGTTACTCTTAGTTGGTTGCTTGTCTTACATTTATTTGTAGTATGAGTGTTGAGCATGTACTTCAGCAATATGTAAATCTATGTTCTTTATAACCATAGTAAATTTCCCTTTTTTTACTGTTAAATGTGGGAGGAGGGGGCACTTTAAATCTGGTCACCCTGGGGAAACACACTGAGTTAATCCGGGTCTGTCTACACCTATACAGTTTATGGCCTTTACCAAGCGTGGGGTAAATATTACAGCTACTTTCCATGTTTTAAACAGTTATGAACAGAATTAGACTGAAAAAGCACTCTGCGCAGTCTTTTGTTTTGATAGAGCAAAAATATTTTAATTGAACTAAGCAACCTCAAAGGGACTGAAATCATGGAATAATTAACCCAATAACCCTGCCAAGCCTTGGCCTTTTAAAATTGCCTATATTTAACTTTTCCTACACATATTGGCAATTCATAAGTCCCAGGTACAATTGAATGCAGCGTTTCATTAGAAAAACAAATCATGTGGGCATAATGAATGATAATTACAAACATACTCAATTTTGTTAAATTTCATTAAAATAAAACAAACAAATCAAAATCCCATGTCAGTTTGTCATGGACCATGGAGTCCTGGTTTTATATCTATTTTCATCTAGAGTCATGTCATTTCATTTTTCTTTGACTCTAAAACTTGTTATGATTCTGTTTTGTAGAAACGGGTCAAATTGATGATACACGTGTCCCATTAACTTATGATCATTACAATGTCTCAGCTTTCACCAGTACCGGTATGACCATGCACGTGGACCTTTGTTGGTACCCTCTCAGTTCTGGTCACTGAAATGACTTGAAACTGTCAAGTTTACTGAAACTGACCAGTGGGGGAATAATATAAAACACTAATGGAACTGGCCTTTTTGTAACTCGTGAGACTTGTCCACCTGTAGACAGGCTTCATTTTTGCGTCTGTGAACATAGAGCTGATGTGACTCGTCAAAATACTCCAGCTGTCGCATCTATCCAGAGGACAATCTCCCAGAAGCTCTGTGGTTTGTCAAAATGGACTTTGACAAAATCCAGTCTGGATTTTTAAGGATTTTCTTCCGACAGTGGAGTCCTCCTCGGTGGTCCTCTCTGGTGATGGATGATCTGACACTGATGGACCTGGCGGACTACAGGTCACCTTCAAGGTGTTGGGAAGCACTGCTCGCTCACTCATACAGATGTCTTCGGACCACCAAATCGACAGTTTTGGAGTGTTGGAGGAAGCCGGAGAACCTGGGGAGAACCCAGCTGGGGATCTTCAAGGTGACCGCCACACCAACGTGCTGCGTTGACTTTCTTATGGTTCATCTTGTAAAACATGCAGATGGACGACGGCTGCAGGAAGGCAGGTGATCTTCTTGGTTTGCAGTGCTGGTCCTGTCACAGCGCTCAGTAGTTATCTATCTGCATTCATCCTCCCATTGCTAAAAGGAGGCGAACCCACAGTTGTGAATAACTACAGGCCAATTTCAAAATTATGCATTTGGCAAAAATATTAAAAAAAAACTGGTCTGTGATCAACTGAGGGAATTTTTAGACTTAAACAACATTTTAAACCCCCTTCAGTCAGGTTTTAGGAAGCAGCACAGTACTGTTACTGCTGCCCTAAAAGTTTTTAATGATGTGTTTGAGGCATTGGATACCAAAAAGTGTTGTGCTGCCCTGTTCATTGACCTGTCCAAGGCATTTGACACTGTGGACCACAGTCTCTTGTTAAAAACTCTCCTTAAGATTGGAATCTCCAAACAAGCCACCACTTGGTTTGCAGATTACTAGGCATGTAGAATGCAATGTGTTCAGTTGGGTGGGGCTAGTTCTAACTTTCTTGAGTTCAAAAAAGGTGTACCTCAAGGCTCAGTGTTAGGGCCCATTCTGTTCACAATTGACATAAATGAGCTGTGTGGAAATTTGTCAAATGCCTCATATCACTTTTATGCGGATGATTGTGTAATTTACTGCTGCTCACCCTTGCACACGCTTTTGAATTCTTGCAGTTTGATGTAGTGAAGTCTCGTCTGGAGGAACTGAAACTGGTTTTAAATGCTGAAAAATCCAAAGTTATGTTTTTTTCAAATTCATCAGTTCCCCTGGAGAATACCCCATCAATTAAAACTGTCCATGGTAAAGCTCTTGAGCGGGTCACTAGTTACAAATACCTGGGATTAATTATTGATGGGGAGCTTACATTTAAAGCACACATTAAAAATTTGGTCTCTAAATTAAGGGTGAAACTCGGGTTTCTATTACAGAAACAAGGCATGTTTTTCCCTTAGAGCACGAAAGTTTCTGAGATCAGTTACTTTTCTGCCTGTTCTTGATTACGGAGATGTGTTTGTGTCAGCCAGCTGTCTACAGTCCTTGACTCCGGTCTACCACCGTGCTCTAAGGTTCATAACTGGTTGTAGCATCTCACTCACCACTGTGAATTGTACGCTAAAGCTGGCTTGTCTTCTCTGAATGTAAGACGATTTACACACTGGATGACTCTGATTTATAAGGCTCTTCTTGGCTTGGTTCCTGGTTATTTGTTTATCTTCAGAGAACTAAAAGCCGCTATGCTTTAAGATCGAATGACATTTTGCACCTGGCTGTTCCGTGTTCGGACTAACTTGGGGAAAAAAGCTTTTAGTTTCTCTGCACCCTCTGCTTGGAATATCCTCCAACATGAACTGAAAATGCCTAAACTTATTTCACTTGAAGCCTTTCGCTCTTTTCTAAAAAAAACGACGAGAATCCTTTCGGCAGTGCCCGTGTTTTTAAATTTTTACTGAAGTTGTTTTTTCTACATGTTACTAAAGTCAACACTACTGCACTTTATTTGCTAAACAAGTTTGCACTCTCATTTTAATGTTTATTTTGTGATTGCTGTTATTTGTGGACATGCGCTGCCTTCTTTGGCCAGGTCACCCTTGTAAAAGAGGTCTTGATCTCAATGGGTCTTTTATCTGGTTAAATAAAGGTGAAAAAAAAAAATCTATCAGGTTCACCTGGGTGTACATCGAGTGTACATCTATGGTCTCAAGTGACATCAGACATGAAGAACTGCTGCAGTAGAGCCTCAGGGAGAAAAGTGTCCTCTACACAGCAGACCCAGGTCCTCTGTATCTCTGTATTCAGGTGTGAGATGATCATAAGCATCACAAATCTCAAGTCTGTAAGGCATCTTTATTCAAGCTGGTACCATGGATACAACAATGGACTACATTCATATTACATTCACTCAAAATTTTATTCTCAAATATAATAATGACGGATCTAAAGATGTGTGACAATGGAGCAACAATTCATGTATCAACAATTTCAAATCAAAGATTTAATTTCAAATGTCTTCTGAGAACACGAGAGCGCCCTCTGCTGGCCGGAGCTCTGCCTGGTCCAGGAATCCAACCGCCAGGGCTCAGCCGCAGATTCGTCTCCTTCCATGATGCGTATTAAAATGTTAGATTAGTTTTGATGGTACAAAAACCAGACCGTCTCTCTGCAGAAAGGCAGGTCTCCTTGTTAGTGAAATACGTCCTCCACGAGGTTGACGCATGGAATGCTGCTTTCTGACCCGTCCAGAGCCGCCCACGGGTCCCGGGTTTTCACCTCCTTCAGCCTTCCCTGACTTTAGCAGCGAGTGCAGAATTCTCGTGTCGGATGGCCTTGTAGTCCTCCAGAATCCTTTCCAGGTTAGCCACACTTTTGTTACTGTTTTCCGTCTCGATCTGTGGACGATTAAAACAGAAACGTCATGCCGTTGCATCCAGATACTGTTTAGTCCTTTAAAACTTAACTCCCTCAGTGTGTTCCCCTGTGGATTTATTCTCAGGTATCCGTTTTTCTGACGCCTCAGGTTTCCATAGTAACGCAACTTCCTCGTGCTCACGACAGCCCAGACGCACGCACCCCATCGAGGTGGGCAGAAGTCCAGCAGAGACGTTACTAGATTTTGGGAAGTTCCCGACTGCAGCTTCTAAAAAAACACCCAGAATTCTCTGCACGGTCCAAGATTGTTCAGATGGAAGACAAATAAAAATCAAAATGTACTTAAATATACAAAGTTGATTTAAGGTTTCCATGTTCTTCCACCCACAAGGAGAGTCTGACATAAAACTCATCATTTAAACCAGTAAAACAACAGCATGTGTTTGTGTAAGTTTAAACCTGACATACATAACCATATCATTGTCAGGTAGAAACAACACTATATGACGGTCAATAACTGTCGTGTACGAGGTGTGAATACAGGTTGGACCTTTGCTGCGACAGGAACCTGCCCATTTAAACGTTTCCTGAAGTTAAGTCTGTCCTTGTCTGGACACAATAAAGGGAACCCTCCTGTTAAGGAAGCATCCTTGATTCCTAATGTGTTGGTTCCCCTCTTAAGCAAACATTAATAAAAGAAAAAATAATACAAGGAAAGATTAAAGAATAAAAGCGATTTAATGAAAGGATGGATGGAACACATGCAGAGCTTTTCCCAACAGACAGGATGGAGGCGTACCTGCTCCTCCAGGTCTCGGATCTCTCTCAGGATCGTTCCCGTATCCTCGATGGTCTGGATCAGCTGACTACAGTTCTACAGAGAAATGATGGACAGGTGAAAATCTCTCCTCCGAAAGGAACCGCGGGTGAGGCGAAACAAGAGGAAACAGACAGAGACGTACTTCGTGCAAGGCAGCCAGGTACTTGTAGGATTTACGGACAGATTCGTCTTTCTTGGCGTCCTACACAAGACCAAAATAAAATGGACAAAATTAAATGCTGCTTCATCAACTGGAATAAAAAAGTAATTCAAACAATATACATGAAAAGAAAAACAGATTTTGGTTCTTTTACATAATCTGAAGCAGTAAACTCATAAAGAGCCAGAAACATCACCTTTACCTGGTGTGTGCTGCATCAGCTTTCATCAATGTCGCTAGGTCATAATCGTGCTGATATATTCAGGTACAGAACAGTTTTAATGACTTTGTCTTTTTATACAATCACCACATTAATTTGAAAGAAAACTATCAAAATGTATAGACTTACAGTTTTACTTTAGAAGATCTAGTACTATTGCAGTTCTGTACAGGCAGGGTCCCTACAGTTACGTTTGCCTCTATCCTCACCATCATTTAAGTAGAAATAAATAAGCGCTTTTCAAAGGCTTAAAATAGCTGTTTATTTTGATGTTCATGAATCATCATTTTGCTGCAAAAGTATATTCTGTTTAAACTCAAAACTGCTGTCAATCACATTGTTTTGGTCCTCAGCACAAGTTAAATAATAATTTTTCCAATCATCATGAATACACAAGGTAAGTTTATGCATTTTTTATATTCTTTACAACATTACATTTTTTGGTTTGTATACGACCCACCTCCCCTCCCCCCTTTTATTGATTATGGGGTGGTTCAGAGGTCTCAGAAATTCATGAATCAAATACGATAAATTACAGGATTTCTATGTCACAAAAAGCTGAAAACTAGTTGTCTCCAAATGGTGCCGTTTGGGTAAAAACTGGGAATAAATCAAGTATCTTCACGTTATTATGCACTCAGTCTCTGACTGCACGAGGCAACGTTACCTTAAAGACCAGTTCATCGGTCACGGCGAAGGTTCTGTCCAGCTTTCCTGTCAGGCTGTTGATCTCCTTCTGGAGCTCCTTCGTGTCCGACAAGATCTGCAAGGTTGGTTCAAGCATGGCTGGTGAGGGAGGTTACTTAAACCCACGTCTCTGAAACGAGCTCATTTTCTGCCGAAGGCTGAATGTTTGCCCACCGACTTCAGTGGAAACACAAACCCGACCAGACCTTTCAGCTCTAACCCCCCCCCTCTCTTAATATTTCCACACCTTTGTGATCTCCTCCTTCTGCTTCTTGATGTTGCTGACGATCTCGAGAATCCGCTGCGTGTACGCCGACCGAGACGCGTCCTGGGGAAGGCTTTCTATCTCTGTTACCTGCCATGGAGGACAGCACGGAGTCAAACACATTTGTTACAGCAAATCGGCGTTTAAACCGTATCAGACGTCATGGGACTCCGCGTTCATGCATTTCAATCACCAGCTGCTTGTACGTCTCTTCCTTCTTCTTTGCCTCCTCCGTGGAGACGCGGATCTTTTCGTGAAGAGACTTGATCTCAGACAGCTTTCTGGAAGACTCCCGCTGCGGAAAAGAGAGGTCAGTTAACACGAAGGGAGACAAGCTTTCCCTCCCCGCGACGGCTCTGGCACCGCTTACATCTTGGCTGCTGCAGATTTCTTTAAGTCGGCGGTGCTCGTCGATCAACGGAGCCCGATGTTTCTCCCACTGGGCCGCCAGATTCACCACCCGCTTGGCGCTGGCCTCCACCAGACTCTGGGGGGGGGGACAGAAGGACGCCGTGAGCTGGAGGATCCCGCTGACGCTGAACACGTCCGGTTAAAGATCCAGCAGCCGTCCTACCTGAAGCTTCAGGGTGTTGCTGTCTGCATCCGGCAACAAATCGATGCTTTTCTTCTTCACCAGGATCTTCTCCTCGTTTTCTGCATTTCCCAGCTCCCTCTGCTTCAGCTCATCCAGCACCTAGAGCACATCACACACCTGGTTGCTCCGGATCATCTGCTTTTATAGGGGCGCTCACACTTACTAGCGATTACCCCCTCATGCGTTACCTGACCCTCACCTGTGCGTTAGTGACACTGATGTGCTTCATGTCTGCTGCGAGTTGCTCAACATCGCTGCAGAGCTGCTGGAACTGCTGCTGGAGGGAGGCCAGCTCCTCCTGCTGGCCGACCTGGGCATCCCCCTCCGACTGACGCCCGGGGAGGACGGAGCTCGGGGCGGCCGCCGTTTCCTGGATCACGCGTACACAGACAGTTAAAACTCTCGCTCCCCAGACGGCATTTCCCCCGTGCTCTGCTCGTTAGCGGCTCTCACCTGCGTGAAGGTAAACTTCTGAGTGTGGGTGAAATGAGAACCCTTGGTGAGGATGTGGTCCGAGGGGGCGGAGCCTCTGAAGGCGTGCAGGAGCTCTGACAGGTCGGAGGTGGAGCGGGGAACCCCGGAGGAGCTTTCATGAGGGGGCAGGGCAGCAGAGCGCAGCTGCTCTTCGATGCGTTTACGCAGACGCGTCAGCTTCCTGAGGCGGTACTCCTGCTCGACAACGTGGAGGGAAAACACCTTCATCAGCAGCGGTCAGAGCTTTACAGGTATCATCTTTCAGGATATACAGGCACAGCACTTTGTGTCCACTCTGCAGTCAGGAGGACACATTTGAACCAACACCTCTCAGTGAGTCTTAAACGTTACAGGTCAAAGACGGCTATGAAAAGCTTCATTTTGCATCCTTAATCACACTTATTTGCACGTAAACAATGCTGAAGAGAAAAAGGTAGGTTGCCTGCGGCGTGAGGCGAGACAGAAGCCCCTGACTCTTCCACTCGCTGTCCCACTCCTGAGCAGCACTCAGCTCGGCCGCGTGCTGCTCCAGCAGGGAGGCCGCCGTGGAGACGCGGCTGGAAACCTGAGCGCTGACTGGGGGGAGGACGTCTCGTTGGTAGCTCTTCACCTCTGAAAACCAGAAAAGGTCACTGCTTATTTAATATAAACATATTCAGCATTATCCAGACCTTGAAAGCACTAGAAGAAAAACCCGTAGATTCAGACAACACGAATCCCTTAAAGTCTGTTCTAAATTTGAAATGAACATCAACAGGAGACCAACCTTTGAGATGCTTCCTGTCTTTAGTGCAGTGTGGTAAACTGAGCGGCTGAACACAGAAGCTGTGCGATGCTCCTTGATTCTTGAAGAAAAAAAGAAGACAGGAAAAATAAATAAATCAAGTTTCAATAAAAGACGAAGTGTCAAATGTCGGGGTTTAGTTTGAGTGGTTCCAAGAAGTAAGAGGACTTTCACAGCTATATTTGCTAAAACGTTTCAGATGCTGAATAAATGGAGGCAAAAAGATGATGAATGATCTAAACTCTATATTGAACAGAAACATGAACAAATGCAACAGATGACCTGTTTAAACAGCCGTTCCCATGGTTACAGGAAGTGGATCTGACAGTGGAAAGGGTACCAGGACACATTTCCAGGGATGAATAATGCCACGCGGCATATTTACTTCTCAGTCAGATGTTTGAATACTCCGGAGAGCGTTTTCTTTTGTGTACCTGTGTGTCGCAGTGCAGCGGCAGCCTGCAGTTTGGAGGCACCCAGGACACGGCCAGCTGGGCTTTGATCGCAGCAGCTATGGCTCTCTGGAGGACCGCCGATTTACCTGCAGGAGGAGGGACAAAGTTCGTTGTCTCTCTAGCGAGTGCCCAGTTAAGACGGTCCTGATGCTGTAGACGGGCGGATGCTCTCAGTACCTGTCGGCTGATCGGAGGACTCGGCGCTCTCTCTGGGCAGCTTCTCCACCACGAACATGAGCAGGGAGCGGATCTCCGACTCGTTGCTGTAGAGAAAAGTCTGGTATCCGATCTCTCCTTTATAGCCGATGTCCTGGAAATCAAATGAATAACACGCCTGATATTCTGCCTTGATGCATCAGAAGGGTGGCTGCACAGAAACTGAGCCACAAAGTCATCGGCAGGAATTATAAACAGGAATGATCCGCCAGTCACAACTGAATCGAATCATATTAGAGTGAAATTTTACATCTTTTCTCTTTACGCTCTGAATGTCAAGAAAATCAGAGTGACCAAATATCCTAAAGTCCAAGATGCCTGGTCCAGTTTAGATGCCGGCGGTCCAGATGCTAAAATGCACTACGTTCTGAGTGTTGTGATGACAAAAGGAAATAAAATGAGCAAGCAAAACACAGAATAACTTGAGAATAAAAAGAAAAGAACACAAGACAGCATGTTAACCTAGAAAACAAAAGGGTGCTGACGTTTTACACTTCCACGTGAGCTCACCTCAAAACACATCACAAAAGTAGATTCTGCATAAATTCCTACTAGTTTGAGAGGCATTTCAGTTGGATTTATTTATTTATTTATTCTATTTCTTTGAGCCTAGCGTGGTCTGAGCTTGGGGTACAATCTGGCAGCAGTCTTGAAGGCTCTACACTGGTGGATAATAGCTGTTGCTGTGGAGTGTTGACCACAAAAGTGGCTTTTGTAACTCCTTGCACGTGGATGTGCTGCAACAAACGCTTTTCTAAAGTAGTATTGCTTACGTCTTTCCCTTTATTACACACCTTTAAACCAGCAAACGTCTGCTAATAAACAATTCTTCAAGGGAATGGCTTCATTCTTGTTGAGTGATGCAAAAACGAGAAGATGTGCGAGTTGTTGCTCCCCCGGTCCTAAGACTTGGGATGATTTTTTTTCCCGCATACAATTAGATGCATACAAAAAATGAAGAGATGGGGTACTAACTTTTGCACATCACTGTAGTCTGGTAGACGCAAAGGTGAAAGATATCAACATTGTATGTTTACATGGATTGCAAGTTATATTGTTCTTTTAATATTCAACAATGACATCACTTATTGCATGTTTTCCTTGTATCTTGGCCAAGAAGTGCATCAGATCAGATCGATTAGTTCACAGCAGAACAAACATGGAAACGCACGTGCACATCAGCATCAAAACTAAACAAGCGTGCAAGTTCATACTATACATGTCACACGGGGGGACTGATCAGACAGACAGATGTCCTCATCTTCAAATCACTGAAATGTTCCTAATGTCTTTGCACCAAACCTGCTCCATAAAGCTGCATTCTGAACACTGGAACCTTTCCCTGGAACCAGGGTCTTCAAGGGAGTCCTACCCTGAACCAGTCCTGCTAAGGGGGTAGTTCTTTCTGTCCAGAACATCTCTGATTGCTGCAGGTCAGCCGGCGTTTAACTTCTGCTCTTTTGCTGCGGTCCTCCCAGGTTTAGTTTATGCGTCAGCTCATAAAATCCACAGGAACAGCGCTGACTATTTGTAAACCCAACATTTAAACTCAGACATTCATTGACACCTGCATGCAGCTTCAGTAAGCTGAGAAAACAACGTGCATTTAACCGCACCGAGTCATGTCAGGCTGAATGACGGTTACGCTGCAAGTCACAAATAAAAAAAAACAGCCAGACCTTGGTGAAAAGTGTACCATTAACAATTTTGGCATTTATCCAGCTGAAGTGCACTTCCTAGTTTGACTTCTCTATAAACTGCTGTATCAGATCAGCAGACTATCGTTACCTAACCTACTTTGAACTGCAAACCTCAGTAGCAATGCAGAAGAAAAGGACACAAATGACCAAAGTTCCTTTGTGTTGCTTTAGTGTCCTGCAGCACAATTATGAGCTGCAGAACTGGACTAACAAGGTTTCTAACCAGAGTCCATTGCTCCAATGCATCAATTCAGCAGTGTTCTACACCAAGTCAAAATGCATCTATTATGTCTCCACCAGGAGTCAAAGTTTAGCTTCTTAGAACCGCTACATTTGGCAGATAAAGTCATTTGGCATTCGCAAACATCCCGAGTCTTACTTGGTCAACATTCAAAACAACTTTAAAGCAAAACAGGGTACAGCTTCCAGATCTTACCTGGCAGGCCTGTGCCAGGCTCATGCCCACTCTGAAGCGGGCCGACATGCCGGGAGGCAGCGAGGTGGGCAGCGCTCCACCCAGGCCCGGATCGATCACTCGCACACATCTGACCACCGCCTCCACGATCAGCTCGCTGCTGAACTGTTTGATGCTGTCCACGTCCTCGCCCACATCTCTGTGGAGCACAAATGAAGCGTCAGTCATCACATCTGCCGGCCGCTAGCGCCGCCTCAAACAACTGCCGTAGTTCGCAGTTTATTTATAATGAAAATTAACAAGAACATTAGCCTTACAAAAACTAAACGATGCCAAGAGTTCACACATAAAACAAATACATCTGAAAAAAGAAAAAACAACTTGACCTTTAACCCATATTTTTTGTATTTGCATAAAGAAATAAAATATTTATCTTTATAATTTCCTATGTGATAATGTCAACTTCTTCAACTTAGTGAGAAAAAGTCTTCATTCACAAACAAACCAAGATTTTGGGCCTTTCTCTTCTTTTATTACCTTAAAGTTTCAAGTCTAAATTATTAACCATCAATCAAACAAAATTGTTTCCATGGAAATGACCACAACCAAAATGGCAGTAGCTGAAATTAAGCAACTTCCTACAACAGTTTTGTGGTTAAGTCATGGATTTGTAACAAAAATGAAGAAGGCGGTAATTTAAGGATATTTGAAAAACAAAAATGTCAACATTAACTTTAAGCTCCCTCTGCAGATTCTCAGATCTGGGCTCTGAGAGGGTCAATCAAGGACCTTGATATCGGGGTTCTAAATCTTTTGGACAAACTTGGATGATCAGCTTTGGTTTATTGTCTTGTTAGAAGACCTCAGAACGTCAACATAATCCTCCTAACATGATGTCATACACCCTAACAAGGTTCCTTGTGCCTGAAGCAGTAAAAAAAGTCCCCCACAGGATGAGCTGAAATAACAGCATCCCAAAATTCATCTGCATGTTTCAGACAATCGTGGAGAAATTTCAGCCTGGCTTTGATGTGCCTACGAAGTGAGAAATGCACTGCTTCTTGAGTTGAAAGGCTTTCATTTCTCTTATGTCATCCAGGAACTTTCTAACACAAAACTTAACTTCGTATGCACATTTGTCCTCTAAACTCCAGGACCAGATCAGCTCCACCCCCCTTTAGACCAGATTTAGTTCATAAAGAAACTTCCTCCAATTGTCTCTGTTGCCGTGGCACATAACCGGCGGCGACGTGTCTGATTAGTTTAAGAAGGCCACCAGTAACAGCAGTGTGCGGGAGGGAGGACCCAAACATGGTGCTCACCAAGGCATACAAAACATAAGAGCGTTTGAGCTGCACAACTCAACTCAGCTGAGTTTTAGTCACAGTCTTGGTAAAGCATCTCTATTATGATCCTGAATCGATACAAATAAGAAAAAAAATGAATCCGTAGAGAGAATATTAATAAGGTCCTTTAACAAGAATGTGTATAAGATGAGTCTGAAGTGGGTCCTGAGGATCTGGATTCAGAAACTCTGCTTTCAGTGATGCTGCATTCCTTTTGTACTCGTACGCCGGCCAAAGCTGGAATCCCAGGTGGACTTTGGAGGAACCTCCTGAACACCACAAAGGCTTAAAACAAGGCAAATACGCATCCTTATATATGCTCTTTAAGACATTTCACCTTCCAGCCAGAAGGGTTTCGTAGGGTGAAATGTGTTAAGGTTAAATTTGCTCTGGTGTGATTTTAAATTGATCACTAAAGGTCTATTTTGAGCACTAATTGGTCACCCAGATCTGATTTGAAAAAAAAACAAACAAAAAAATCCCTTAAAAGTATCTACTACCATAATTGTCACTACATGATTTTATACGGACAACTACATTTTTCTTCCACATAAAAGTGAACAGAAAAGCACCCTCAAGATTGAGGAATGTTGTACTAAAATAAGTTTCTTAAATAATGCAATCATTGCTCAGTATTCTGGGCAAAAGTTTCATCATTCTTGAGGAGTAAAAACTTTTACTTTAACTGTAGCTTTAGTCATAATTTAATTCATTTCAGAGTTAACATTCCAAATCATGTTAACTTTTATTGAATTTTACAGAATTACACAAGGCAATCCCCGGATGTTAAACCAGTGTTTTGTCCCCAGTAATACTCTAAGTATTTGACTGTTTGCATAACGTTTCTGTAAACATTAGTTTTATTGTTTAATTTTCAAATATGCAAAACTACCGTTTCCAAGATGTCCTATGTGTATTACCCAGCTTTTACACTACGTGTTGTAAGCTCTGTCATTGATGAAGCTTCTCATAAGTGGTAATTTAATAAACAGAGTATAATAAAAGGATCATGTGACTTCTGCTGACTCCGTTGCACCACGTGACTGACAGACAGCAAGCCTTCAAGCAACCAAAGCTTCTAAGAGGCAACTTACACGACAGCTCAGTGACTTACACTTCAAATCTATAAAACACTGTAGTAAATACTTACGTGCCGACTTGTCGAAGGGCATGAATCAAGATCTTGTCAACTTCCTCCATGACTGAAGTTTCTCCGAATATGCACGAACTAATGCGGAGCGTCCAGGGACAACAGACCGCTTTAGTCACATTAGACACCTGATATTAGTGTCACTTTCAGTGAGGCATCCGCATTTACATGAGCTAACTGACATTAATGGCACTTTGGACGAAGACGAAGCCAGGATGAGCCATCAGCTTCTATCTTCTGCTGCTCATAAATTGGCACCTCGATAGCAATTCTGGCAGTCCTCGCAAGAGCCGTTTTAAACTCAAACTCCGGAGCATTGGACGTCTACAGCTTTTTAATTAATTACAGATTTGTCTAAATTGTTAACTAACTGAACCTCACTTGTGCTAACTGCACCATATCTCTTAAAGATGGTATTTTTTGTTCAGAGTGGAAGTAATAGGCGAAACGTTCAGGGGCGTCTCTGGGACATGGAGTTTTCTCTTGATCTGCTATGGTGGGAAGTGCGGGACTCAGAAATACATTTCCCAGCATGCATCTGAAGTGACAGTCTCATGACCTGATGTTTGATTCAAAGACAACTAGGAGATCGGAAGCACTGCTCTTGAATCAATTAAGCATTTTTCACTGGGAACCAAATTACCCTGCGCAGGAAAAAAGTAATACGCTTTAATATTTTGTTTAACTGCCTTTTATTACACTCATCGTGGCACTGTGTTTTTTTACACTTACACGATGTCAAAATCATTTACGTCCAGGCTGCATACTTTTTTTCTTCATAGATCTTGTATTGATGATCGAGAAGTCATGTGATCTCCAGCTCATCTCAAATATACTTTGGACTGTGTGACAATTATGTTTAATGCTTCTTAAGCTTTTTTTCCACACAGTTTGATCCTGACTCTGCAATCCATTGAAAGTTAAATTAAATTTACAGCAATGCTTGTGCTATTATTTTTTTCTTTTTATTATCATTTTTGATATTTGAAGGAAGGAAAAACTGATTTCAAAGCTGTGGAGGATGAGAATAGGTTTAACTGCATAAAATATTTTCTGTGTGATCATACATTGCTCACTAAAGTCTAGAAACAGTGTTATCTACAATTAAAAGATGAAACGACAGCCCATTAAAGTGTATAATGGTTATTGTATTTTTAGCGGAGCTAAAGAAGATTTGGATAATCATTAATGCAGATGATGAGGCCAGTTGAAAAATGAGTAAAAAAAAGAAAGATGGTAAAGGGGGTGAAACTGTAATTTATCCACAGAAATATAAAAAAAAAAAAACTTTTGAAAAACTGGTATGCATATGAATGTGGTCCTGAAAAGAGATTAAAAAAAAGTAAGTCTATAACATTTGAGTTTACATGGAAAAAAGTAATTGCAAACATTGTCTGTGTTTGATATGAAACTGAAGAAGTCTGAAAGTTCAAAGTTTTACAAGTTAAGATGACCTGGAGCGCACGTTAAAGACAAATCTGTGAACTAATATTAATGCTTGACACTGCTTGACAGGCTCTGTCTGCCCAGAGCTAGAGGTGTGCCACTGATAAAGCCACTGATATATAAAGCCATGATTCAGTCTGTATGTGATTTTGTAAGCTTTATGGATCAACAGTCCCTTCAGTTATAGCTAAACTACATAAGATACAAGCTGAGGCTATGAGAGTATGGATTGGAACAGATTAATCTGTTTGCAGCTTTGCTGATACAAATAGGTGAAAATCCACTGGAGTTAATAAAACACAAAGCTGGGTCATCATTGCTTGTGCAGAATTCAGCCAAGCATTGGCATGGACAATGGCAATCAAACGTCTGCTTGTGCAGTATTGGTATTTTTAGTTAAAAATCATAAAAATATAATTTATTTTATTTGATCCAGTCAACAGAGTACTTGAGATTGGAAATATTGATTTGGACCCTGCTCTACTCGTCACAGCTTGTAATAAACCTGTATAATATAAATCTGGTCAGACAGAAGTCTTTTGGGAAACCTAGCATCTGGAAAAAGAACTATACCGGTGAAACTAGAGCTCAAATAAGACAGGAACAAACTAGAATCTATTTGTTTGACATCAAATAAGAAACAACTGCAGGCTTTTCCTATTTGAAAAGCTGTGTGAAAATATAGCAAAGAAAAAAATACAATTCCACATCCAGACACCATACCAGATATAGTCTTGAATCCAATTTATTCACAAATGTCACTTTATCATTTTGTAACCAATTTTCACTTCATCACTTTATTTAGTTTTGCTGTATCCTTGTTAATTTATGCTGCTTATCACTTTTACCACTGTTCCACTTTATCCCATCGCTCCTTAGCACTTATTTAGTTGGCACTGTCAGGCTATGAGCACATCATTGTAGTTTGTAAGTGGTTGACAGGTAATTATTTTAGATTTCTCGAAAATCTGTCTTAAAATGTAATACTGGACCTCAGTTGTTCTGGTGGGACAGCGGGTGGCGGAAAATGTCCCTTATTTTTAAATCCAAAACTTGACAGGTATGCATTAGTTTCCCTCGGAATGAATAAAGCAACGGACAATCAGGTCTGCAAAGAGGATAATTGGGACTAACCTCCCATCTATCCAGGACCCAGGACACAGTCTGTTTGAACTCCTGCCCTCTGGACGGCGCTACAGAGCTCTGTACGCCAAAACCTCCAAACACAGAGACAGTTTCTTTCCCCAAGCTGTTGCTCTGATGAACTCTCATCATTCATAGAGTCTCAGAGAATCAATCACCGTGCAATATGCTGTAACAACGCACCTCCCTATAATCTAATCATATCTACCTCATTCTGCTGCACCTCTCACTTTTTAAAAATGTGTATATTTGAGCTATCATGTGTACCTCAGTACTGCTGCACCTTTCCAATTGTATATATGTTAATAGGTGCCACATTTGTTTATTCACTGTATATTTGTTATTTACTGTTGCTAATTTTTAAATCTTGGTACAGTGAGCGAAATAACCAGAGTCAAATTCCTGGTCAGGCATGCTCAAACTTGGCCAATAAAGCTGATTCTGATTCTGATTCTGATACCGATACTGATACTGATACTGATTCTGATTCTGATTCTGATAAAGCTCCACTAATCTTGAGTCAGTAGCAAAGGCCGGTGTTGTGCCAAAAAGCGATTGCCTGCCAGAATCTGATTTCTTCTGATTTGTGGCCGCGGGAGCGCGCACAGCAGCCCGTTAAGCGATAGCGCTAAAATGTCAGATTTTCAGATTATGAAGCTCAATAATGAGATCAAATCATATTTAGGTAGAAACAACCTTTCATTAACTGTATTTGGCCTTCAATCAATTTTTGGCAGGTAAAAAGACCCATTTTCATGGGAGAAATCAGATTCTGGCAGGCAATCACTTTTTGGCACGACACCGGCCTGGTGGGGGCAGCAGTGAGTCGTTTTCGTCTCCAGCTGGGCCGTTCCAAAGACTAGAAGAAGAGTCTGGAGCTGCAGGAACTCATTTATGGCGTTAGCATCATAACATCATCGATGTAGCAGATCAATAACACCAACGCAGGGAGCCGTCCTTTCCCCAAACGGAGTGTTTAAGATGGCAGGCGAGGAGGAGAGGGGGGTGGTCCGTGTCAAAGTCAAGGTAGGATGCTCGGGGACGAGGCTCTGGAAGCCTCGGCTCGGTGTTTGTCAAACACAGGATTTTAGGATGTTCCTCCGGGATGTGAAACCGAAACATCGTCTGTTATTGTGTTTGGTTATTGTGTTTGGACGGAGCCGACATGAGCGACCCGCTGTTGTGTCGAGTTTATGACCAGCCGGCTGTGTGTGTTTGTTTATTGTTCCTGTGTGTGTGACCTCATCGAGGGTTATTTTTCCCACAATAAGTTCAGATCGGCGGTGGTAGCGAGGTATATTCGATTAGTCGCGGTTTTTACATTGTCAACAACCAGCTCAGGTGATGAACACACCGGGGCAGTGACGTCACCTCGTCCCTGCCCGCGGGGGGGCAGTGACGTCACAGTCACCTGGAGAAAAGGTTTTACTGCCGTAAAGTAGGGTTGACATGTTTACTGCTGCACACATTTGTTCCGCTTCCTAGATGGACTGCTTTACCAAACACTGTTGATTCATAGAAAGACGTCATTCCTCAGGAAGAAGATACGATAGCCGCTTCAGATGATACAATCAGAAAAAGAGGGCACAAACGTTTTTATTGATTTAAAAAAAAAAAAAAAAATATGGATGGAAAATGTAACATTACTCCAAGACTAATTGTTGTATTTAACATTTGGACACCTGCCAAAAGCATCTCTTTAGGAAATTGAACAATTAACACAACTAAGAAAAGACTATCATATCTTTACCCTGTTTTCCCCCCATCATTGATTGATTGATTTATTGATTGACCAACTAAATTTTTTTTTATTTTATTAGTTTGCACACAATAAAAGTAACACTTACAATCAAAATAGTAAAACAAGTGTGACAGGAGAGGTCAAAAAGCCAACAGGCTTTTGCAGCGGACCTCCCCTCAATTTAGGAAGTAAAACAGTAATTACAAAAAACTAAACAAAAATATATTTTTATTTCATAATTTCAAATATTTCCCAATTTAGGCTCAAAATGAAAACTCAGTGTGAAACCTGTGGTCTGCAGCACTTGTGTCCTAATGTAGGTTTGGTGATGAGAAATGTGCGTGTCTGTGATGATGATGGTGCATCATAACAGATCAAAGATTGGGTCTTCTCTCAGAGGCCCAGGAGCTTAAGCCTCTGTGTAGTATATTTGTTCCTAGGACTGTGCCTTTCTGGACAGAGATTATCACTTGCACCACTGCTGCCTTCATCTTTCACATATTCTTTTACTATCTCTTTAACCCTTGCTGTTTTTCCTTGTTGTGTTCCTTCTTCCCGTTGATGTTGTTTTGGTCGGCTACATCTATCACCGCTGCTTTCTTCAGGAGTTTGTCAAGCACCACAATGCCTGGTTGGTTAGCCATCACCAGTTTATAAGTCCAACGGCATCTTTGTTCTTTCATTCTCCTTCACGCTTGGGGGGCTCCTCTCATCTGGAGTTCTTGTACACTATTCCAGCTACTTGATTTTGGTGTTTTATGCAGGTTTTACCTGCTTGTCTGGTGTGGTAGACCCTGGCCTACAACGAACTCGTGCTCAGGGCCTGTTCTTGTGCTTCTATGATTAATGCCTCTGTGCTGTCCTTCAGTCCAACCTTTCCTGGTAGGATTTCTCAGCGTCATCCAATTCTTCAATCTGTAGGTGATAGATGCTGAACATAAGCTTCTCCATCCATGATGGTTCCCCCTCTGCTTCTTCTTCCTTCTCATTTCTCTTCTGCATGAGATGTTCATCCATCAGTTAATCATTCAGGGCCATCTCCTGGGTGTATTCCTGGATCTTTTCTTGTTTCATCCTGGCTGGTGGCTTTGGTGTTCACTAATCCCCAGCCTCCCTCCTTCTCTACAGCAGGGTTTCCCAGTCCTGTATGTTTTAGATGTTTCCTGCTTCAACATGCCTGATTCAAATGAATGTGCCGTCAACAGACTTGCACCGGCCTTGATGACAAGCTTAGGATGTTTTGTTCATTTGAATCAGATGTGTTGAAGCAGGGATACATCTGAAATGTGTAGCATCTCTTTTTCTGTATTGTTAAGCGTCCCAAAAGTGATTTGATTTATTATTTTTAGCGCAGCGGCCCTTGAAGACTGTAATTGGGAAACCCTGGTGTGGAATCTCCTGGTGTTGCTCCTTCCTCTTGCTTCCAGGTCACTGTACCAACGGGGTACTTAATTTACTTGAAAGGACTATGTGCTGATGGCCTGGACTTTGTTCTTCCCATTCAGCTGGCTCTCCAGGACCTGCCTTACTCTTTTCAGGTACTTGGAGGTGGCCGACATCCTTGCAGTATCATCCAAGTTGTTGTTTGCTTGCAGGATCCCAAGGTACTTGTAGCTGTCCTGAACATCTAATGTGTTTGTTTTTTACTGGAAGTTCAGCCCCATCAATAGTGTTCATTTTGCCTTTCTGTGATGTCTTATATCCAGCTGAAATGACACTCCAATATCGCTGCTGTAGGTCCAGGTGAGGAGGGTCAGTGACTGGATGTTTTGCTCCTTCGCAAAGCAGCTCAATGTCATTCATGACAGCTGATGATTGTTCCACTGTGGAGTCGGTATCCATAGCCACTCGTTGCATTGATCTGGTTGAGAGGGTTCAGGGCCATGCAGAACAGCAGGGAGATCGAAGCAAAGCCCCTTGGTATATAACACACTTGATGGTCCCGGGTGCAGCTGGCTTTGATTTGGGCTCTGGAGTCGTCTTCCACAGTCCCATCACGTTCTTGTTGAAAGCTTTGTGTCCTGTTGACGTTCAGCTCCAAGCATTCCAGTATCCACCAGTGCAGCATTGAATCATGGTCTGTTTTGCTTTATTTTACAGTCTTTGGGAACTGTCTGGCCAGTCAGTAGTTGGAGCTCTGGTGGTACTTCCCATTCCCTTCTGGGTTGTGCTCCTGTGTGGATCCACGTCTGTACTTATCTTGTCTGCTGGGTTCTTGAGGAGCTTCCATGTTGTGCAGAGGCAGGTGTTGGGTTTACGACACCAAACACCTGGGGTTTGCTTGGTTCATTTATGCTTCCAGGAGTTCATGTATTGCCGTGAGTGACTTCAGCCAGTAGATTTTTATCATGTTGGGGTCTGATGTTGTCCAGTTCTTCATATTTGAGACCCGGTCTTGTATGTCTGTCGTCGTCATGGGGACTGCTTTTCCTTCTGGGTGATTGTTGTGGTCAGCGCTGGGATCCACCTGCCATTGGACATCAGTTCTCCCATATGGTTTTCCAGTGTCTGAAAATCAATGAACTTTCCTAAAAATGGTTCTAATTCCTAAATTGTAAATGCAATAATTTTGTGAACCCTCTTAAATTGAAGCTATAAGTATACACTTTTATCCAAATTTGATTGTTTTATTTCTAATGGATTGTGTATAAAAACATACAAAAACAAACATTTTCAGTTGTAAGAAATCACAGTGACTGAAAAGAGAGGACAATTAGAGATCTGGAAGCTGAAATTATGACTAAATATGATTCTTGTCTGGAATCTGATCAAAATATGAGTAACACTCGCAAACAGGACACTAATGTAACCAAATGCCTATTTATAATAAGAATGAACAGTCAGATACACAGCATACTTGCATGCAAGTTCCAGGATCCTGTGTGCTTTGTTATAAGTGGATGTTGGTGATTAGGTAGTACCAAGTACCAAGAATGCTAAATCTGAAGCATGCGGACAAAAATTCTCAACGTTTGTGAAAAAACAGTAGCCATCGTGGCAGACGCCAAGTCTTCTCTCAGTGGCTGCACAAGCAGCATTTAATTTTAGGTCCTCAGAATAGTTTGGTGTGGTTGTATTTTTAGAGATTGTTTTGTTTTTCTTCCTCGCAGAAATGTGATGGGCCACTTCCTGTGGAGTTCCGATCCTTTGCTGTGGATCCCCAGATAACATCCCTGGAGGTCCTGCAGCACATCCTGATCAGAGCCTTTGATCTGAACGGGTAAGAGCGATCGCCCTGGCTTGGCTGTTTTCCTGATGCAGAGTTTAACTGATCAAGTTACAAAATGTGCATGAGCTTTTTTTTTTTTGTCCTTTTTGGCCGTGTTTCAAACTAGGAAGCGTAATTTCAGCATCAGCTACCTGTCTCGAGATCGCAGCGGTGTTGAAATGTATCTGTCTCTGCTGTCTGACTGGGATCTGGACATCGCGTTTGTCAGTGCAGCCAAACCATTTCTGCAGCTCAAGATGGACGTGAAGCCCTCGGAGGACAGTAAGGACACAGTTTTGTCTTTTAGCTGTTACAGAGACTGTTGAGTGTCGACGTGAGTGGGTCACTGCCCTCCGTGTTACTAAAAACCATCAGAGCACAGAGATGTCAAGAATCCTCCTGTAATTAGGGAGCAGGGCTGGATGGTACGCTGGTACTATAAGATGTACTTTAAATATATCTTATAATAACAAATACCTTTTTAAACGTATATCAAAGTTTATCTGATAATGCCAATAGTCAGAATTTCTAACTTTATAAAAAGTAACATTACACAGTTCAGTTTGAGTGGACATATTTCTGTTTTTAATGTTTACTTCAGCTTACTTTCTCAGTGACATGTTATAATACTGTGTAGAGAGATTGTTGCATCTGTGTGGCACCAAGTTAAAGTTGACCATTTTTAAAGCATTCAGGCTAAAACTACCAGGGTATGAATTATTGTCCATATCCCTGGGCCTATTGGGAAAGTTGGCTTAAGAAAAACAAAGAACAGGATTTTAAGTTTATGTTTATCCAGTTTCATGTCTTTTTTTTTACTGCAGGCCCCGTCATGGAGGACTGGGACATCATCAGCCCCAAAGACGTGATCGGCTCAGAGCATCTTATCACAGAAAGGACCAGGTTTCTGGCATCCGCAGCACTTCCCTTCACGCAGTCTCTACTGTCCCAGGTTCCTTCCCCTTCCTTGAACTTAGTCTGCTGAACTGGGTTCATGATGCGAGCCAAAGATCTTTGCTTATGCGCCTGTTTGACTTGTGTTTAGGTGGGCCGGACCCTGTCCAGAGTCCAGCAGGCCTTCACCTGGTCTTACGGGGAGGAGATTAAGCCTTTCAAGCCGCCTCTGAGTGACACCGAGTTTCACAGCTACCTTAACGGCCAGGGCCAGCTGACCCGGCCTGAGGAGCTCCGACTGCGAATCTACCACGGCGGTGTGGAGCCTTCACTGCGCAAGGTTTTATTAATATTATTTAACAGACTTCAAAAGAAGAGCAGGGCAGGATGTTAAATTCAGTAAGAATCTTCGAGTAAATAGTAGTTTTAACTGAACTTCTTCAACTCTTGACCCGAGGAATAGTATCTTAGGGAGATTTTAACTGTTCAGGTGGTTCCTATTTTCATTTACAGCTTTAAAAAAAGCAAGTTACAGTTACTAGATGGTTAAGGACTTAAAAGCAAACTCAAATTTCATTTTGGAGTATTCCTATCCATGTTGTCATAAGCCTGAGTGTATTTTTTTTTAAAGTCCTGATTAACTTTAGTCATGTTTGCTGACGTTTTAAGGTGGTTTGGCGATACCTTCTGAATGTCTACCCCGATGGACTGAGCGGACAAGAGAGAATGGACTACATGAAGAGGAAGACGAGGGAGTACGACCAGCTGAAGAGCGAGTGGGCAGCTCGGGTCAGTCCTGAAGACCTGGAATTCATCCGCGGGAACGTTCTCAAGGACGTCCTGAGAACCGACCGAGCTCATCCCTACTATGCAGGCTCAGAAGACAGTCCACACCTGACTGCCCTCACAGACCTGCTCACCACGTACGCCATCACACATCCTCAGGTGTGTAGAGACGCCCCGTACATTCATTCGTTGTACAGTTTGACAACTATTAAAGGTTCTGAATCTATGGAAGCACCAAGAGTATTACAACTTTTTTTTTTTTTTAAGCCTCTGTACATGGGGTGCCTGCTTATTCAGTTTCAATTCAAAAATACTTTATTTATCTCTTATAGGAAACTAGTTGCAGTTGTCATTATTTAAGTCACCTCAGAGAGTCGTTGCAGAGGTTTATCGCTGTGGGGAGGAAGGATCTCTATAGCGGTCTTTTCTGCAGCGGGTCAGAAGAGGCCTCTGCGAAACAGCGCCTTCAGAAATCACAAAACTTCAGAAATCACAAAAGACCAACTTGCATAAGGCTTAGCAACATTACAATTCCAGGATACGTCACTGACTTTGTTATTATAATGCCTACTCAATTAAGGAATAGTGTGTGTGATGTAGTGACACGTAATGGTGAATAGGAAGGAACGTTACAGGCAACTCTCACTTTTGTTGGGGACATTTTTTTATGTGGAAAAAAAAAACTGCACACTTTGCTCTTTTGGGCCACTTTTGCATGTGGGATTTACTTTACATGTACAGGCTCATATAACATGACAAGGATTTGCATCAAAGAAGTATCTAGTACAGCATTGTCTTTAACTGAGATTTTAGTTATTTTCCTTGAAGAAAATGGCCTTTTCTACAGTTCTTATTCATATGTCATTTTTAGATTAGCTCCCCGTCAAAAATTCCTCCCCAATTCCCCAGATGGCTGGATGACAGTCCAGATACAGAAAAAACAAGGCAGGGCGATCAGTGGATCTGCTACGTGGCCACTAGATGTCACTAAAGTACAAACATTCCTCTTTTTAACTGACGAATAATTCATTGAAAAAGTCCAGATAAATCTTTCCTGAGGCTTTTTAAATGCAATACGTCAAGCATGGATCTAAAACGTATAAATATTCCGAAGCCCGGGGAAAAAAAAGAAAAAGACAAATTTAATTGCAAATGTAGAGAAATGGGAAGACTCTTAAACTACAAAACACCTGTTTTTGAATACATTTTGTTTTTGTGTTTTCCTGAGCACTAGGTCTGTTCATGAAAAGCAAAATTTTAAGGAAACAGTTTAATAATTGTGTGCTTGAACTCTCTATAACTTTGTTTGTTTTGGCGAGATATCGGACTGTCATGGCATGAGTGATATCAATACTTCAAGACGGAAAAATCGCTTCACCAATACTTGCAGTAATGGACAACGAGGCCCATGCCTTCATTTGCTTCTGTGGAATTATGAAACGCTTGGAGGGAAACTTCCGGCCGGACGGCCAGCTCATGTCCGTCAAGTTCCAACATCTGAAGCTTCTTCTGCAGTATTCAGATCCAGAATTCTACTCTTACCTGGTGTCCAGAGGAGCCGACGACCTCTTCTTCTGCTATCGCTGGCTTCTGCTGGAGCTCAAGCGTGAGTTTGTGTTTGATGATGCTCTGAGGATGTTGGAGGTCACCTGGAGCTCCCTTCCCCCGGATCCTCCTGAAACCGAGCTGGAGCTTCTGGGGCCACCGCTGGAGGCCAATGAAACCATGTCCAACGGGGACGAAAACAGGCCAGTCGTGAACGGTCCTGAAGATGATAAGGAACAGAAAGAGAAGCAGCGTAAGCGGCACATGCTGAGGCCTTCACGAGAGGAACCAGAACTGAGCGGGAATCTTGTCACTGAAGAGAAAGATGGGCCAAATGTCGGCACGGGGAAGGAAAATGAGGGTGAATGTGGAATTCCTCCAGAGCGCATAAATAAATCGGATTTACAGGGTCGTCGCTGTGAGAGGCAGTCGAGTTTCGGAGAGTTTAAATATTATACAGCTCGTAATGAAGACAACTTTGACATTGAGAATAATGAACAGCAGCAAGATTTAGGGACTTCTGAGCTGGGAACAAACATCCCAAGCCGCCAGTCTACAGTTGACAGTGAGGACGACCCTGGAGAAAAAACGCCTCTTATTAAAAACGGAGACAGTGGTTTATATCAAGTATCATCACCCTCTCTCCTCCCTAGTGGCCTACCAAACTGGAAAGCTGGCTCCTCTGCGTCTTCTTCAGCTTCACGCTCCAGCTGCCCAGAAGCTTCTCCAGACTCCTTCCTGAAATATACATCCCCTCCCACAGCCAACGGAAGTGAGGCCTTATCAAGAACTGCCCCCAAGGTATCGGCTTCTTCTGCACAAGCTACGAGCTCCACGGGGATCAATTCAGCCACGATGCCCTCTGTAAAAACCTCCGTCACGTCTCCCTCCCACACTCAGAGCAGATCCCTGCTCTCTTCCCCCATTTTGTCCTTTGGAGGAGGCCCCTCGCTGTCTGGCAGCAGGTCCTCATCCAACAATCTCCCTTCACCTGGAAGTAAATCGCCCAACACTACGGCTAACACGCCCAGTTCTCTTAAACCTGAGGCCACCAGCATTAAGCCGTGTTCCTTGCCGCCTCCTCAAGAGTTTGGCAAAGGAAACCCGTTCATGCTGTTCCTTTGTCTGTCCATCCTGCTGGAGCACCGGGACCACATCATCAAGAACAGCCTCGACTACAACGAGCTGGCAATGCACTTTGATCGCCTGGTGCGACGCCACAACCTGAACAGGGTGCTGCAGAGAGCCAAGGCCTTGTTCGCGGACTACTTGCAGAGTGAAGTGTGGGACTCGGAAGAAGGGGACGAGGTCAGCTCAGACTCCCCAACCACGGCCACGGCTGCCCAGCAATCCCCTTCTTCAACAATCTCTGCCAGACCCATTTACAGCCCTTTCGCCTCGCCCCCATCGTCTCCAAACTCAACGTATAACCTTACAACTACCATTCCCTCCCCATCGTCTCAACTCTCCCTATCTCCCGCATCCTGATCCTACCGTGCATCAATGGATCCCCGACGTTGATGAATTCTTTACTAGACTCCGGGTGGCCTGTTGGAGGTGTAGGTCTTTTTGAGACCACCTCCCACGTTGAACTGGTCTGTTCTTCATCTTCTCATCATATGTATGCCTGATTACGTATATTCCTTATATCTGTAGTCATTGTAATATTTCATTTTTCTCCGTTGTCCGTCCTGTACGTGGGTGTCAACTAGCTTTATTTGCAATTGTATTCTCAGAGGTTGCTAACGCATGAAACTTTAAATTCTGCGATCCCAGGCATTTGACGCTCAGTCGGCGAGGCTGTATTCTGCAGAAGCCCTCGAAGGTTTATACTCTTGCTGCATTGCATCCGTGTTGCGTTTTTATCTTGTTTGCGTGCTCATTTTACTCATTTAGGACTTAACAAAAATCAAATCTTACAGCTGTGTCTTTTTTCTTTTCTCCATATATCCGAAGTGCTATTGGGTTAAAATCGAGATGCGCAGAAAAGGGTTTAAATCTCTGGATTTATACAAAAACCGGACATAACCACTGCGGTGTCCTTCTGAAGTTTGGCGTCTCGCCACCTCTGTAACAAATACTTAAAAAGATGACTTCTTCAAGTACTTCCTCAGTCCCTGAGCCACTGATGTCTTTGAGTCTTGGAGCTGGTAGCAGTTTATGTCCTTTCATAAAGGACGCTCCAGTGTTTCCTGTGCTGAAAACGTTGAAAAAGACAGCAGTGTAGCTTCTTTCTTCATCATTTTTAGAGACTATCCTCAGCTCTCATCATGTCTGCCGCTCACATACTTCCAGGTAATTTTCGCTCCATCGTGCTGTCAAAGTCTTGGACTTTTTTTTAAACTAAAAGTCACAGTATTTTAATGAGCGAGGATACTTATGAGTGTGTTTCTTTGAGGGCCAGTATCTATTTTTGGCGATGGATGTATTTCAAAAGGACCACCAGCACAATGATCCGAGGGATTGATTTTAGCAGATGACATCACAAAAACCTGTGGGAAAATGTTATTAACTCAGTATTTCTGAAAAGAAGCCGGTTGCAACTGACTGACAGTTTTTTTTTGGAGCAAGTTAATAAGTTAAAACCTCAGTTGTACGGCGCATGAAGGCATTTTTGAGTGACT
Source organism: Cololabis saira (assembly GCF_033807715.1). Lineage (NCBI taxonomy): Eukaryota > Metazoa > Chordata > Actinopteri > Beloniformes > Belonidae > Cololabis > Cololabis saira. The sequence goes on from NC_084598.1 coordinate 13,427,197, forward strand.
ATGTCCAGCTTTTGTAGAGTCTGTGGTCTAAACGGAGCAGCATTGCAGACCTTTCACTTTTATGGATGTTTATTTATACGTTTATGCTTTACGCTTATGAGCCAAATTTAATCAACGTGTGTGTTTTGTTTCTTTTTAAGCCTGTATTCTTGTTGCCATGCTCTTGATATTTTTACTACTTCTGTCATTAGCCTTTACATTTTTACTGTTCTTGTAAAATAGTGTTGATTTACATGTAATCCTAAGTGCAGTGGGGTTAAAGAGATGCGGGGAGTTTGGAGGAAACTGGACTTTCAAGATACTTGAACATCAGAGATTCTGGGTTAGTGCAATGAGTGTGAATCATTCAGTTCAAAGGGAGATGCTAACCTGAGCTTAATAATTCGTATCTAGTTGTGTATTATAATTATTATTCTAATTTTTTTTAATATATCTTTGAATGTGACTCAGCTGCTAGTACTGATTTTTATGAAGACAACTGAGGAGCAGGTGAGGCGTATTTTTGAGGAGCCTGACAGGTGCTGTCGGATCTTTAGGGAGTGATTTATCAATACATTATGGGATAATGGATTATTCCATATATGTCAGCAGCTCACACTGAACCCTCTACCAGATATGATGCGTGCGCTGCTCCTCCGATCCTACCGCTGCAGCTCAGCATCTCTGTGGTGCTGGTGCTGAAACACGTGAGCGACGTCCTCCCGTCTAACCTGGTCACACTATGAACAACTGCAAAGATCACGATGGTCTGCTCTGGGGAAGCTTTCCGTGCTGGAGTCAGAAACTGAAACTACAACTATCGTAAAGTCAGTACTGTACTTTGATGTGTTTGAGTCCAGAAATGCTTGATTTGCTGTTTCACAGATACCTTTTTCTTTTCTTGTGTTTTGCTGATTTCATAGAAAATACTTGTCTAATTGAACACAAACCTGCAGATATTTGGTAACAGCCTTTCTTTCTGCTGAGACGGTAAACGCTATTGTGGGTTTGTTAACGGATGTGATGCTGGGACACGATGTGATGCCACCTGATACACTCAACATATTAGCCTTTGAGCAAAGAAGTGCCTCGTTATTTTGAATTTCCAGCCTTGCTTTGATGTTTTGTTTGTCATCTTGATATGTCAGCATTGTGACATCGTTCCAGTATAGGATGTCCCGATTTGAGAAAATGTTGGCTATGTATCGCTCCCCTTTTCAATGCCATGTGGCAGCGTCGTTTCACCTTTGGTTGGATATATTTGGCCTAGAATCAGATCCAAAACGATGTTTGATTGTGTGCCATCTCAAATGAAATTGTCATGCAAATCTCTCTAAACTTGAAGTATAGTATGATCCCGGACCCACTGCACCAGGGACTCGATCTCCTCCAGGTGACATGTGGAGGCATCCCGATCCAGTATCACAGTAGTATCCTCCAAATGACGGAAATGTAGACAAGATGTCTTATTTCAACACTATTGAGACGTGAGGATTTATAATCAATCTTACTGTAACATAAATGATTTTATTTTTCATCAGCAGAATTGAAAGAGCTTCTCAATTATATATTTTTTCTCTTCATAATATGTCCTCTTTATCCTCAGCCTACTTTGGTTTGCACAATGATGTGGACTGAGTTGGTGTCCTCTTGGATCCTAATCTTTTAATATGGTTTAATGCTTTTAATACTCACCCGAGTTGTCTTGAATAACAATATTAACACATTTTCATTGTATTTTACTTCTATTCATAGCTCTCTGTAGCGCTCGGTGCTCATTGTGCGTTGAGTCACTTTCCAAAACTAAACAGGATTCACAGTTTTTTTTTTGTGTGCTTCTGTTTGGTTTTTATGTGTTTTTAATTTCATGTTGCACAATGTTTCCGCTCTGTAAGACACGAACAGAGAACACGTTCAAACTACCAGTGAAGCTGGTGCAGGATGCATGAGACCAGACCTCCAGTGGATCTGGTGAGAATCAGAGAAGGTTCGTGTCTCTGAGGAGTTTCCTCCTGATAAACTGGACTTATTTACTGAACTTGCTGCTCCAAAAGCACCTGTGATGAATAATCAGTAGCTTAAAAAACTAAGATGAATCCAAAAGTTAAATCATTAACGTTGTAATTTGTTAGTTGTGATCTATGTTAGTAAAGGTGCAGATGACTCAAACTTCTTCCCAGCATCATTTCATCGGTGGAGCAGCAGAACAAAGTGGGGAAGCGTCTCGTTAACATTTTTATTTGTATGTCTTCTCATCACCACCTCAGCAGCTTGCACCACCGTTTTAACGGGTCTGTGGAGCAGGAAGCTTTTCAGGTACATCCCAATGAGATCTGGCCGTAAAAACGGTCTGAGAGCAAAATCTTAACAAGCTCCAGATATTTTCAGTGAGTTTCTGTTACCGTGGATACGGTCCTGGCCTTGTGTTTCTGCTTCCTTTGGTATATCAGTATTTAACAGCCAAATTAAACTGAGGTTCTTGGACTAGTGAGAATCTGAGCAGCGATGTGTATTTGGTTAAAAAAACAATTTGTTTATGTCATGAAATGATATATGTGCACAAAAAGTTAAACTTTTAAATAATAAAACACAATGTTACTGATTGTATATTGAACACGAATAAATATTAATCAATGCAACGACTGTGTGAAAGCTGGTTGTTGTGAGTTATAACAAGGTGACAAATACTTGTAACTGAACTTTGCTCACATTTATCCCAGGGCATCAGTGTCATTATTTATTTTTATGTTTCATAAAATGAATAATAAAAAAAAGTAAGACACAACATAAACTATTCTGGTATTCAGAGTTGATGTTTTTCAAAACAATCTTTCCAGAGTTTTTATACTTTATTTATATTAGATTACATATAAATCACAACAACAAAAACAACTAATATATTGCAATGAAGCAGAAGTTGCAAAAATATTTAGTAGCTTTAATAGATAAAAGGAGTGTTGGATTTGACCAGTCTGAGATGCTAAGTTTGTAAAGTTTCTTTTATTTTATTTTAATTGAAAAGTATTTTACAAAGAAAACAAGACATATTTTATGTTAATAATAAATATAAAAATAAATAACAAGTGTCAATCAGAAATTAGGGTACAAAGAAACTTATAGAGATGCTGGGCTTTTTGAGTCATACAGCATTGTATTTTTAAGAAATGCAATTAAAAATCTGATTAATTTTTTTAAAAGGGACATTTATGGATGAAAAGAATTGCCATTATAATTAAATTATTGATCTCAAATTTTTTTTTTTTTGCCCTCCAATTGTAAACCAATGTAGCGTTTTCAAATATAAGAATCTTAATAAAAAATAATTAGATGGATGAACCTCGTTCCTCCATAATTTGTTCATTTTAAAAAAAACTCTGGGCTATTAATACTTATCCGCTTATTTAAGGTCGTTTATTATTAGTAGTAGTAGTATTTTTATTGCCATTATTATTATTATTATTATTATTATTATTATTATTAATAATAATTAATAATAATTAATAATAATAATAATAATAAATCTACGTAGACCCCACATAACTGCAGTACCGCTGACCTCCTGCAGGTGGCGGTAACGTTGCATCCGACATGTAGGGAAACGCAGAAAAAGAGGTTCCGCTTCCGGATCAACAGTCTCCTTCACAAACACGCAAAATGCTGTCCCGACTTTCGCGGCTCGGGCTGGTTTTGCCCCGGTCCCTCTCCGTCCCGCCGGCCCGATTCGTGTCCCAGTCCAAGCCGAGCGGAGCCGCCGGCTCGGCCGCCGTGACGGAGCTGCCGCCGCAGGCGGCGGCGGCCGAGCACGGCGAGGTCAGCCCGTTCGTCAAGGTGAGTCCTGCACAACCACAACACTGACGGCTGACTACCACTGGCGATCAACCAGTGGAACTTCAATGATGATAACCAGTAGGCTACCCGAGTTTTATCATATGGGGACAGATAATTTGTGCTGATTACAAATAATATATTACAAATAATAGCACTGACCAAAACACCTGCAGAAATACTGCAGGAATGACATAGCAGCAGTTAAATGCAGCCTTCTGTAAGCTGTAAATATCCACTGGGCTTACATCAAATACATCAAAACACAACAATAAAAAACCGTTTTCTGAACTTATCAATATGACTGTCCTTTACAGGATAAGTAAAATGGATCACTGCAAAAACTCAAAATCTTAACAAGAATATTTGTCCTATTTCTAGTAAAAATGTCTCATTTTAGTAAAAAAAATCTCATTACACTTAAAACAAGACTCGTCACTTGAAAAAACTATTTTCACCTGTTTCAAGTAGATTTTCACTTGAAATAAGTAGAAAAATCTACCAGTGTATGGGTTGTATTATTGTTCCAATATTATTTGTGTGTGCGTATCTCAATCTGTGTGTGCGTAAAAAGATTTGTGTGTCTGTATTCAGATTTGTGTGTGCGTAAAAAGATTTGTGTGTCCGTATTCACATTTGTGTGTGCGTAAAAAGATTTGTGTGTCTGTATTCATATTTATGTGTGCGCAAAAATCAGCCGGGAGCTCTCGATTGGCTGTCTTTGCACACGTGGATTTTGACACACTTCTGCCGCGGCAAATCTGTAAAAAGATCTGTGTGTAAAACGATTTGTGCGGCCGTAACTTTTCCTTTGCCCTGAGCTCGGACTCACAGGCAGTGCAGTTTAAAAGTCCAAACAATGTCTAATATGATCAGAAACCCGATGGAACTGCTGCAGGTAAACGTACTGACTGAGTGCTACGCGCCGACTAGTGGTGTGAAGGCTGCATTGCTGTAGCCTGGCGTGAGCCTGTGAGTCCGAGCTCAGGGCAAAAGAAAAGTTACGGACGCACAAATCGTTTTACACACAGATCTTTTTACAGATTTGCCGCGGCAGAAGTGTGTCAAAATCCACGTGTGCAAAGACAGCCAATCGAGAGCTCCCGGCTGATTTTTGCGCACACATAAATATGAATACAGACACACAAATCTTTTTACGCACACACAAATGTGAATACGGACACACAAATCTTTTTACGCACACACAAATGTGAATACAGACACACGAATCTTTTTACGCACACACAAATCTGAATACAGACACACGAATCTTTTTACGCACACACAAATCTGAATACAGACACACGAATCTTTTTACGCACACACAAATCTGAATACAGACACACAAATCTTTTTACGCACACACAGATTGAGATACGCACACACAAATAATATTGGAACAATATTACCCCCATACCAGTGGAACAAGATTTTTTTGCTTGTAATAAGAAGATAAATCTTGTCCCACTGGCAGATTTTTCTACTTATTTCAAGTGAAAATTTACTTGAAACAGGTGAAAATATTCAAATAAGTTATTTTTCTGGTGATGACTCTAAATGTTGAAATAGCAGTAAAACCACATTCATTGATGAAATGACATAAGGGATGGAAAGGGGGGATGGCAGTTTTACAGGGGGGGTGATTTTGAACGTTTTTATTTCAGGGGGGATGCCATCACATCTCATCCGCCCTCAACTCGAGTACTGATAATAAGTGTAACAACAAAGGGATCAATGCTGCCTGGAAATCAATAGTATTTTATGATTATAACCGGGGATTTAAACCTGAAGAGAATGAGAAAATAACTGTGTCTATGTTGATAAAAGCTCATTCTAAATATATATTAGATGGCCTATTTTCCCCAAAGATTAAGGAAACTCACTTTAAAATATTGTGTAAAGTGTAGTTGTTCGAAGTTGATCAATATGCTTTCTGTAATGTAGCAGATGAAACTTTAGAACATATGTTTTTCCTGTGTCCTGTGTCCAGAAACTTCTCGTTACTACTTATATATTATTACTTACTCTGGAATAAGCTGCCCCCAGAAATGCGCACCATCACTGACTTTGCGGTTTTTAAATCCAGACTTAAAACCTATTTATTTAGACTGGCTTATAATATGCAGTATTGATGTGAAGTATTCTTAATTTAATTTTAACGGTTTTATTATGTCGTTTTTAAATTGTTTTGTTTTAATGTGGATTTTAATGGAAAGCACTTTGGTCACCCTGTGTGTTGTAAAGGGCTTTATAAATAAACATTGATATATATATATATATATATATATATATATATATATATATATCTCGTTTTCTGCTTTTTTGATGCATGCCTCAGTCCTTGCTCCTCTTTTTGGCACTTTTGTTTGCCTGATTTTTTTTTTTAAATACTGTGATACTTTTATAGTTTGCACTTCATAAAAACCCCTGTTTTGTCTTTTATTTCAATATATAGTTAATAGTTTTTTTCTATATAGCTCTATATTTGACAGCATCTCATATTATGTCTAATAAATATACTATCATCCTAAAAAAAAAACACTGAAGGCTGATTTATTGTTCCGCAATACACCAACGCAGAGCCTACAGCGTCGATTTAACGCGGAACCATAAATCAGGCTTGACGCCATTCTGCAGGAACTGACGCTTTGCATGACACAAACACCAAGATGAGCTGGTTTTTCTCCCTCCACGCCGGTGTCATTGATTATGACCGATTAGGACGACTGTTTATGGTCAGATCCAGCGGAGTGTCCCGGTCGGGTTAAGACCTGGACTCTGGTCCACCAGGGAACTGGATCCTACAGTTTTCTTCTGGGACTTTGCTTCTGCCACAAGGGAAATATTTTTTTTAAATTATTGATTGAAAACTCTGATCCTTCAGTTCATTCGTTCTTTGAGGCTTGAATGTTGCTGGACCAGGGCTGGACCAGGGCTGGACCAGGGCTGGACCAGGGCTGGACCAGGGCTGGACCAGGGCTGGACCAGGGCTGGACCAGGGCTGGACCAGGGCTGGACCAGGGCTGGACCAGGGCTGGACCAGGGCTGGACCAGGGCTGGACCAGGGCTGGACCAGCTGAAGTAAACCCACATCACAGAGGCCCTTCAGGCTGGCAGGGACCAGGCGAGACGGGTCCATCACCTCTCTTTTCCTGACGCACCATCACCATCATCCACCCAGCAGGGAGGATCTGGACTCTCCACAGCACATCTGGTTCTTCCCAGGACGCCCAGGACGCCACAGTCTCCAGAATTAAGAATTAGAAGAATTAAGAATTAAAGGAGCATGAGGCTCCTTTTAAGAAATGAGACTCTCTAGCGCCACCCTTCACCACGACGGCCGTCGGGGGTACTGCAGCCAACAGTGAAGCCGGCACGGGAGAACGGGGAGAACGTGCATGCAGCGTCATGTGACGTCACATCCGCCGCCCAGCGCGGGAAATTCAGAGTCCGAATTGCAGCACATTTTGCAGCACACAGCCTGTTCAAGGCAACGGAGACATACGGTAGAGGGCTCATTCTTTTTGGTTTGGAACGCTTCATCTGACATTATTACTAGAAAACTTAAAACATATACGCATTTTTTTTCATAAATCCTGCCTCAATCCTGCCTCATGCTCCTTTAAGCCCTTTTTCCCAGTAATTTGACCGCCCCCAACACGCACACATATGTTACAAAAATTACTAGGAATTTGTTTCTATAAAATGAAGCAGCAGTTTTGTATTTCTGTTTTTTTGTGTTTCTTGTTGGGTTTTATTTTTTAATGCACGGCTGGATTCACTGATTTTTTTATGATCATGTTTCACGTGCACACCAGTCAGTTCCTGTTTAAATTTTGTGGTCAAGTCAACTAGTTTTCTTTCAAATGTTCAGACACGTGAGAAAACGCACAAATACACTGAGTTTCTGCACTGTACAGTATCAGTATTGTAAACTTTGTCTCTTAAAACTGAGATCACTTGACAACTCCATCTATCCTTCGTAACCAGACGTTCATGATTGTGATTGCGGTGCCCCTAAATGCTTGTTTACTGTTAAAATTACACGTCCGAGGGACGAGAAGCTCCCGCTTGACTGAGCTGACGGAGATAGATAACAGCTGCACCTGTCACTCACTCCCTGCTGGCATTTTATAAAATAAATGATGACTGTTTAAAAAAAAAACAAAAAACCTTGAGGTGTGTTTTTAAATGGCATTTGTGTACCAATTTGTAAAATGTAGTTGCAGAGTCTCTAAACACGCTAACCATCCGGCAGGAGGTTAATGCGAGGCCGCTTGGAGACCTTTGTGTTTGTTGACGTTCATCCTTCCCCGTCCTCTCTCTGTGTCCTGCTAGAATCCAGACTACCATGGCTTCTCCGCTGATCCAGTGGAGGATGAGTTTAACATGAAGGTGGGCTTCTTCTTCGGCATCTCGGTGGTTCTCGTTATCGGAGCAACATTTATCCACTATTTGCCAGACCACGGGTGAGTGCTCCCTTCTTTCTGCTCTTATGAGGCAACAGAGACGAGTCTGCTGACTCATGTTTTCAGCTTTGTTAGCCTGACTGTGATTATCAGCGCTAAATGTTTTCACTTGCATGTTCAGTGTTTTCCCCCTGGCTTTAACTTGAGCGGTTTTGTGTAAGGAGATTATTAATCCGTCCTTATTCCATCTCAACTGTCCACCAAAATCTGTTCCTGAGCGTACTAGGGGTGAGCTACTAACACAATATTTGCAGAAGTGTAGCAGCGCCGGACGACATCCTGTCTCATCCCGGTGCCCAAGAAGAAGCCCGTTAGTGAACTGATTGATCACAGGCCAGTTGCATTGACATCCTGAGACCTCCCGGACCGACTCCTGTCTCGAGTTTCCAGTGTTTGAGGCCGACTCAAGTCCAAGTTATTTAAGAAAATTCAGCAACGCTCTCGCTGCAGGCAAAAGCGACCCAAGTTGGATCATCTGAACCGCTCAATTGACACGAAATCCGATTTCTTTTATTTATTTTGGGGTTACTTCCATATGTGGTGCTAAATCAGATATGTATCTGATGTTTTCTAATGCAACAACAGATATTGAAGCCATCGCTCCACACATGGTCAGGATTAAAAACTTTGCTCTCCTTTTTTCTCAGGTTTCTTCTCATTATGATTACTATGAATTTGTAAGTGAAGTCAGTAACATTTTAATTGACTCACAAATAAACGGTTTATCTTGACAGTAGCTCTTTAGTGCTGCTGACATGGATACGGCTCCAACCTAACATCCGCAGGCGCTGCAGCTCTGCATCGTAGCAGCGGCTAGCAACCTGTGAAAGAACCCAACAAAACAGAGTTTTAACTTCCAGAGAAGTAAAGGATTCACTGCCTCGGGCCATTTTCAACTCTTCTCCTACTACAAACTGAACACAAAGCATTTTTTTCAGCTTACCTACGGGATGCTCTATGGCACCTGAGCTGTCCCTGATCACAAGCTTTATTAAACAGAGGTTTTAAGCTTAATCCTAAAGGTAGAAAGGGTGTCTGTTTGAAGTGGCCGCTGGTTCTTGATACCTGAAGGTTCCACCTCCCGTTCTGCTGTAGAACCTCTAGAAACCACGAGTGAAGCTGCTGTCTGAGAGACAAGTGTAGAACCATGAGCTCAATAAGATATGATGGCCTTTGAGAGCTTTATATTGGAGGGGAAGGATTTTAAACTCTGTTCTGGATTTCTAAAACTGGAGAAATATGATCTCTGCTGAATCCCAGAAACATGTTTAATATGCAAATTAAAGGACAGATTCTGGCCAAAAATAACTCCCCAGTTCCCAGCTATAGTACTAGAGGCCAAGGTAAGGTATGGACAATATATCTGTGAAGAATTGAGGTCCAAATACAACTTCAGTTTTATCTGAATTTAGCTGGAGTAGGTTTTGAGTCCTCCACGTCTGTGTCTTCAAGACATGCTTGTAGTTTGAATTGAATTTAATTGTATTTGAATTTATTTCAGACGATTGCCACAAAAGTGATCGGTAAACAGTATTTATAAAAGAACAATCCCAAACAACATGTAGATATTCAACAACATTAGCTCATTGTCTCAATATATATTCATATATACATTTGTACATAATAATAAAAAAAATATAATGAAAATTTCCAATTGAATAAACTCGTAGGTATTTATACCTTCAGATATGACATTGTTTGATGCAAATTGTCTGAAAAGGGATATGAATAACCAACTGGTTATCATTAATTGATGGTTTTGATATGTTAAAGATGAAGTTTCTCTGTGTGGCCCTCACTGTTTGATCGTCTTTGCCATCCAGGATGCGCCAGTGGGCCAGAAGAGAGGCAGAACGGCTCGTGGTGGAGAGAGAAAAGAAGGGTCTACCGTTCATTACTGAGAACTACTACGACACGAGCAAGATCATTCTGCCCACCGCTGGAGAGAAGTAGTACATCCAGCCCTGACCTACTGTATCACCTGGTTAATGTATTTCACTATGATAGAATAAATGATGTTCTTGTTATTTGTGGGGAATGACTGCGTTTTAATTAAAGTTAACTGTCCAGACTTTAAAGACTGTGGATGCTCGTCCTCAGGCGTGCACTTCAAAAATACATGTAACAGTTATGTAATTATTCATGCTTTTGAAGCGAATGCACTTCAGTTATCAATAAACAGATAATTATTTATTTTGTGAAGATGCAGCAGAGATGGATACATTTGATTCTTATTCTCATTTTAGTTGTGTGGACCCTGAAAGTTACTGTCATAGTTTTCAGTGAGTGGGGTCTTTAAGGCTGCTGTGCTCAGTCAGCTGAGTTTCTCAAAGTGATATCCAACTTGACTTGGAGAACAGTTGCCCTACTGGCCCTTCTCCTCCGCTGTGTGACCAGTACTCACAGTTTAGCGGCATGGGTTGGGTTTGAGTTCAGCATCTCACCTGCAGCTTCATCTGTCAGGATTGAATGTTTCCACTAACTGGTTCACTCCGTAACATTTCAGTGGCTTTAATCGATCTTTGGCACAATGTTGCACATTTAATATATTTAAAAGCCAAAAATTACATAACATTATATGAAAATTTACAAACTGGAACAAAACTCTAAAATAGATAACTATGCAAGGGAATTAATCATTACGTCACTTTTTTAGTACTGAGATAACTCAATTAAAATTATATTTAAAAAAAAAACGTACCTAATGTATTCATAATAAAGAAATAATTATTTAGACCTTTAAAAACGTTTTTTCAATTTATTTTCATTTTTATATTATGAATACAGCCAGAGTAGTACTATGATCCAACACTGATTTTGGGTCAATGAACCAAATGACCGGGAAGCTATTGAGCTAAAATGCTATTGTATATGAGATACGCCTCTATACATATAAAAATTATGGACAGATTTGAAATATAAAATCAAGAGGTGTGTCTCATGCAGGCAGAGTGGTACTATGATCCAACACTGATTTTGAGTCAATTGATCACATGACCTGGGAGCTATTGAGCTAAAATAATAAATAAATAAAAATATTTCCATGTAAAAATTAATAAAAATTCTGAACAGATTTGAAATATGAAACCAGGAGGCATATCTCATGCAGGCAGAGTAATATTATTGTTAGGAAATGGTGTTTGAGGACCCAGATGTAGGAGAGCAGGAGGCAGGAGTTCCAAAAACTGATTTATTTTAGTGTCATATGTGTAAATAAAGACAAGTCAATATGGCATAGTAATGATATAAATTGCACCTAACATAAAAAGATGCACATACAAACATTAAAACATTGAAAAATCCTACAGATGTCAAACACTGGGTGCTGTAGGTTCACATAGCAAGTCCAAAAACAGTGACGATGCAGATCATGGTCTTGTTCTCCCATCTCACTGTACAGCTTCCTGTTGCAGGAAATATGCACCTTTACATCAGTAAAAATGACAGGTGTATATACTCTTTTACAACAATTGACAAGAGCAAGACTTGCATCTTACTTAATTTCACACAAATATTGAGAGGTTGTTTTTACCATCAGCAGAGTTGTCCCAGAAACATGCATTTTCTATTTGCAGACCTGCTCCACTTTTCTGCATGATGATACAGTTTACTAACAAACAAATGTTTTCCATTAATATCCATTCAAGGATACAAAAAGTAACCATTAATCATTTTGAGGGCAACAATCCACATACCAATGTACTTGAAAGGCTTTCCTAGCTTGTTGAGTTGACTCAGGCTTTGCTCCATCACACTGGCGGTCCACTGGTCCACTCTGCTGTGCTTGTAGTCATTTCCTCCTATGGCTGTTTCTATTGACTGCACAGATCAAAATTGTTTTACTCAGACATTTGGCGATGAAAATAATATTAAGAATTTTACATTAATTAAAACAGAAAAGTCGAAAACAATTAATCGGGATTAAAAAACAAAAAAAAGGTGCCTGCAATTCAAAATGATACATTTAGAGAAGGTGCCTAACAACCGCGACGGTGTCCTTAGCAACCGCGAAGTCGTCCTAGCAACCACTAGTCGCTAAACATGTTCACAGCCGGAGGAGACAAAAAATACAATAAAACCACAAGTTTTTTTGTGAATTGAAACAGCATATGGTGACTTACATCTTGTATTATTCGTCGTACTTCTTCGACAACGAACAGGGTCTGTTCGAGGGGAAACAAAGCAACAGTTTAAGCCACCTATACGACACAGTTACTCTCCAAACATGGTGTCAGCTTTGAGTGCACGAAAAATATGCATTTTATAAAACTGCGTTTTATGTTGGTTTCAATTAAGGGTAAACGGGAATTGCAGTTAGACGTTTTAAATAGGAAACAAACGTACCTTATCTTCAAACGAGGAATCGTCTATCATGGTGTCAAACTGGTGAAGCAACGTTCAAGCAGCAGCGTCACGTGGAAACCACACTTCCGGTAAGTATGATCAAAGATCCTCTATACATATAATGTGGCAGGATGAGGATGAGGCTCGACTCCAGAGGTTGGTAAAACACGTCTTTATTCCGTGACAGCGGAATCCAACTGACCAAAAGAACTGTCAGTTGACAACTGTAAACTAACACACGTTGCTAAGCAACCAAATAAATGCTTGTGACCACGCCCCCTTCCATACAGTCCTGATGGGTGCGAGGTCCGTTATTGTGTCCGCCACAGTTTGTTGATAAAAAAACAAACAGAACGGGTGTTTGTTGCTAAAAAACAAAAAAAAAACTGTTATAGAACGTCTCTGGTATGATCTTCACAATAAAGCGCTTCTTCTTCTTCTTCTTCTCTCAGTTTACTGGCGGATCGCAAGCAACTTTCAGGTGCATACCGCCACCTACTGTACAAGAGTTTGTAAAATTATTTCATTTAGCCCGTTTTAAATTCTGTTTATCAGCCTAGTGTATTTTAAGAAGTGCCTTTCTGGTGATTTCAACCTCCTCTCCCTTTGTTCCCAGTATCCCCCTCAGATTCCACTCACGTCCTTCCTCTGACTTTTTCCTGTAGTCGCTCTCTTTCTATTTTATACCTGTTACAGTGCATTAGGATATGTTCACTGTTTTCTTTTATTCCACAGTTCTCACATTTATCACTATCCCTTTTTCCCATTACATGCAAGGTGCCATTTAATCCTGTGTGGTCTAGTCTGAGTCTTGTTATAACTGTTTCCTCCCTTCTGTTCCTTTCAGTATAATTCTTTGTTATTATAGTCTTTTGTATTTTGTGATATCCCTGTCCTTTCTGATCTTCCTCCCACCTTTTCTGCCATATTTCCATTCTTTCTTCTTTATTATTGCTTCACCTTCTCCTTTTCCTAGTGGAACTGGTATTGTTATTTCCTTTTATAGAGCCATTTTTGCTAATTTATCAGCACCCTCGTTCCCTGTTACTCCCTCATGTGCTGGTACCCAACAGAACTGTACGTCTATGCCATATCTGTGTATTCTTAATAAACTATGAGAAATATCGATGAGTAAGTCTTCTCTGCACGTTGTTGTTGATTGTATACTTTCTAATACAGCTATTGAGTCTGTGTGTGGCGAGACGTAGTGCAGAGGGGGAAGTTGTCCAACAACGCCACCTGGGGAATTGCACCCCAGGAAATAAACTCGACTCGGTCTACTATGAGGTCACACAGATTCGTTACACTAAGTTAAAAGAGTACATGAGACGGACTTCCAAAGAGATAAATTACTTTTATTTAACAATGTTTTTCTAGATTTAAAATGAACATGTTTTCTGCAACCCGAGTGTCTGCTAAAAACCACAATAGGTTAAGGGGGAAATAAACAAAAAAAGGAGGACCAGGGCCAAACTCAGGGAGGCGGACAGATGAACGAAACTTAAAACACACAACACTACAAACCAAACCACCACGTGCCACAGCAACTTAAAGGATGTGAGATGGGGACCACCACCAGGGAGTCTGTCACGCACTACCCAGCTCCTGTCCAGGGGAAAAAGAAACAAAATTAGGGGAAGTGACACTCAAGGGTTGGATTATACAAACATTTAAAATGGCCTATTCTAAAACACTCTCACAACATTCACACCCACATGCAGACCAACATAAAGAATACAAATTAATTGTTTTACGGTAACCACAAATACTTAAATAGTAACTCAGCTATGGGTGGCAACCCATAGCTAAATAACAAAATCAGACATGTAACCAAAAACTAAACATAACCAGATGTGACTCAAAAAAAAAAGAAAATAAATAAACAGAAAGAAAAATGCTCTAAACAGCTGGCCCAAGGAGGAACCAGAAAGCAAATGAATAATTAGCCAAAAATAAACAAAAAGAAATAAACCAACAAACAAAGAAACACAATTGCGGTGGGGCTTCCGTCTGATTCTGCGTGGAGAGCCGCAACCAGAATTAAAACAATGGCGAGGAAGTCAGAGTGAAAACGAAGCGGCTGCACCAAGGCTGGAGGCCGCGGAGGTTTGACTTGGATGGCTGTGATGGTCAGCAATAAGCTGTGCAGTGGATCCTAGGAGCGCAGGAGGAGAGAAAACTTCTGCAGATTCCACAGCTACAGCAGGACAGAGCAGAGGGCAAAAGCTGTTAGCACAGGGCTACTATAGCCAACAGAGAATAAAAAAAAGAGCATGCATACCGATAAAGAGAGCTTTAACACTCTAGATCCAGTCCCAGTCTGCAAAACAGCAGAGAGAGGGGACACCACACCTCCTCCAGCTGCAACCCAACTGACACGGCCAACACTGAGAACATAATCACGGCGGTTGTTACACCAGAATGTGCCACACGTTGCATAACGTTGACACCTACACTTACCTTGTGAACAACCACACACTAATCATGCCAAGCTAACAGAGCACGCCAAACTGGAGCAAGCCGACACAGGTCCTTTCCAGGTCAATGCCAGAGAGAGGATGCGACCTGCAGGAGCGCAGTACTTAACAGGTGATGCTGATTAACAATCAAGCACAGGTGATGCCGATTGAGTGGGAGGGGGTGGGGCAGAGCAACACCCAACCTGCCACATGTGCATACCACCACCTTATCAGGACTAACCTCTTCCACCCACTGTAACCCAATAAAGACTGCCACCATTTCTGCTGTATATACTGATAGTTGATTAAATAATCTTTTGGAGATATTTACATCAAACTCAGGGATATATACACCTATTCCCACACAATCCTTTTGATTTTTTGACCCATCTGTGTATATTTTCAGGTAGTTGTAATAACTATTTCTCAAGTAAATACTCGCTTTACCTCCTACTTCATTCATTCTCCATATTTTTTCTGTTCCAGTATGTTCATGTCTACTTTTGCTTCTGGGAAGAGCCAAGGAGGTATATTACTCGTCGGTGTGTATTTAGTGAATTTTAATGTCTCCATTGCATATCTTCTCAACCTTTCATCCCTTGACCACCCAAACCCATGTCTCTGGAATTTAGAGTATTCCCAACAGTCCTTTATTGTCATCGTTGCAAGGTTTTCTTCCCCACTCCCTTTTAATCTTACCCAGTATGTAAGTGCCAGTTTATCCCTTCTTAAATCCAGTGGTGTCTCTCCTGCTTCTACTAATATTGCGTTTATGGGGGTTGACCTAATGGCCCCTATGCATATTCTCAGTGCTCTATACTGCAGTCTGTCTACTTTTTGTAATGACGTTTTAGCTGCTGCTCCGTATACTATACAACCATAATCTATTGTTGACCTCATAATTGCCCTGTATGTCAATTAATGATTTTTTATCTGCCCCCCAGTCACAGCCTGCTACAGCCCGTAGTAGATTAATAACCTTTTTGCACTTTGTTTCCAAATGTTCAATGTGTGCTTTCCATGTATATTTGTGATCTAGACATAGGCCCAGGTACTTAAACTCATTCACCCTCTCCATCGGCTGATCAGAAAGTGTTAGCTTCTCAATGTCAATCTTGTGCTTATTTGTAAAGATCATGTAACATGACTTGCTTGTTGACATTTTGAACCCCCATTCATACGACCACAATAAAGCGCTGTACTGAGTAAGTAAGTTTGTTTGTTTGTTTTTTTGTTTCGGTCATTTCCAAGAAGAAATGTATGGAGCCCCTTGCGCCATAGAAATGAAAGAAAAGAAAAGAACAAATAAACATGAAGTTAATGCTAATATTGCATTAGACCAAAATATAAATGTATTTGGTACAGATATTATCATCAGCCAACTGGCAGATGATGACACAACTTTTTTTTTTAAAGATAGACACCAAATTCCAACAACTATTGAAAAAGTGGAAACATTCTCTAAAGCTTCTGGATTAACACTAAATTTAAAAAAACGGGAACTATTGGCAGTACATGATACCCCACTATTTGTAATATTCCGATTAAATCAGAACTCAAATACATGGGAATTTTCCTTTCAAAAGACCAAAAACTAAGTAAATCCTTGAATGTAGAAAATAAGTTAAAGGAGAAGAGACCTATCAATTCTTTGCAGAATTCATGGAATGCTTATCAAGATGTATTTACCAGCCTATTCTCATGCCATTCCAAACAAGTTAATCAAATCCATCAATCAGAAACAGACCACATTATATTAAAAAAAGCCATATCGTTAAAGAAGCAAAGGATGAGGAGGACTAAAAGTTATTGATTTTGATTGCCTTAATGGAACTTTAAAATTGGCTGAAATCTTGGATCGAATATAATAATTCCTTCTGGAACTGTATTCCAAATCACTTGTTGAATAAAATGGGAGGATTGAAACTTTTACTCAGTTCTGACTATAATATTGAGAAACTTCCTGTTTCATTATCAGAGTTCCATAAACAGATACTGTTATATTGGAGAATGTTATATGGACATAACGTTTCACCCCACACAACTGTACTTTGGAATAATAGATATATATTGTACCGGACCAAGTCTTTGTTCTATAAGAACTGGTATGAGGAAAATATATGGTCGATAGTTGATCTAATGGACCCCAATGGTAATGTATTAAATTATGAAGAATTCCAGATTAAACATACTTTCAAACCTTTCAAATCAGACTTTACTAAATTACATAAAGCACTCCCCAAATAATTTATATTTCTGATCCAAAATATAATGTCTAATCAACCTTCTGCAGCCCCCACGGTTAATTCAAGGGATTTTCATCTTAGACAAAAAATGTGATAATCATTTTATTAGAAATTGTCTTATTGAAAACCTATTCCTTGAAAGACAAAACAAAAATGGCATTCTACACAAATTTGATAAAAATTCCATTACTAACACTTAATCTTAAACTATTTATTTATATAGCACCTTTTGTACAGATAAAATGCAACACAAAGTGCTTTACATTAAAAAGAGAAAAAAAAAACAATACTCCTTGACCCCCCCGCCCTGGAATGTATATTTGCTATGTTTGTTTTATAATTAACATTTTTGACACGAATAAAAGTAAGGGAAAAAAAAATCTGTCAAAAAACTGTCAGACCGTTGCTAAGCAACGGTTCATTGGTAGCGCGGTGGCGCGTTACGTGATTTTTTTTTAAAGAACATTACTATTTATATTTATACATTTATTTTTCAAGCCTGTAGTTATTAATTTTTTTGTTTTGTTCATATAGCGTCATCATTTTGCTTCAGTATTTAAAAAAGATATGCGTTCTGATCACCATAAAAATAGACACGTGACTATGACGCGTTCTCCGAGGCACTACGATGTGACGTCACTCTCCAGGTTGTGACGCACATTAGAGCTATAAATACCTTTTTGTTCCAAGTGAGACTCACAACAGAAGTAGCAGACCTGTACTGTACACCGTGAAAGATCTAGGAGACAACGTTTGGTTTTATCTTGTAAACAACTCACTTCTGTAGGAGTTTGAGAACAAAAAAGTTGAAGAACACTTTTTGTGGACGAAGGAAAAACTTGTGTTGTTTATTTCAGCCTCTCCTTTCAACTGCCAGTAAGATAGAAATTAGAGATAGAAATGCAGGACAGCAACTCACTTTATAAGGTAAAGTGCGGCGACGTTCTCGCTGGCAAGTCCTGCAATTACCACATTGAATCTTTTCTGGGTGAAGGGGGCTTTGGAATAGTAGCCAAGTGTAGAAAATCAAAAACAGACAAGTATGTTGCATTGAAAGTACTGAGAAAAGATGGTTTTGAATGTGGTAGAGCTGAAGCTAAAACAATGGAAAAAATCAGAAAACTTGACCCCGAAAAAAACAACATGGTCACGTTGAATGAACATTTTATTCACGGAAAACATTTTTGTCTGGTTTACGATCTAATGGACGTGAGTTTATATGACTTCATGCAAATGCAGCTCTCCCAACCTCTTGAACTAAATGCAATTCGAGTAATCGGTCAACAAATACTAGTGGCTCTCAAAGCAATGAGGAGCATGAATCTGGTTCACGGTGATATTAAACCAGAAAACATAATGCTGGTCAACCAAAAGTCACAGCCTTATAAAGTAAAACTGATAGATTTTGGTCTTGCCACTGAGGCATCTAATTTGTGGAGGCAAGGAGTCCTTCAAAATCTTCCATACAGGCCTCCAGAAGTCCTATTGCATCTCCCTACCTTGGATGAAGCTGTGGACATGTGGTCTTTTGCAGGTGTTCTTGCATTCTTGTACCTTGGCGATGATTTATATCCAGATAGGTGTGAGTATGAGGCCATGAGGATGATTTGTGACTTGAATGGTCAGCCAAATACTGATTTCCTGGATACTGCATTGGATTCAGATAGATTTTTTGATCTAGTACAAGACGTTCCTAAACGTATGTGGTATCCAAAATCCCCAGAGCAATACGAAGAGGAGACAGAAGAGGAGATTGTGGAATATCGTGGACTGTTTTCTGACTGTAGTTCTCTGGACGACCTAATAATGTGGCAGGAAAGAAAAACGGTCCCCAATGTTCGTCGAGACACACTGGCATTTATCAGCCTCCTCAAGCAAATGTTAGCTGTGAATCCACAAGACCGCATCACCCCAAATGAAGCACTCCATCACGATTTTTTTACTTTGAAGCACTTTCCTGCTCCCAGTAAAGACCCTTATGTGGTCTCTGCAAAGGAAATGATGATGGCGTACCACAATAAAGAGGAAAAGTCTATTCCTATTGAGTGTAGGGAGGAAAACAGTAGATTCAGGGATCACAAAATAGCAACAGCGCCCAGTTTGAACAGTGAAAACATCAATGGCAAGATTGAAAGAGTCCCTACAAACAGTAACAAAGAAAATATAAAAGTTCTTGGTACCTGTGAACCTGTACAAAGATCTGTGACAAATGAAACGTCTTTCAAAAATAGAAATTGTGAAGCCAGCGCAAGTATAGGAGAAATACAACTTTTACCAAGAATTGAGGTAGAAGACAAGAGCAACCCTAAAAACCAGGTTTCCAGTGACAGTGAATCAAATTCCAGTAAAGAGGATATACTATTTGCACAAACAACTGGAGACAAATCTCAACAAGACTCTAAAAATCTGGAGTTCAGAAACAAAGCATCTGAGGCAAACTTGAGTGAAGGGGAAATATTATCTGCACCAATAACTGGAGACAAATCCCAAGAAGACTCCTCTAAAAATCTGGAGTTCAGAAACAAAGCACTTGAGGCAAACTTGAGTGAAGGGGAAATATTATTTGCACCAATAACTGGAGACAAATCCCATGAAGACTCCTCTAAAAATCTGGAGTTCAGAAACAAAGCACTTGAGGCAAACTTGAGTGAAAGGGAAATATTATTTGCACCAATAACTGCAGACAAATCCCAAGAAGACTCCTCTAAAAATCTGGAGTTCAGAAACAAAGCACTTGAGGCAAACTTGAGTGAAGGGGAAATATTATTTGCACCAATAACTGGAGACAAATCCCATGAAGACTCCTCTAAAAATCTGGAGTTCAGAAACAAAGCACTTGAGGCAAACTCAAGTGAAGAGGAAATATTATCTGCACCAATAACTGGAGACAAATCCCAAGAAGACTCCTCTAAAAATCTGGAGTTCAGAAACAAAGCATCTGAGGCAAACTCGAGTGAAGACGAGGAAATATTATCTGCACCAAGAACTGGGACAGAAGACCAACCGGCAGACCCAACGATGCAGCTCACTGAAAACGTCAGTGTCCGTGAAATTAAGCCTGTCAAGAAACGATTTAGAGGGCTTCGCAAATTCTTCTCTAGAATACTCAAGCTATGTTGCATCCAACCTAAGAAAGATTAATAAATATTTCTGAAGATAATTAAAATGTTATTGAAGACAGTCATCTCCATCTGCACCACGTCAGCCAGAAAATAATTTGACACATCAGCCAGAAAATAATTAGACTTTCTGCCAACACTTTTCCATTTGCAACACAAAACACATAGATTAAAAATAAATTAAAAAGTCCGGGCAGTACGGTGGTCTGGTCATCAGCTTTTCCACCTAATAGCAGGAAGATTCTCAGTCTGAATTCAGAGCTGCAGTCTTGCTGCGTCTGCGTGGGTTCCCTCCGGGCGCTCCGGCTTCCTCCCACTCCTCAAAAACATAATTTGGTGATTCAAGGGGGACCGGAGGGTGTGTTCCAACTACTGGGGAATCATACTCCTCAGCCTCCCGGGGAAAGTCTATTCCAGGGTGCTGGAGAGGAGAATTCGGCCGATAGTGGAACCTCGGATTCAAGAGGAACAATGCGGTTTTCGCCCTGGCCGTGGAACGCTGGACCAGCTCTACACCCTCCGCAGGGTGCTCGAGGGCGCATGGGAGTTTGCCCAACCAGTCCACATGTGTTTTGTGGACCTGGAGAAGGCTTTCGACCGTGTCCCACGTGGCATCCTGTGGGGGGTGCTCCGAGAGTATGGGGTCGGAGGCCCTCTGCTGAGGGCTGTACGGTCCCTGTATGACCGTAGCAGGAGCTTGGTTCGCATTGCCGGCAGTAAGTCAGACCTGTTCCCGGTGCGTGTTGGACTCCGGCAGGGCTGCCCTTTGTCACCGGTTCTGTTCATTATTTTTATGGACAGAATTTCTAGGCGCAGCCAGGGGCCGGAGGGGGTACGGTTCGGGAGCCACTTGATTTCATCTCTGCTTTTTGCAGATGATGTGGTCTTGTTGGCTCCCTCGAGCCAGGACCTTCAGCATGCACTGGGGCGGTTTGCAGCCGAGTGTGAAGTGGCTGGGATGTGAATCAGCACCTCTAAGTCTGAGGCCATGGTTCTCGACCGGAAAAAGGTGGCTTGCACCCTCCAGGTCGGGGGAGAGTTCCTGCCTCAGGTGGAGGAGTTTAAGTATCTTGGGGTCTTGTTCACGAGTGAGGGGAGAACGGAGCGCGAGATCGACAGGCGGATCGGTGCGGCGGCCGCAGTAATGCGGTCATTGTATCGGTCCGTCGTGGTGAAGAAGGAGCTGAGCCGAAAGGCAAAGCTCTCGATTTACCGGTCGATCTACGTTCCCACCCTCACCTATGGTCATGAACTCTGGGTCATGACCGAAAGAACGTGATCCCGGATACAAGCGGCCGAAATGAGTTTCCTCCGCAGGGTGGCTGGACGCTCCCTTAGAATAGGGTGAGGAGTTCGGTCACCCGGGAGGAGCTCGGAGTAGAGCCGCTTCTCCTCCACATCGAGAGGAGCCAGCTGAGGTGGCTCGGGCACCTGTATAGGATGCCCCCTGGACGCCTCCCTCGTGAGGTGTTCCGGGCATGTCCCACCGGGAGGAGGCCCCGAGGAAGACCCAGGACACGCTGGAGTGACTACGTCGCTCGGCTGGCCTGGGAATGCCTATATCTTGTCTTCCTTGTTTGCTGGTGTCTGATTTTATGTTTTATGTTTGGCATTGATCTGCCACAGGGACGAATGGTGGAAATTAGCCTATGGCTATAACCATGCATGTTTACACTCGTGTTAATTAACATGTATAGTCCCTGTCATTAAATAAATAAATTGAAATTGAAATTGAAAATTGAAATCCTCCATTCTGAATTACTTAATTTGACTGTTTCAGAGAGGGGCTGTGTTTAAAGAAATCTCATTTTCAAGAGAACTGTACCAGATTCCAGATATCTCCATAAAACCACTGGTTAGTATTACGGTAAATAGCATTCAAGACAACTAAGTAGTAGTATATTTTATAGGGATTTATGTTTTTCTGATAAATGAGAGAAAAGTGAAGGAGTCCTATATGTTCTTATTACCAAAAAGTACAATTTCTGCCTAAACTAAAGGTATGATTACATTGCTATATTTCACTATTTTCTCAGGTAAATCATTTTCTGACTGTTTGATGATGGTGGACAGCCACCTGGTTCATACCTCAGCAAGTTTGATGCAGAAAAGAGTGATCATTCTCAAGTTATGGGCTGTTTTTCCTCACGTTTTCCCTATTCAAACTGGCCCAATTAGGCCCCTTTTCACGGTTTGGAGTAGTTCTAAAGAAGCGGCAAAAAAACACATTTCCCCCCAAAATCAAAAACCACAACATCCAATTTCACTAATATGAGACCTAAGATAAGATAAGATAATCCTTGTTGTGGTTGGTTCTACCTCGGGTAGGGGTACCTCGAAATCTGAGGGCAATTATTCCTAGACTATAAATTGCCTATCAAATTATCAAACTTCCACAAACACAGTTTGCATTACTGGAAAATTACATTTGTCATTACTGATTTTTCCCAGAGGTGACAATAAAGGTTTCAATAAAGGTTTCAATCAATTACACATAATTTCATACCACATGCTGTCACCTTGTGGAATAACAATGCCATTACAATCAATAGGAAAACCCTCTTCAAACAATAATGGTATCAGAAAAAGATTGTATTTGTTGTTTATTTAATGGATGAAAATGGCAATTTAATTCGTTTATTGTATGATATGATATATGTTATGTATGATATATTGTATGATAAAATTTACTTCTCCAGAGAATTCCATCGTATTGTAAAAGCCATTTCACTTCCTTTAATACACCTGTTACAAAATACGTTAATGTACTCAAATGCTTCAGTTAAACTTTCAGAACTAAAACTTGATAAAACACATCAGCAACAAGAAACATAACAACAAGGTTATTGGTAAGGTTCTAAAATGTAAACTATTCTTTGATTTCAATGGACCAGTCAGATTAAAAATTGAAACTGACATAATAATAATAAAAAAATTCTGTAAATATATTATATAGTGGGGCAGCACGGTGGCTTGGTGGTTAATGTATTTTTGTGTTTTAATGTATTTTTGTGTATTTAACTTCGTTTTTCTTCATTTTAGCTCCCTCCCCTTACCCCCCTAGGCTGCACTTGTAAATAAGAAATTTGTTCTTAAATTGCTTGCCTGGTTAAATAAAGGTTAAATAAAAATAAATAAATAGCACTGTTGCCTCACAGCAAGAAGGTTCTCGGTTCGACTCCTGGGCCGGCGGGGCCCGGGAGCCTGGAGTTTGCATGTTCTCTCTTTGCTTGCATGGGTTCTCTCCGGGTACTCCGGCTTCCTCCCACAGTCCAAAAACATGCGTAGTAGTTTAATTGATGATTCCAAATTGCTTGTAGGTGTGAGTGTGAGTATGTCTGGTTGTTTGTGTGTATGTGGCCCTGTGATTGACTGGTGACCTGTCCAGGGTGACCTCTTCCTCTCACCTGTGATTAGCTGGGATGAGCTCCAGCAGACCCCCATGCATAGATAGACCCACCGTGACCCTGCGGGACAAGGACAAAGCAGGTATAGAAAATGGATAGATGGATATTAAATAGACAATCTCTCCAAAAATAAAAGAAATGCAAGATTTTGAACTATGCTGCTGACTTTCTGTGCAAAAGACTTAATTTTGAATGTGACCCCTGTGATTTTTGCTGAGAAGAGCCTAAAACTATAGAGCACTTTCTCTTGCCCAATCACATTACGATTGTAGCAGGACATCTGGTTAAATATTGGAACTGATAACCCATCTTTTGAACCCCATCAGATCTTAACTTATATGGATCTTATCTTGATCTTAATATCCACATAATTATTATACTGGGTACATATCATGTACATAGATGTAAACCGAATAACAGCAAACTCTCCATTGTATCTTTGAAAAACGATTGTCAACTGCGGTTCAGACAAGGAAGGCAAAATGCTCCAAGTTTCATGTAATCGTTTTGTCCCAATGATTTCTTTAAAACTTTCAAATAAATGCAGTTTTTTGGAAAAGGGGTAAGGTATTTTTTTTTTTTTTACAATATTTGATAATTGACTTTCTAAATGCTAATTTTGGCAAAATTAGCATTTACATTTATTTCTTATAAAATGAATTGTTGGTCTTCACTGATAAAATTAGAGTATCAATTACAAATAGATTTTTGTAAAACTTGTCTTAAATACGTTTTCATATTTACTCGCCAATCACGCCCTAAAAATTTTAAATAAAGAGTATAAATGTAGTTTATATTACAGCATTTAATGTTTTACATTTGCAAACGACAGAAGTCAGATTTGTTGCCTTGAACGCAGCACAGGAGTACGTCATACTGCGCATGCGCAGTGGACTAGAAGCAGAAGGCTGGCGCCAAGCAGGTTTCCTCGCTTACAGTTTACACAGTTTGAATAGTTTGGACCAGAAGTTGTTTCAAATCAAATAATATTGTGACATCTCCACCGTGGACGGCGTGCGATTAAAGGAGGGTCTGACTGCAGGAGGCAGTTGCTCCGGGCCGGACAGAATCACCTGAAGCGGGTTATTTGAACACCAAGCAGCCTCTGGTGGATGCTGCTGCTGCCAACGGGGATATCATGCCTGCACTAAGCCTGAAAGGAGTGACAATAGACTTCCCCTTCACCCCGTATGACTGCCAGAAGGACTACATGACCAAAGTGATCCAATGTCTCCAGGATGTGAGTACAGATCCCGACACTGCACCTGGAATGGGATTCGTCAGTTAAAGGCACCTATTAGTCCATGTTCCAGACCAGATATCAGCACCACTCAGTCACAAAACCTGCTTATCATTTTTGAAAATATCCATGTCTGTAGATGATATTTTGGTATGATAACCCTTCCTGAGTGGCAGCTGTATCGTCCTGTATTTGCAGGATAAAGACCAGTTTGTGACATTAGTGGCTGTTATAGTTTCATAGGAGCCTAATGATGCTCTTCTAGTTTAAGGCTCACAATGACCTGTAACAATGATATAGTAGGGGGTATAATATACATTTCCTGAATCCTTATGGTCCTGTGAGTATTCCAGTTTTTGTATTTTGTGTCTCTGTTGTTCCTAGATGACACCGGGATAAAAGATAGTATATCTTTTAGGCGAAAATGTGTGTAAAAATGTGTGTTGTTTATAGTTTAAAGAGCTGCAGTGACCTCTATGTTGGTCAGAAAGATTCACATCTTAGCTTGAATGAATGCTTAGAAGGTCCCCTTTAAAATGATACCAAAGACAATATTGTGAAACATTGACAGATATCCTGTACATGAGTCTAAACCAGGATATGCACCAGCATCTAAAATGTAATTTTCTGAACTTCATGAGCTGATAACTATGATCCAGCTGCCACTCAGGAAGGGTTATCATACCAGAATATCATCTATAGACATGGATCTTTAAAAAAAATCACAAGTAAGTTTGGTCACCTTGAGTGGTACTGACAAGTGAAATTTTGGGTTCTGGCCCATGGACTATATGTAAATGTCAGCAGCAAAGACCGTCTGCATGAACGTGGTTTTAAAATTGGACCAGGTCTAAGCTGGTATACATGCTTGTAAGAAAAAGTCTACGTTGTATAAAGAGACACTAGGGAGTTTTTCTTGTTCTACATAAGCATCTGATTTAACACCCGTACCACCTTGGGAGGGAACAACAGTCTTTAAGATGTGGTAGGGTTGTGAGGGTGAAATCAGCCCATCCGTGGGGATGCTAAGACGTGGTCCAGCGAGCTGACAGAGGAATTCAGGCAAAGAAGAGAAAAACATTGGGTTTTCAATAGAGATGCACCGATCAGGATTTTGCGGGCCGATAACCGATCTCCAAAATCAGTTTCTGCTGATCCCGATGTTGCCGATCATAGCATGAAATCCATTAATTCGTCAATAGTTGTCTCATGTACACAACACTGACATTGTATTATTAGGTATAAAAATTAGGAGATGAGAAAGTATCATGAATTGACTGTTTTATTTCAGGCTGAGGCAATATGCAACATTTCACCCTCTAGAGATTCTTAGAGACGACTTAGACTCAGCTTACAAAGAGTAAGTGTAGCTTACTAGCTTAAGCTTTCCTGTGGCGGTTTGTTGTTGTAAACGTCATCTGATCGGCCCGCTTTGAAGTATTATTTTCCGATCTCCAATCAAAACCGATTATCGGGCCGATACCGATCGGTTGCCGATTGATCGGTGCATCTCTAGTTTTCAACCACAGTGGTCAGAGATGCAGAGACCGACAGGACAAGTCGTACTTGAAGTGTTATCAAATTTGGGCACCAGCTACTCTGAGGGATCCTGCTTTGGTGCTTAGCGACCTGAAGGTTTGTGTTTTGATGCACACGCTTTAAAAATAGCTTATGAAATCACGTCTAGGTTCATTTCTGTTTGATAGCAGGTCAAAATGAATTTGTGTGTTTATACATGTGTGTCTGTTATTGCAGAAGGTGAACGGGGTTCTGGAGAGTCCCACTGGAACCGGTAAAACCCTGTGCCTGCTCTGTGCCACGCTGGCCTGGAGGCAGTACTTCAAGGATGGAATTTCTGCCCGCAAAATAGCAGACAAGCTTGGTGGCGAGGAGATGTTTCCCAAAACGCCGCTCGCCTCCTGGGGCACAGCCGCCACTGATGGCGACAACACAAGTACGTTTGCACTTCGGCACGGGAGTAACCGCCCAGTACCCGCACACTTTACAGGTGGAGGAGTAAAAATAAACACAAAAACATCCAACCTATTGAGGAAACAAATGTGAAACCCATTTTGGTACGGACCAGTTTATTGTCGCTGCTTTACACGTCTCAGGACCAGAAACACGCACACCTCCAAAACATCATTTACCGTGTCATTTTAGTCGATGTCGAACCCTGCTTTAGTATCACAAGATCACAACATTTCTTTGCATCCAGCTAAACGAGAGGAGCGATGCTGCAGCATCACCCTGATACTAATCTCTTATTGTCCTACAGCCTACTACACAGATGTTCCCAAGATCATATATGCATCCAGGACCCACTCCCAGCTCGCACAGGTTATCAACGAGCTGAAGAACACTTCATACAAGTAAACTCGCACTCAAACCATTTTTTTTTTATTCAGTGAAGATCACCTTAGTGATTTCTTTTGTGTTTTTTTAACTATGTGGTTGCTATTTGACATAAAAGAGGAAAGTCAGAATACCAGCGGAGCGGCAGACTGTGTTACGTTGAAGATGGTACCGTTAGAAGTCTTGGAGGCTGCAGACAGATCTTCCTTTTGAGATGAAGCTCAGTTTGATGTTTTGTTAGTAATCAAGCAGCTTTTAGTTGAGACTAAATTTACTTAAAGTGCACGTGTGAGCACGTATGAGTGCAGCGGCCTCGGGGGAGTAACCCGTGTCCGAGCAGGGATGAAAGAACTGCTCATTGGCCAGCCATAACCCCCCGAGTGTCAGCCTCCGAGCTTCAGTAGGGACACCCGATGCCCCGATGATTGACGCAACGGAGCATCATGGTCCGCAGACTGATGCAAACCCATCACAGAAAGACGCCAGCTGGGAGGCAAACCGGGAGCCTCAGAAGAGGGAAATGTAAATAAATCCATCAGTCGGGTATCTCTTTATCAGTTTGGTTTGAGCTCTCAGGCTCAGAGAGAGATTTCAAATCAGGCTCAACCTTCAGAAGAGGAGGCTTGAGTCCAGTGGTACTTCCAGTCTCTCAGCGTTGCGGACGCTGCAGAGGCCGCTCTTCTGAGTCTCTTCTTCTTGACGCAGAGCAAGCTTTTCATTTTAAGGTCTCATCTGATTAAACCTGAATATCACGATAACTCTAATACGTCTCTGTCTCGACTGCGTCAGGCCAAAGATGTGTGTGCTGGGCTCCAGAGAGCAGCTGTGCATCCACCAGGATGTCATGCGTCAGGAGAGCAACCACGTCAAAGTGAGTTCTGCCGCTGTCGCGGTGACGATGGCGCGGGTACGGTCAGGAGGTTCAGGAGGTACCGAGTACTGACCTGAATCTAAACTGACACACACACAGTTCTTCACTTCTAAGATGGGTCATGCCCTGCCTTTGATTAAAAAAAAAAAAAGACAAATCAGTCTGCTGCGATGTTTCACTAAAATGGGCGGTGGATTTTTCAGGTCCACATGTGCAGGGCAAAGGTTTCTACCAGGTCGTGTCACTACTACAACAACGTTGAAGGTAATGTCTGAACCTCGGAGCAACTCGGATCATCTAGTTCTTCCCAGGTCTGAAATATGGGAGGAATGAAACCTCAGATGAATAACACATGACATGTCATTATTTGATAAACAGAAACTGGGAGAAAATGCTGACGCGGGATGTGAAAAACGAAGTACATCCGTCTAATTTCACAGGAATTAAAGGAAATTTCCCTTTTTATTTAAGGAAGGTCTGCAAACAGTGGATCAATGGACATATTTTGGATTAGTTTATTGTTTTTAATGTGTAGTGTTGTTCATCTGAGGTTGAATTTGCCTGCATTTAAGTAAAATATTACTTATTATGATGACCTGAGATAAAATCAATAGAATTTTCCCATGATTGTACCTGAAGTGTTTTGTTTTTTGGGTTTTTTTTGGCATTATTACCATGGTTACTGTATCGTTAATGGAAAAAAAAAACCCATAAAGCAGGCTGACATTGAATAAAAGTTGTAAACGTTTATGTTTTCTTTCCCAGAGAAAAGCACCGACAGAGACGTGTTGAACTCGATCCTTGATGTGGAGGATTTGGTGAAATTTGGAACCAAGCAAAGGTTGGATTGATGCACTTGTGTTTATATTCTGCACGTTTTCTCCGGGCGTAGCTCTGTACCGCCTAAACAACACCCGAGAACACACTCTGAAGGGCAGATAACTGTTGTGTGACAGCCCACATATTATATATATATTTTCAATTCAATTCAATTCAATTTTATTTATATAGCGTCTAATACAACAGAGTTGTCTCTAGACGCTTTACAGAGACCCATACCCAGAACATGACCCCCGAGCAGTTATTACATAAACAATGGCAGGTAAAAACTCCCCTAGTGGGAGAAAAACCTTAAGCCAAACAGTGGCAAGGAAAAACTCCCCTTTAGGAGGGAAGAAACCCTCTATTATATATATATATATATAGTATTTGTTGATGTACATCCGTTCCTGTATTTCACCCCAGTGACACGTTCAAGCAGAGTTGTGACGGGGCAGTTTTAGGTTGAGTAAATGTGGAAAAAGGATCTTCAGATACTCAGCAGATGTCATTGCATTGCATCATCATGAAAGTCTCTGAGCTGCAGCTTTGGTGCCAGAACGAGTCCCGTGGTGGAGTCCAGCTCTGACTTGAACATTTCCCTGCAGGGTCTGTCCGTACTACCTCAGCCGGTCCCTAAAGCAGCAAGCAGACATTATTTTTATGCCGTACAACTACCTGCTGGATCCTAAGGTGAGCTGACTCGTAGAAGTATTGTAGGTTTTATGATCAGTCAGTAAAATGATGACTCCATCAGAGATGTTGAGGTTAAAACCTCCTCCAGTGAGTATCAAAGTTTGTTGTTGTTATTGATTTCTTTTCTGTCACTCATCTCCCCAGAGCCGCAGAGCCCACAACATCGAGCTGAACGGAGCTGTCGTCATCTTCGATGAAGCTCACAACGTGGTAAGATCGTGTTCTGGAGATATTTAATTTTACTAAGTTTACCGCTTTAAGACCGCGCGATTTTGGGTGCATTTGGTCAGTTGCAGAGCTCGCCGGCGGGCTGGTGGCAGATCAGCAGTTAGCACTCTTGTCGGGTGTGAATGATGCTCACTGAGCCGTTACAGATGGTAAAGCTGCCAAGAAGGATCAGCGGGCGACTCGCGGTTCAAGCCACAGCAAACGAGAGGGCCAGGCATCGGCGAGGTCCAAGTGAGGACGGGAATCCCTGCAACACATGAAGAGATGAACCCAACGAGTCACACCGCTGCCGATCCCTGCGTCCCACTTGTCCTAGTGCATCCCCGGCCTAACTCCTTCGTCTTTCCGTCACTTACGTTCTGAACAACGGCGTGCGCCGCTCGTTTCGTCCCTCAGACCATTTTAAAACAATCCACGTCTCTTTTGAGCAGTTTTTTTTTGGTTGCTTAAAGAAAAAAAGCTTTACAGACCAGTCGCTGTCAGTGTGTACACGCCTATTCCCTTGGGGGTTCCTTTCCAAGGTGACCTCTTCCCATGATGCCCTGCTCTCCCACTTGCTGTGGCTCAAATGTGAAGTCTTTGATTGAAATATGCATCTTTTATGTTGTTCACAAGCAGCAAGTAAATGCAGACTCCCGACTGATTGCCGGTTTGCCGGTAACCCTAACGTGGACCCTGACCCAGACAAAATGACTTTAAGACTACCGATTATACTGCAAGTTGTGTAGTCTGAACAACCCAGCAACTAGTCAGTTCATGCAGTCTGAAAGTGATCGAACTATTGCTTTGATTTGTTGCATAACTTTTTAAGAACTAGAATTTTATTAATACTAGTATCATGAATATGATTGAAATGACTGTTTTTAATTAGACTTAGGCCCAATCCCAATTCAACTTCACTCGCCCTTCTTTTCTTCCCTAACCCCTAAAAAAGAAGGGGGATATTTTAGGGCACTTGAGATCTAGGGCACTTGGCCCAGGTGCCTGTCCCAATTCTCCCCCTACCCCTCGTTTCCATCCCTAACCTGATCAGGAAGCAGAGAGCCAAAAGCTGTTTTAATTTCAGCTGTAGCGCTGTTAATATGGCACTTTATTAAGTTTTAATATTTTTTCAGGTATGAAGGTAACCTTAAGATCCCCAACCGGGGCTCAGTTTATCCAAATAACGCCTGTTAAGAAATTTGACCCGATGTTTTCGGAGATGAGAAGAGCCGCCGGCCCCGGGGAGCAGCCTCAGCTCACAGCCCGAGAAGAGACGTGTCCGCCGGGTGAAGCTGCTCCGTCAGCCCCGGGAGAGAAACTCTCTCCCGGGACGCAGCTCTGTTGAGAATTATGCTGGCTGAAATAAATAATTTAGGAAGATGTTGGTTTAATAGATGAAATCTAACAGTTGTAGCTACGCCTGTTAAGAAATTTGCTCCGAAATTTAGAGATTTCTGTCTGCCGGCTCCGGAGTTTGGGTTCGCGTTAAATCGACGCAGAGCCTACGGCGTAGGTTACTCTGCGTTGGTGTAACACGGAACCATAAATCCCTTTATTCTGGCGTGATCTTCGGCAACTTTATCTGAAAGTGTGTAAATTACCCAGATAACAGCTGGATTACTTTGTGGTTTCTGAAGACTATAATATCAGAAACATCCAAAACAAATCTGACGAGTCACAGGATTATTTCTCTCTATTTCTCTGAGACCAGTCTGCCTGTTTGCCTTCGGTCGGCGAGTCAAATCGACGCAGAGCCTACGGCAAAAGCATTCTGGGAAATTTTCATACCCCCTCGCTCGCCAAGTCAGCATCTGAAATCCCTCGATTTGAAGGGGCTATTCTCAGCCCCTAGCCCTCGTTATGCCCCCTCCCCCTAGGTGAAAAGAGGATTGGGACACCACTACCTTCACGGGAACGCGCAAAATTTAGGGTTAGGGAAGAAAAGGAGGGCGAGGGGGAGTATTGGGACGCAGCCTAAACCTGCCCAGGTTCTCTGTAAAATACTCAGACATATTCTGTGACTGGCACCATGTAGATGAGCTGAAGGGTTACACTGAGAGTTTTTGATAATCCTGAGGTCCTTCCAGCCCCGGGACCTCATAGTCTGAATGTCGTGAACTCCCTTAACAGAAAGGAAACACTTTTCAGAACATCTCTGATACATTTGTTGGGTTCCCCTCGACTGTGCCCAGACAAATCATCTGAATCATAACAACCTGACCGTGTCTGTCATCACCGCTGTAAAAGTCTGATCTTCCTGCAGCTCCTGCTGATCATGTCCAGGCTCTGTTAATAAGTCCAGCTGGACATGCTGCTCCAAGCAGAGTTATTAAGCTCAAGCGTGTCCCGCGCGTCCCTCCGGATGACATTTCTTCTGTCTGCAGGAGAAGACGTGTGAAGAGTCGACGTCGTTCGACCTGACCCCCTACGACGTGGCTTCAGCCATCACCGCGGTGGACAAACTGCTGGTGGAAACGGCCCGGGATGCCACCCAAGGAGACACGGTCACCGAAGACTTCAACGTGGAATCCCTCAACTCTGGTCAGAGATGATGAAATCTGGCACAAATGTTCAGTCTGTTTACTTCAGGAGATGTATTTACTTGATTTGTCTTTTTTATTTCTTCAGGTTTAAAAATGAATATAAACGCTGTTGCTAATATCAAACGTAAGTATTCAGATCACCTTATTTCATCACCAGCTGATACGACGACGTCGCTCTGCCTGAAACTGCTTTAATGTCGGTTTTAACAGAGATACTGTTGGACCTGGAAGCTGCAATCGATTCCTATGAAGTGCCGAGCGATAAAGGCGTCACGAAACCTGGAATGTAGGTGACATGTGGCTGGGAGGGCGCGTGCTCGGAAAATGTAACGTGATGATTTATCTTGTGTACTCCTGTCTGCGTCAGCTTCATCTACGAGCTGCTGCAAAGAGCCAACCTGACCTACGACACCAAGACGGCGGTGCAGGAGGCTCTGGAGCAGATGATGGGATACCTGGCAGGACGTCAGTGTGGTTTGATTGTGCTTGGTATCACCTGGTTTAGACCCGGCTGACACCTGCAGACCCGAGTATGTGATCATTTATCCAGTCATTTGTGAAACTAACAAATACGTTTCTGTGCACGCTCCTCACCAGAGCCGGGAATATTCCTCAACACAAGTGGGCTGCAGAAACTAGCTGAAATCATCCAGGTAATATATGTGTATATAAGGAAGCCTGAGGCATATTCCAACAGATTGATGTTCAAATCATCAATGTATACCGTATTGGCCCGAATATAAGACGACCCTGATTATAAGACGACCCCCTCTTTTTCAAGACTCAAGTTTGAAAAAAGACTTTTTGAACACCAAATTCAATTTTCATACAGAAAATAATTACAGTACATCTAAAACAAATGATTATAACTATATATTCGAGAGAAAAAGCTTGTTATTTTGCCTCATTCAAATCATCATCTTGAAGATATCTGGCGCCATCTAGTGTTGTGAATGGGTATAACGTCTAGACCCCGAATGTAAGACAACCCCCACTTTTTCAGTCTTATTTCAATGCAAAAAACACTGTCTTATATTCGGGCCAATACGGTACTTGGATTGGACTGAACTGGGACTAACAAGGGCCGGTAACCGCAACGACATGTTATGAACCCTTTATAACAATCTATATTTCCAGTCAAATCTGTATATTCTATATCTATTGATGTTTGAGGATGTATTTATGCAGAAATATATGAAATCACAGCTTTCAGCACCGCTGCACTAAGCTCCTTGTTAAACACGTCATTACAAGAAACGACGTGGAGATCCCATCCAGCCTCCCGTTAGTCAGGAAGTGTTATGGATCCTCGGTCGTGTTCGACGTCCAGATCGCCGCCTCGTTGTGACTCTTGACTGTGTGGTGGCTTTCAGCTGGTGTTCTGCGGGGAACCTCCACAAAGTGAGCGACAGCAGCAGATGCAGGTCAACACGGCTCAGTTTAAGGTTTGTTGCATATCTTTACCTCCGCTTTCATCCAGGTTCTTTTTGTTGGTGTTTTTTTAATGCTGTTTCGAATAAACACACTTTTGACTCGTAAAAGGGTCAGTCAGCTTCTAGCAACTGAAGGTGTTTTTTTCAAACAGCTTGATTCAGTATATCTCAGATATTTCATGAGCTTTGAACCCTGTCACAACGAAAAATAGCAAATTGTCATGGTGGTTGTCATGGTTCCTCTTGAGCTGCATCACGATGAGCTGATGAAGTGATCGTCGCAGCTCCGCTCGCACTAACGTCAGCTGTGGTCACACGTTCGGCAGGTCCACATCCATCAAGACACCAGCCAACACAAGAAGAAACAGAGCACTGATTTGTGGGTGGCGTCTTCTTCAAAGAAACAAGGTCAGTCTTCTTGCTCTCAGCCTTAACAGGTTCTGTAGTATATTAACGTCTTTTGTAGTGTCCCGGTTTAAACTGTGGTCCGTTTCTGTGCGTCACAGGCAACGTTCTGAGTTACTGGTGCTTCTCTCCTGGCTTCAGCATGCAGGAACTGGTGAGGCAAGGCGTTCGCAGCATCATCCTGACCAGCGGCACCCTCTCTCCTCTGTCCTCGTTCACCTCTGAGATGAGGATGTAAGTCACCTGTTCCCCTCACGTCTCCACATTTCTTCCCCGGTACCTCGGGAGCCTAAATAAAGAGAATATGTGGTGGTTGGGAAGAACAACAGTCTTTAAAATGCGTTTTGAATGAAGGTTTTTGGTTCAAACCCTGACTGCAGCCTCTCTCTGCGGAGGTTGTGTGGGTGTCTGATCACAAGGACAAAAAAAGCTGACATTAGTTTCCTCCTCGTGGTGGTTGGACTCCCACTTGGAGACGGGGTGAGAAGTTAAGTCATTTGGGAGGAAGTGGGAGTGGAGTCGCTGCAGGCATGGATGGATGGACGGGTGGATGGATCCATAACACCAGTGATGACACTGCAGACTGCAGCCAGCATCAACTGTTTCTGATGTTCAGACAGATTCTGGGAAAAGCGCTGTCTGTTTTTTGTGTGTATTGTGTGAGCACCTGTAGGTGAAGCTTGAGCTTGATTGTGGTGTGTTTTGTTTCCCTGTTCCCAGAAAATTTCCTGTTTCTCTGGAGAACAGTCACGTGATCGAGCGGGATCAGATCTTTGTTAGCGTCATTGATCGAGGCCCGGATGGAGCGCACCTGAGTTCAGCGTTTGACAGAAGGTGGGTATCCTCGTCCTCACCAGCCATGTTGTCCTGTGTGTTTATTTGTTCCCGTGAGCGATGTGACCACCTTTTGCTGCTGTGACTTTAACACAATAACACAAACCA
This sequence comes from Cololabis saira, assembly GCF_033807715.1. Lineage (NCBI taxonomy): Eukaryota > Metazoa > Chordata > Actinopteri > Beloniformes > Belonidae > Cololabis > Cololabis saira. The sequence goes on from NC_084598.1 coordinate 13,462,559, forward strand.
TTCATCTCTCCCACTGCTGCAGGTTTGTGCCAGAAAATATGGCGTCTTTAGGCAACACAGTTGGTAAGCTCTCACTTCTCATGTCAAACTACTTAAAACCTCAAATTTGATGGATCTGTGATTAGAAATGTTAGAGATGGATGGATATATTAAAAGTGCAGCGTGACACCAGCACTGCTTAAAGCTCAATATACCAAAATCAAAAATGGGGGCAGAGTTCATACGATGACTCAAACACGAAATCCCCGTTTTCACTCCAACGTTGACAGCAGACTTTCATCAACGTCACATCTGGTTGTATGTCTGTCAAGTGGCTTCTGCATCTGTTGGTACAGGAAATCCCAATCAAAGCCCCAGGAACCGAACTGGTTCCTAATATCAGAGGCCAATGATTAGGATGGCTGGCCCGGCTACGTCAGCTGTAGCAATAGGAAACGTAAAGTTCATTTTAGTTATTTTCCGATTTTTGATTTTGTGAAATATGCACATCTGTAAAAGAATTTAAATTAAAAAAATGTCTGAAAATATATATGAATAAATGTAAAAACTAAGACAAATGAAAAAAAAGAACATTTAAAAGTGTTTATTTAATATTCATTACAGACATGTTTACATATTTTATGTTTAATTTAATTTGATGTTTAATCATTGCATGTAAAGCACTCAGATTTTGTCTTTTATACTTTTTAATTAAGTTTTACATTTCCCCCATTTCCCTCCTTCCCCTTTCTACCACGTCAGGAGAATTAATATAAAACAATACATTTAATTTTTAATGAGATATATTTGACAGTCAGCTCAGCCAATGGCTAGCCACTGTCACTTCCTCATCCGTTATCGTCTTGCTACGGCGCATGGCGAAGTACTTTGTGCTTTAATTTTGATTTTGCCATCAAGTCAGGTGTTAAACAGGATATTATCTGCATATGTTCTGCAGATATTTCAGCTGGAAGAGCTGGTGGTCAATGCTAACTTTGTTGAGATACGGTGGGCGTGTCCAGGACTCTGTCAACGCAGCAGATCTATATGCCACCATGTGGTCAGAAGTGGTATTGCTGCAAAGAGTGGTTGTAACAAACTATCTGGTGCATTTATTTTAATAAAATCTATGTCCTGACAGTTTGACTCGACATTATCCAGGAAATAATTATATAATTTAGTCTGTCTGAAATCCACCACAACGTTGAAGGAGACATTGGAGGGCAGACTCGCAAGTTAGCTCCTTACTTTACACAGTAATGATGGAGTGTAAAAGATTTAACTGTAAAGTGTAAATAATGCCAGCAGAGTAAGATCTTTTATCGTCGTGATCTTGAAACTTTTTTATGTTTTGTCTTCAGCCAACCTCAGCCGTGTGGTTCCTCACGGTCTCCTGGTGTTTTTCCCGTCTTTTTTTGTGATGGAAACGACGCTGGAGTTCTGGAGGGTGAGGTCAACCTCCGCAGACGGATGCTGGACAGACTCTTTTTTGTTCAGTTGGTTGTATTTTGCAGATTTCAGCTTCAGAGTTGGACCTTGGCTTATAAAACCAGCATGTGCGTTTGTTTTCTATCACCAGGGCAACGGACACGCGGATCGTATTGAGAACGTGAAGCCCATGTTCGTTGAGACTAAAGGGAAGGGCACCTTCACCGAGGTCAATTTGACTCACTTGTTGTTAAACCACCTGCACCGTTTTTGTTTATTCAGACTCATCGTTGAATCCGTTCTCAGGTGATCGATGGATATTACAACAAAGTCAATGATCCAGCAACCAGAGGAGGAAGTTTCTTTGCCGTGTGTCGAGGGAAGGTAAGGAGGTGGTATCATCATGATGGTGTGTGTGTTTTAGTTTTTTTACCACTCATTTGGCTAAAACAGGTAGAGAAAACTCCTTAAATCTGTGTCACAAGCTGGATTCCACTGAAAAGTAGGTAATTTTCCAAATGAAGGCATAAAGATGTTTGCAGCGGCTGTGTTCGTTCCCACCTGTAGCTCAACACTTCCGTTTCATCAGCCCGTCACATAGTTGTGCACATGTGGTCCTTTGTCAGGCTAGCGAGGGTTTGGATTTTGCCGACACCTTCGGTCGCGGCGTCATCATCACCGGCCTTCCGTTCCCGCCCAAGATGGACCGCCGCGTCATCTTGAAGATGCAGTTTTTGGATGAGATGGCAAGGAAGAGAGAGCCTGGGATGAGGGTGAGGGGGAACATTAGTGAAATCAAAAGGTTTTTGACGTTTTAGTGGCTCGGGACTGTCACAAGTGCAGTTCTTGTTTAATTTCCTGTGTGCTTGTGTTTCAGTACTTGTCGGGGCAGGAGTGGTACAAACAGCAGGCTTACAGAGCCGTGAACCAGGCCATCGGGAGAGTTATCCGCCACAAGGAGGACTACGGAGCCATCTTCCTGTGTGATCAGAGGTCAGACCTCTGGTGCTTCATAGGCACCGCTGATATGAACAGAGTCTTGTGTAGCGTCGTTAGCAGCACAAACCACCAAATCACGAAAATAAGTAAATAAAATTCATCAACATTCTCCCACAGGTTTAAAAACGCTGATGCCCGGGCACATCTCCCGTCGTGGGTCCGGCCGTACGTGCGCCTCTATGACGGCTTTGGGAACATGGTCCGGGACGTTTCGCAGTTCTTCAGGGTTGCGCAGAAAATGGTAGGCCGCCATGTGCGGCAGGAGTCCGTCGTTACTCTGCGTCACATTTTGTTCTTTCTCTGTTTGTGTTCTCATGTTTTGCTTTTTTCTTTCATAAACGTGTCAGAGGCCGGTGCCGGTGAAGACGGCTGCAGCGGCGTGCTGTGCAAATGTGTGTTCACCGGACACTCAGTCTTCCTCCTCCTCCTCCTCCTCTTTCTCCTACACCTCCTCCCTGAGCTCCACCGCCCAGAAGGCCACGGTCCTGGACGCTCACCTCCCCAGCCTGAAGAGGAAGAGACTCAGTGAGCATTAAAATATGTTTATTTAAATCCTCCAGCATTTCAGGTAAAAGTGGAGAGAAGTGAAGCGACACTCCCGATAGAGCAACTGTAGCCAAACCCTGCAGCCACAGCCCCTAGAGAAATACGCCTAATAGCCTAGAAATCTAGTCAAAACTGTCTCATTTAAGCAGAAATATCTTCGCCAGGGAGGTTAGACATATGTCTTGACTAAAATTCTTAAAACAAGTAAAATAGTCTTCAATTTCCTTTTAAAATTAGGCTTTTTTACTTTCTTAGAAGTTTGTTTTTTGCATTTAATTAAACAAGTTTTTTACACAAAGGGTTTACGGAGGCACTAAGAAGAAAAAACAAAACAAAACAGATGATTAGTAAAAACAGGAGATTAAAATATTAGAAAAGAAAAAAATAAACACAAAACCATTAGAAAGTGGGATAATGTGTATCTAAAGTATCTAAAGGTGAATAAATGAAGATGTCTTAATTAAAAAAATTGCAATGTCTTTAATTTAGTTTTAAAGATTGCTCCATTTGGAGCAGACTTCAGCTCCATATAGACTTGTCAGCCTCTCTTACCTGTTGCTCTGTGATCAGATTAAATCAGATGAATTCAGCCCCTCGTCAGCCCCTCGTCAGTCCTTCGTCAGTCCTTCGTCAGTCCTTCGTCAGTCCTTCGTCAGTCCTTCGTCAGTCCTTCGTCAGTCCTTCGTCAGTCCGTCACTCATCTGTTACCTGTTGCTCTGTGTGATCAGATGAAAACAGTGGAGCCAATGGGATGGCCAAGATCTGTATCGATTATGATTACCAAGTTCGGGAGAGTCAGAAGAGACCAGCCACCCTGCTGGACGCCCTGGACCGAGGGGACCGTCACCATGGAGACGATGATGCTGAAGGAGTGCAGAAGGTAAGCAGGTGGAGCTCCGCTACATCCAGCATTTGTGATCTGAACTGTGTGAAGATGGGAGGTGTCGCCACTCGTGGTGCTCCGTGCTACTCTGGAACATCAGCTTTTGTCGTTTAATCTCCAGGAGAACCATTTGTACTTCTTACACTTGTGTTTTGTGTTTTTGTTGAAGGCGAGCCGTCTGTCCACCCTTTCTCTTCAGTATGACAAGAGGATGGAGGACGAACTGCGAGGAGGAAAGCGCAAAATAAAGTTGGTGCAGGATCCGGTACGTGTTCAGGGTCTTCCATGCAAACGACAACTGCAGGAAAAGTGCCTGCAAACACATTTCACAACACAACTGTTCAAAGTTAAGTTCTAACTTTGAAGTTGATGGTTGCATCCGATATTACAGGAAAATCAGGATTTTCTTGATATTCTCCATAATAAGATGAATCACCTACTTCATCCGTGTTGCGTTTGCCATCTCGGACGTCTTTTAGCTGAATGACGACGAAGGAACGAAGGTTTCTGCTTTTGGCTAAACTTTCATTTAACACGATTTTCCTCCAAAAACTGTCACCTGCCACTCACCATCAGGTGATCATCAGCATCTCTGAAGCCTCTCCTTTAGTGGCGACCTCTTTGATCGGCAGGAACGTATCAGACCCTGTGTTGAAGCACGAGAAATTATGGATACGGCTAACAGTTTTGGGTAAACTCTAAATGTGTCTAAATCTGTGAGCTGGTGATCTAATCTGGAGACAGGCATCTTTATTCTAGGTTTCCAGTCGGGTGAAAGTGCAGATAACAGCCGGCCGATCGTAGCTCTGTGTGTTTCCCTTATTACCTGCATGTAAGACCACACATCTCTTGGAGAAATCCAGGTCGGTTATTTCATTTACCTGTTCGGGACCTTGTTTTCTCTTAAACTCTGGGACGTCGTGTTCAAAGCTGCAGCTTTAACAGAGTCGTGTCCCCTGTTGTTACGGGTGTAAACGTCTCGCTGTCTCTAGGATGACGCAGATTCTCCCCATATGTGAATTTGTCTCATACTCTGGTAAATCTAGTACTTGTATTTCATAAAAGTGGTTCTGCTTCCAAAAGATGCTGAGTGCGTTTCCCTCCCTTCTTCCTGAAGAGAATGAGCGTCACGGAGGACGTGTCGGAGGAGGGCAAAGCCAGCCGGGCCAAGCAGTTCCTGGCCGACATGAAGAAGTCGCTGAGCAAGGTGACCTTCGACCGCATCGTTCGAGCGCTGCAGACCTACAAGACGGACGACAACCTGGACAACCTGCTGGCGGAGACGGCCGTCTTAAGTGAAGACGCCAACACTCACTGCCTGCTCCGCGGTACGTCGGTGAAGAACCTGCACGGTCATAAACACGACTGCATCTCACTCAGGACTGTGTGAACCTGTTCATCCGTGAAACGGGCCTCGGTTCTTCAGCGCTCTCTTATGACCCGCAGGTTTCTACCAGTTCGTTCGTCCGCATCACAAGAAGAGGTTCGACGAGAGGTGTGAGGAGCTGACTGGGCAGGGCTGCGGGTACCGGCCCGAGCATTCTCTGTCCAAGGATGAGAAGAGAGCCGTCCTGTCGCAGAGCGGTAGGACACGCTCATCTCTTTCTGCCGTTTGTGAATTTTAAGAAGAAGTGCCGGTCTTGAGAAGCTGCTGTTTGGTTTCCTCGCAGCTGCAGACGGACATCCTGCCGTAGGTTTGACGTCGTCATCGTCATCGTCGTCCTCCGGCGGGCAGCTGGATACGCAGCAGCTCAACAAGGGCGGACAGCACCTGAGCCAGCAGGGACTGAGACAACCTCAGGCCGGTAGGACGAACCGTCCTTCTGGGAAATGCTCCTCTGATCCAGACGTATCCCGACCCGTTTAAATCTCTCTTCTTCTTTTGAATACCCAGTTAACCACAGATTGAAACTTGTTCCTCCAGGTGTTTAACTTTTCCCACATGTCCCCTATTGGACGCTCCCTCTGTGTCCGTACGCTTGTCTAAGCTCTTTATCGTTGGACTAGCTTCACAAAACCGCATCACAAACTTTGTTGGGCAGGTTCTGCACCGAAGAAGGAGCCCCACGTAGCCTTCCTGGCCGACGTGAAGAGAGCCCTGGGAGCAGAGCAGTCCACTCAGCTCTTCCAGGCCATCCACGGCTACAAGAAGACGGACAGCTACGAGAGCCTGGTGTCCACGGTGGTGAGCTTGTTCACCGAGAGGGACGAGAACGTCCACCTGCTCGTCAGTAAGTTCTCTCTGGTCGCATCACCTGCGCTCGTCTTTTACGCCAACGTTTGAGCTTTGAGCCCGGGTTCCTTGTCTTGAAGGGTTTGGCATGTTTATCCGTCCTCATCACAAGAAGCAGTACAAAGAGATGCTGGACGCTCTGATGGGTCAGACGACGCCGACGGATGGAGTCCCAGACTTGAGCGATGAGCAACAAAGACAAAGTGACGATCAGCACGGTGGGTTTGTTTTATTGCTGTTTGGAGCCTAACTTTATTTTGCAGCTGTGGTTTAAATGAACGCGTTCCATTTTGAGGCAGCTTTATGATGTAAATGCACGTCCAAATGGAAATGAGGTGCTGCTTCACAACTCAAGACCGCGCCAAGCAGATCTTTGCAGCAGTTGGCGATTTTAAAAGGTACAGAGGCAGAACCAGGGACATTTATTTCCCTTTGGCAACAAGGATGAAGAGAATCCAGCCAGGACTCGGGTGATTTTCCAAATCCAATAAAGACGACAGTATCGATTCCAAATCAATAAAAAAAAAAACGCTAGTGAAGACAAATATTTGTACTTCTGACAAACGTGACACGGTAACGGCTCATTGTGCTCCTTTTGTGCTTGTTTCAGTTTCTTTATCACCGCCGTTGAAGACACAAAGCAAGATCTCCGGTTTCTTCTCAAAAAGTCAAAGAAAATAAAAACGGCTGTCTGAACTTGGAGGAGAGATTTCTGCCAATGGACCAGAACTGCTGCTGAGCTCGATGACCACGAGGGGAGAACACACCCCACTAGACTGGTGGAAGTCCATACCTGATGGAGATCAATATGGATCAGTGTTATGGGTTTGGTGTTACAGTAACGGGTCACGTGTCGGGGAGATCGGATCAGATCGATTCACTTGATCACCACCTGAGAGGAAGCAGTCAGACGATATCACAGTGATGAGAAATAATGGACTCCAGATCCTCTTTTTTATGACAGAATGTTGATATTTTTATTTTATTAGTTTCATCGTTTTAATTTGTAAAGGTTTGAAAGTATAACTGGTGAACCTGATAGCGTTTGTTTTCCAGATATTTTTGTAATGATCATACTTTAATCAGGACACGGATGAAATTAGGTACATCAGTAATTTCAACCCACTTAATGTATTTGCTCTGTATTAAATTGATGTTATTGTAAGTAAAGATGTAGAAAAAACATTTTGAGCAAAATAGATTTTTTTTTTTTTTTTTACTACATTCAGTTCTTCCGCTGATAGAAATGATGCTGCTGTCGGTCTTTGGTGACTTAAATCAAACTTTCCCTCCTGGGAGGCGTTCACTGACTGGTCGTAATCTAACACTTCCATATAAACCCAGAAAACAACGAGATTCAAGTAAAACTCAACCTCAATACAGTTCAGAGGAAACGTCGTCTGACTTCCACATCAGCAGCTGGTGAGGATTTCTCATCCAAACATTCATCCTTGACTCAGTAAAACAGGACAAAAACATGTTTATTTATAAACGTTTTATTCAGTGAATTGAGTAACGCAGGTTGGTAAACCTTGGTTGCCAAAACCAAACTCTTAAGGGATCGATGTTTTTATGATGATCCAGCCGTTCATACAAGAATATAAACTTTCCCCTTAAGAGGACATCAAACGCAACTTCCACTCTCACATGTGCCTCCTGGACAGGGGGCTCTGGTAATCAATAGCCTTTAACGTCAATAGACACACTTTAACTCTGAATTACCCTCCACACTTTGAATATTCACACTTGGTTTAACTCTTCAACCACCAAATGCAACAGAAAACTCTTCAATATGGTTATTGAGGCCAACAAAATCACCGGCTCACCTCAAAGGCTTCTGTCTGATCCAGAAAACCACCTTCTCAACCTCCATCACTCCCTTCAGCTCCTGCTGTTAGACCTTTAAAGTGTCCTTTATTTCCTCTACAACGGCCTTCATAAATAATAAATACCATGTTATAGATGCAGCCAAACATTTCCTTCACACCAGCTGTTTTTAATGCTTGTGGTTGTGTTTTTAATATGCTCTTAATCTGTCAAAGGATGAGTTCCTGTCTGTTTAAAACCACTTAAATCACCTGCACGTTACCAGAATACTTTTAGTCTGGAGCCAAGTTTTAAATATTTAACAAATAAAGTAAAAAAAAGAAAAATCTAAACTGCTACTAACAATTGTTTTGGTAATAAATAAAAGAAAAAAGTTGCACCACTTGATACATGTTGGTAACCTTTTAATTAAAGAAAAACACAAAAGTCACTGAAATAACTTGAAACTGACCAAAATAATAATTTTCTTGAAAACTGAAAAAAACATTTCTTTTGAACTTTGGTTCCACAGAATCAATTAAAAAAACAAATAAAACCGTATCTCTAGAAAACACAGTTACGCGTGTCCTGTAATCAACATCACCGTTGTCTTCACTCTGTCTGTCTGGGTGTTTAAAGGGTTAAAGGTCATTGGCTCTGTTCGCCACACTGAGCTTTTTACTTGAGATGTAAACTCAGCAAAAATCTAATAACTAAAACAGGATGGATGTTACAACCCAGCTTGTTGGGCTGCAACTTAAAAAGGAGCCTGAATCAACAAATAAAGTTGAGGTTTTGTTAAAATTGAACTTTTTGAAGCCTGAAAAAATCCCAGTGCCAAAACACCATGGTGCCAGGGAAGGAATATCCACAACCTCACCGGTGAACTAAAAAGGCTTAAATTGAGGGTACCAAATATTTTTTCCAGGCCAGTTTCATCAGTTGTGTGGGGTTTTTTTTTAAACTACAAATCAAAGGCATTGTCTGAATTTAAATTTTGAGTTTCAAGTTATTTCAGTGACGGAAGTGGATGTGAATTTAACCCTGAGTCAGCGAAAACATTGGCAGCTCCTGTACGGTGGCCATATTTCTCCAAATTTCTGTTTTTTATTTGTTTTTTAATTAATGGAACTGTGTTCACGATGGGGTTTTTTTATTGCTGTTTTTTTGTTCTTTTTTGACAAAATGTTCGTTTAAATAAAGCTTACTTTGAAAAAAAAATCCCTTGGTTACCGCCGAGTTCTCGCGATAGTTCGCCTGTCAGCAGAACTTCCATCATGGCAGGCAGTAAGTTGCTCCTGGAAGGCAGAGTGAGTGTAAAAGCTTTTCTTTTAGGTCTCAGCGTCGTTTTAATCCCGCTGATCAGAACCTGGTTCGGACACCTTGACTGGGTCTTTGACTACCTGACTGAAACTCCCGGGAAGATCGCTATTTGTGTGTACATAGCGGTGATCAACGGCCTGCTGCTGCTCACATACAGAGGACCTCTGTACAAGGTAAACACACTTCTCTCATCTGTTCACCCCAGGGGTTTCATGTCTATTACACCCGCGTCCCCTCGCCTGAACTGCCTTGTTTTTCCGTCTAAAACGAGCTGCCAGGGTCAGTAAAGCAGCGATGCTGCTGCCAGCAGCTTATTTCTTTAATCTGATTATCTAAAGCAGATGAACAGCTGACGTCCCGAGATAGAACCTGCTCAGGTGCAGCTCAACGACCACAGCCTTAAAAACTACTACAATCACTCAGATCTGGGGTTTGGTGGGAAGGGTGTGACACTGAACTGATGTGGTACAGAAACACCATGATGCCGTGTTTCTATGTTTGTATGGGATATAGTTGTATATACTATACGTTATTATTTATTATAGTTGTTTATTATGTTAATTTAAGTCTATATAGTATTCACATCTCTGGCTGAAACTATTTGCCATTAAATCAATAATGTTTTAGTGCTTGGCACAAAATAAAGTGATTAACTGACTTTTTTTTTTTTTTTAAAGTCACTCTGATATATTTTGTTTGGCTTTAATAACATTCCCTTTGTGATCATTTTGGTAAGCTGCGACATAAACACGGCCACTGAATCCAACCCAGATCATCGTACTGCCTCCTAGGAACTGGGCATGATGGTGCATCCCTGCATCCGCCGTTTCTCTCTCTCATCCCGATGCTCCATCCCTCTGCAGCGTGGAAGATCTGGACTCGGACCTCGCGCCCTTTTCCCATTGCTCCGTCTGATCTTTATGCTGCCAAGGAGGCCTTTTCTTTTCTATTAGCCAGCCATCCATCCATAATCTCCTGCTCATCCAGGGTTGGGTTGCTCAGGCGAGGCAGACATCCTTCTCTGAGTCTGGAGACCGCACGTGTGGTAGGAACAGAGATCAGCTTTTGACTCGACTTGCTCGTCACCACAACAGACCAGTGCAGTCCACATTCCTGCTATTGCAGCGCTGATCTGCCTGTCAGTACCCCGTTCCAGTCCTTCTGAACCCCGATAGCTGCTTAAACCCTTAAACAGCTGGGGTGAGGCACCACCCGACCCCTGGCCCAGAGAGGGCCCATGAGCTCAGATTTGGAGGCGCTGGTTTGTTTTGGTTTTTACTTTTCATCCCGACCTTTGCACTCGGCTGCAAGCGGCTCCAGCGAGAGCTGAAAGTCTCTGCTGGATGAACCCAGCAGGACCACGTCATCTGCAAAAAGCAGCGCCAAAATCCTGACGCCATCTAGCGTGTCCTGGTCTCTCTGATTATATTATAATCATTCAAGGCTCATCTGTTCTCGTGGAGCTTCAGATCAAGCTGAACATGACACCTGGTGAATACTTCACTGACTATGTGCTTTAATGTTCAGGTGGTTTGATTTTTGGCCGTAAAGGCCTTTGGTCAACAGTGTTCTTTGAGTTGCCTTCACATTGTGGAAATATTTCCTTGAGTTAGATTTAGTCCCAGATTCATTTTTGACCACATTTCTTCCTCGAGGATGCTGGTTCACAACTTTCCTTCCATGTATACATTATTCAGTGGACGGTTCTGACCCAGTTTTATCTGTCTCGGTATTCTCCTCTGTGATTTTACTTGAGTTAAACTGATAATTTGACCCGTCTGAAACAGAGTAAAACATTTCCTTCAACCACAGAAGTGTCTTCTTGAAGGAAGGGGAAGCTCATCGCTGGATGGGCTGGGGCTGGGCCTGTGGTGAGGACTGGTAGGCGGTTCTAACCGGTTCTAACCGTTGCTAACCTGTATGTCCTGACTCGCAGGTTGCTGTGAGAGCCGGTTTCCTGGGAGTTACTTTTGGCTGCGGTTTGATCATAAGCTTCTCTGAAACCACGTGGACTCACTTTGGCTGGTACGTACCGTACATGTCTCTGCACGCTGAGTCCACGTCCGTGTCATTTATTCACTCTTTTATAATTCACTTTTGGAAGGTTTTACAGTCCCCTCAACATGAGTTATTGTACATATAAAAGTAACACTGGAGTAAAATATAGCAACAATAGCTGTAATGTGTGTGTGTGCGCGTGCTCTCTCCGCAGGTACATGTGCTCGCTGTCGTTCTTTCATTACTCCGAGTACCTGGTGACGGCCATCATAAACCCCCGCAGTCTGTCCCTGGACTCGTTCCTGCTCAACCACAGCGTGGAGTACACGCTGGCCGCCGTGTCGTCCTGGGTGGAGTTCACGGTGGAGAAGATGATGGTTCCAGGTGGGTTTGTCATCGGTCTGCGTTCTCCGCGGCTCTTTAGCTCCTTTATGAAAGCTCTGCTTCTTCCAGATCATCTCAGTTGTTCACTTCATGTGTGTGTGTGTGTGTGCTTGTGCGATCTTGAAGTTTACCATAGCTCTGCTAAAGATTGAAGATGTCACACGCTTTTTAAAGTGTAGACAGCTGGTAACTACTTACTGAACCGACTGAACTTTGGTTGAAAGTGTTCTGTGATTGGCCCAGAGCGGTGTGATGTCATGAGCCTGTCCCCTCCCGCAGAGCTGAAGCAACTGAAGTGGCTGAGCGTGGCGGGCCTGCTCATGGTGCTGTGCGGCGAGGGCCTGCGGAAGGCGGCCATGCTGACGGCCGGCTCCAACTTCAACCACATCGTGCAGAACGAGAAGGCCCACAGCCACGTGCTGGTCACCAGTGGGGTCTACGCCTTCTTCAGACACCCGTCCTACGTGGGCTGGTTCTACTGGAGCACAGGAACTCAGGTGGGAGGTGTTGGTTTCACCTGCAGGACATGCAGACGCCTCCGTCAGAGATCACTGAGCGGGTGGGAGGTGGGGATTAGAGTCTCAACAGGATGAAGCTGGCTTATTAAACAAGTTAAGACAGGAAATGGTCATCATGATCATCTGAAAGAGCTGAACGTTACCAGAGACGTTCAATAAACGAGACCCGCTAAGGTTCGTTTTCCTGTGTCTGTGTCACGTGACTGCCACGCCCCTTTAGGAGACCGGAAGTAGGTCCTGAGTCTATTGAGTCCTATGGGAAAAGTGAACGTGAGCACAGATTATTACCAATTCCTTCGCCCCATAGTAACCTAAGTAAATATGGGACCCATTTTTCAAAAGCCACAAACCTTCTGAACATTCTGACACCAAAATGGCAATTTCCAGACCGACAAATTAAGAGAAAATGAACTTTGTTTGAGACCTGTCTCTGTCTGAGCAACACACTCTCGCGAGATTTGGCTCTCATCGTTTTCCCATCGGATAAAATGAAGTTTAAAACTAAAATAAAACTTGCTTCTTTGCTTAATAATACTGTTATTTTTATTATTTAAGTATTTTTGGAAGAAAGTTGTACTGTATCTAGTGTTGTATGTTCCAAAACGATGTGGGGAGGGGGCGGCCACGCCCACTTAGGAGACCGGCAGTGTATACCATACCATTGCCAGTAACGGCAATGCGCTATCTTGTGTATAGAGGATCTTTGACGTTACTTTAGTAATTTAGAAAAACTTCTTCTTTTTTTTTTAAAGATTTTGTCGTTATACATTTTGTTTACTCTTCAAATGAATACGAAATGTTTTGGGGAAGTTGAGCACGGATGAAAAGCGATAGGAGAAGCTGGAGGATAGGAGATAGGAGAGGCCTGCTCTCAGTAGCTAACGGACAATAAATAATGTGCAATATCTGTCTGTCTACTGTTTCTGTCTGTCTACCTCACACTCATTCTACCTGTTTTTTTTGCACAGTTTTTTTCCTTCGCACTACTTTTATTTCCATCGCAATGTATATACTGTCCATATCTTGTAATTATATATATTGTTTACCCCCTTCCCTCCATGTGTGTGTGTTAAGTATACTGCTGCTAACATGTGAGTTTCCCCATTGAGGGAGTAATAAAGGATTATCTTTGTCTTGCTGCTTATCTCCCCTCTGTGTCTGCGGCCGCAGGTCATGCTGTGTAACCCCATCTGCATCTTCGGCTACACGATAGCCAGCTGGCGGTTCTTCCGGGAGCGGATAGAGGAGGAGGAGCTCTCCCTCATCCACTTCTTCGCCGAGGACTATGTGGAGTACAAGAAGAGGGTTTCCACCGGGCTGCCCTTCATCTCCGGCATCCGAGTCAACTAGTCCCAGGAGCCGGATGCTGGACGTAACGGATTTAAAGCACCAAAGCAGGTCAGGCCTGGTGGGTGTGTGTCGGCTGCCGTGGCAGCTACCCTCCGGAGGTAAAACCTTGCAGCTGGCTGAGAGCCTGCAGCTCAGACACACCGTGGCAGCTGGGAGGGCGGCAGGGCAGTCGGGCCGCTTTTGTTTTCTACCAACCTCCAGTTAAAGAACCGACGACCTCTGCTGTACACGTATTCCTCCCTCCATCTCTTTCACTCCCGTCTGCCTGCATGCTCCGACCATCCCTCGTGTTTCACTCATCGCCCGTCGTCTTCTGAATGATTCTGCTGGACTTTTTGAAATCACGTCTGAAATGAATGTTCCCTGAAGTTATAGTTGGATTCACAAGGTCAACCGTTTCCTTCACGACCCGGAAGCCTGAATCTGAATTTAATTCATTTCCCTTTGGGGAATAATAAAGTTTTATTTTATTTTTATTTCTTCTTTGAGAATCTGGTCATTCTTAAAGTTCCCGTGTACAACGTGTGGGTTCAACATGATATGCACAGCTCCATTTTATTAACGTAGAATTGCATGACAATAAGAATTTTTTTATTTCAAAACGATTCTTTGATGTTCAAAGACATTGAACAGCGTTATCACAGAAGCCTGGGAGGGACAAACAAACGCCGGCCCCAGAGTGCAGATCTCCATCCATGTTTTGGTGTTGAAGTTTGAAGTCTCTACCAATTCAAAAACTTTGAAAAAATCATTTTTAAAAAGGAACTAAAAAGTTTCAGACATTTTGGTAATTTAAAATAATCTAGAAATGTCACTGAGCAGTTCGGGCTTGCGTGGTTCTGTGACATCACAGACCTAGATCAGAGCGTTGATTATCCACCTCCCCGGCTTCACAACGTGATGCATTCACTGTCACCATACTGAGCATTCACTGGAGGTTGCTTTTCTGCTTTTACTTTAAAAAGAAGCTCCTCATCAACTGCAGAAAGCAATTGGTTAAAATACTTTAAAAGTTCCTTGTCTAATGTTTTATTGTCTGAGGAGGAAATCTGATTTTCTTTTTCTTTTATCTTTAATTTTGAGTAAATTGAGTTCCCTTTGCTGTTGAATGCAATACTTAAACATTTTTCACCGCAACAACCTGAATCAGTCAAACTCATCTGAAAACAGGGTCCCAGAGGTCTGACTCCAAGGAGACGAGTGTTCAGCTACAGAACCAACTTGAACCAGGTTCTGGATCCAGTTCAGCTCCAGCTTTACAACCTTTTGAACTACAGTTATGACTGCGGTTGTCTAGGCAACTGTATCCCTGAATTTCAGCCCGAGCGTTTCATCAATGGCTCATGAAGTCCATTGAACGTTTCAGAAAAAGGGCAGAACACGTCTCCTTTTAACCTAAACTACACATAAAGGGGTCGGACTCTGCAGCCACTCGTCCTTTGATCCGGACCGGTCTGTGACCTGGTTCTGCCGTAGTTCTGCTGCTGCTGCAGGTCTCAGCTGCTCGTCAGGATTAGCACTTAGTCGTCCCTGTTTTGTTTCAGAAACAAGTATTGGGACTTAACGGGTCTGCTGGAGGTCCAGTTAGTGAGCGGTTCCTTCCCCTAAACTGAAGTCGGCTGGAAAACTTAATGTTTTCCTGAAACCTGCGACTCCTTGAACTTTGACCCGCAGATGTTAACTCTCTTCTCACCACGACCAAAACCCGGCACGCCGGTCACTTCCTCGTCGCCCTTCGACGGTTCGCCACAAATGTTCCAGCGACCGATGAACAGCTTGAAATAACCGAGAGAAACGTCTCATTCTTGTAAACGTGTTCATGAGCTGAGCAGCCTGGAGTCGCCGCTGGAAAGAAACCAGTGAGCGAGGAAATTCATTCAGCAAAAACATTATTTATGACAGAAAAATGTTGGAAGTGTAGTTTCCTTTCAGGTTTTAATTGTTTCTCTGTTACAAACTAGCAGAATCAGTCTGAATAAACCTGGCGGTCCTGAACTGGATGCATCATGACGTCTTTAATTCTTTACATTTATGCACTCTGAGCTTTCGGAAAGATGTACAGTAGATGAGAATAGCAGCGCTGATTTCTGGTCTTTTTATATATAATTTCTAAAGAGTGAGTGAGGAGCTTGGGAGTGGCGAATGAGTTCAGAGCTCAGGGTCACGTCTCCGGAAACACAAGTAACCTCAGCAGCCGTCTCGCGGAGCAGGAAGCGCCCACGTCGCCTCCTGTGATGTAGCCTCCTCTTATTTTAGTTTTGTCTTTGTGATGAAGGTGCCACTCTGAACAGCGGTGAGTCCCGTCAGTATCCCTTCATCAGCCCGCCCGTCTCGCTGGCTCTGACCCAGAACACATCCGGAGGCAGAGCTGGGCGTTGTTAGCGCGGCTATGAGACGTGTTCAGGTTCCCTCGCTGGAGGCGTTTGGGCCTCGCAGGGCTGCCGCCGGCTCAGTAAACCCTCATCTGATCCATCGTTTGTGGGAGATTGTAAAGACATCTGGAGGTGGCGGTTCTTTTCTTTATTTTCCTTTTTTCTCTCTCCATTCCTGTAAAGAAATTCCCGAGAACCCTGCGGAGTCCTTACTGTTGGTGTGTTAACAGCAAGAACTTCACAGTTTTAGGGAGAACTTTTATTCTGAGCAAATAGTTGTGAACTGTGGGAGGATTGTGCCGTTGGTCAACTCTAACTTCTGTAGCATAACGCTGGACGTCTGTCGGCCAAAAACCAAGCGCTGCGACGCTGGAAACAGGAGGTTTCAGCGAGCTGCATCCCCACGGAGGACAGACGCTTCTGGACCCACTTTCACTTAAATAGTTTCTAAACATGCAAACGGAAACGTTTTCTGGTTAACATCTGACTTGTGTTGAGGGTTCGAGTCTTTTCCTTTAAATTATTATTTCTCATTTCTCCTCCTTGGTCCTACGTCTCTGTTTATGCACCCTGCAGTGTAAAGTGGTGTGTATTTTGTTTTTGCTTGTTTTTTGGTGAATTAAGTCCACAAGCAGAACAGATCTTTAACCGTCTTCGGTCCCCGGTGGACGTGGCGTCTGGGCGCTGAAGTTGAGGTCAAGCCTCTTCTCGTTGCTTTATTGGACCATAGACTTTCTATAAAGAACATGAGGGGACACCTGAATCTCCACACACTAAACCCATCTTTGGGTTTTGCATTTAGAAGTGATGTGAAAATGTGCAGGAGAGGGAATTGAACCAGAAGTTGAGGACGCTGCTCGTCATTCAGGGCCTTGCCAGCCTCTAAAAGCAGCCATTCACCTTATGCATCCTTTAAGGTCTTGATACAGTTCAGGTGATGGACGTATGAAATAACCATGTAGATGTTACGACGACAAAGGTTGGTGGTGTCGACTCATGGCGTCTTTCACCCATCAGCCTCTGTAGCATTTGAATTTGTTGAGCGCTATGAATAGAAATAAGCCACCATTCAAGGAGATTTACCATAATATTGATTAAAAGGAACATAAATCATTTATATCTGTGCTATATCATAGGAATCCAGCGTCTGATGTTACTCAGAGGGTTTAAATGTTTAGTGTTGCTGGGGAGGTTCGTAGATGATGCAGAGATGCATCTGACTTCCAAACGACAGCCGTTGGGAGATGTTTGGTTTTGGACCTCGGCTACCACTCTGAAAGGCTGTAAATGACACTTCATAAACTTTTTTTTTTTTTTTTTTTTTTTTTTTTATCCAGATGCATGCTGAAACTTCAGTTTCATTGCTTCCACGTAACAGTGAGGTTTTATTCTTGCAGCTGCAAACCTTTGATCCGAGTCTCTGTGTTCTCCAGTTCAGGCGTAACCGTCACTGCGTGGCTTGAAAGATGGAACTGCCTCTAATTTCAACACTCAGGACAAGCGTAGCACACTCCACATTTAAGTTTAAGTTTGACCAGTGGCACAATCTACCAAAGAACGTGTTTGTGTCACGGGGCGAAGAGAAGACTTGTTTTAAGAGACACATGTAGCATATCTGCAAAGTGCACTGTAAGGGACGTGTAATGAGTGATGTATAAAAGTGCTGCAGCACGGGACACACTAGTAGAGTTTGGGATCTGCTGCATTTTCACTGTGTAGAGGTGTTTATTTATGGCAGGTTTTTCACTCTGACTGAAAACTGTTCTCTCATAACTGCATTTATTCAAACTTTCTCAGCACTACTTCTATTAAATAAAGTTTAGTCTTATTTAAAAAGTGTCTGTTTTCATTGCTCTAAATATGCTGGATGTTTGATGGCTGCTTAAACGGTGGGATGTAAAAGTGGGTTCGGAGATGTCGACGGATTTCCTGGATTTGGCTGTCAGTCAAATGTTACTTGCAACTTCAGATGAGATCCAGACTGTTCAGAAAAAAAGACGTTCCTCACTAAAATAGATAAAGGTGAGGCAAAAAAATAAATAAACTGCAAATGTAAAAGTCAGAGGAAGCTTCCAGAAAACATTGAAGGTGCACCAACAGCCACCAGTTTCAGGTCCCCAGACTTGAAACCAGAAGACACAAGTATTCACCTAAGTAATTGGCAAGTTTTTGGCCTGGTGCTGCTGTATCTCTCTCTCTCTCATGGTTTTTACCTGAAGGATGTGCAGGGAGCCTGCCGGGGAATGAAAGAGCAAAGATCTTTTAAGAGGTTTGATAAATAGTGAACCGGTCAGATGGAGTGGTGGTTGACAAACTCCAGCAGCAACACCAAGAACAAAGAGCTCAAGAAGCTGGAGAAACAACAAGGTTTGAAGGAAGAGATCGAAAAGACATAGAAGGTTAAAACAACAGTGGCGCCAATAAATGTTGGAGTAGTTGGAGCTGTGGCCTCATAGCTGGGAGATCTGTGCACAACCCTCAAGCTCCGGCTGGAGTTTGTGTGTCGTAGATCCAGTGACGGTCATAAGAGTAAAGATTTAAAAGATAACATTCAGAGCATGTAGTCATGAAGCTCAAATAAACAGATGCATGATGAGAAACTCCTTTTGCAGTTAAAACTAACATTTAGAACGTGCATCTTGTTTATTTTTTGTAGCTTGTTACAGTTTGACGGGTACAAAGAGTATTTTGGGTAATTCTGACAAAGAAGGTCAGAATTCTAACTTTAATTCAGACTTTTCCCGAACAAATGCAAGATGTACAGTTATGATACATTTTTAAAGACTATTGTTTTTATTAAATTATTTTGCATATCTGCACTTTTTACTTGTTTTTTTTACTTTAGTTTTCAGCAACTTGTGCTTTTTAAAAAAAATTATTTTACCTTCTTCTTTTGTCATAATTTTATTTCATTTCATTTGTTATTTACTGTTTAATTGTGTCTTGCCGCTTTTAATGTTGATGTAAAGCACTTTGAATTACCTTGTGTTTAATTGCGCTATATAAATAAACTTGTCTGAGCACAGAAGCTCTCAATAAAAGGCATTGACTTCAATTGATCTCAGAATTCTGACTTTTATCTCAGAATTATTATATATTATATTATTCACTTGCACATACTCTCCCGTAGGACAGGAAATGCAAAAGTAAAAATAAATAAATATTGTTTTATTCTAATCGATCAAAGATGAATGGATGCGATCAGTGACTCGGGCTTCGACCTTTGAGCGCATGCGCAGACTGGCTCTTCCTTTCTGCTCGCTTCTCCGCCATGGCGCCTATTGTGAGTAAATCACACCTGAACAAATGTGACCAAAACTCGTCTGCGGCTGGGGGAACGGTTCCGAAAGTGGGCGCAGTAAAAGTAGACTTGTCCTAGAACCTGTGGGTGGAAGTACGGGTCTCGGATCGGGCTGGGTGTGTGTGTTTTAGTGTTTGTTTGTCCGCGGGTCCGGGCGGCCCTGATACCGCGGCGGGCCGGACTCTCCTCCACGTGTTTACCTCCGAGTTTAAACATTTAAACCCGTCCGGCGGGACGGGGTTTCACTGAACCCCCCCAGGTGTGCCCGGGGTCACCCGGTGGTGGCGGGTTACGGTCCGGGGGGAGGTTTCTGGCTGTTATTCCGCCGTCGGGACGGGAATGTGGAGCAGAAGCGGCTATACAGCTGTAGTAACATTAAACTGTTTAAGTTCGTGTGGCTCGTTGTTTTGGGGAGATAATGGCTCACACGGCACTAGACACTTGCAGGATAAACACGTAGTGCTTGTTTGCTGCGTATAATAAAGCGTCCGCTTTGTTTTTACTAACTTTATGCGAGTGAGTGCGAGCTCCGAACACAAGTGCTGGGTCGTGAACGCACCACTCCAGATGTTGAGGATGTTTAACAATAATAATAATAAACTGTATTTATATAGCACTTTTCATACGAAAGTCGCAGCTCAAGGTGCTTTACAGTAACAGTACAAATAAGAAACAACAGCAAATGAAACAAAAAACACAAATGTTTAAGTGCAGTGATATAAAACATAACCCTGACAAAATTCAGTTCCAAATTCCTCCACAGAACTACTACTACTAAGATAGGATAATATAAAAGGGAATATAACAATAGAATATATGAATAAAAAAAGGTAAAAATGCTGCACGAGTCATAGGCATATGAAAAATAAGAAGATAAGAATATCAACAAATAAGAGTACAAGATAAGAATGATCATAAAAAAACATTTAAAAGTATAAAAGTAATGCAGACAGTAAAAATCAATGATATATAGATGTTTGTTTGTCTCCTCAGCAGAAGAAGCAGAACACCGGCAAAGGTGGCAAGAAGAAGAAGCAGGTCCTGAAGTTCACCCTGGACTGCACCCATCCAGTGGAGGATGGCATCATGGACGTGGCCAACTTCGTAAGTCCTTGTTCACCTGGAGTACTTTTAATTACAACAAACTAGACACCGTGTAAAAGCCATGGCTGTTTTGATTAAAGTGACAGGGTTGTTCTCGTCATCTGACTCTTGTATGGATGTGTTTCTTGCAGGAACAGTTCCTGCAGGAACGCATCAAGGTGAACGGGAAAGCTGGCAACCTGGGTGGAGGTGTGGTGTCCATTGAGAGGAGCAAAAGCAAGATCACAGTTTCCTCCGAGGTGCCTTTCTCCAAACGGTGAGGAGATGTTGTGCTTTCATTTCCTGTTTGTTGCTCGTCTTCGAAACCGCTTCCTACTTGATGTCTTTGTGGCTACTGGGAAAGAAAAAAACTGGAACGTTTATACATCCGGGAGGGGAAAGGACAAAAACTATTCAGGTGTATCGTTCACTTTCTGACGTCATTATTAAGAAAATTGCAAATAAATAACTATATAACACTAATAACCCAAGGCAGTTTGTGTGAGGTTTGAATTGAACGTACGTGATATTTGTGATGCACTGAAGGATGAGATCAGCAGACTGACCATAAAAAAGAGGCCCAGCGCTCTTAAACCCATCAGGGAGTCACGAGTACGGGTCATGGCTGAGTTGACCGCACTAAAATCTATTGGGATCCTCGATATGCATCCCGACACAAAGGCGACATGTCGTCATCTCTAAAATGTGCGTTTTACAATTGATTCCTGATGCAGTTGAGCTCATTTCAGCTTCGTGGGGGGTTACCATGGTAACAGACTCTGAGGATGAGTTACACTCAATGACACCGGCTCAACTGAACCCTCTGGCTCGGAGTAACGTAACCTGCTTTGTGAAAAACAAACCCCTGGTTTAACTCAACATATCCCATTACATTTGAGTTACGCGTCTGAAATAAGTTGTATACTTCAAGGTTTTTTTTATTTTCACTCCTCCATGACAGTGAATGTTGACACGTTAATTAATTGGTTATTCATGCAATGTTATAAACAGTTCTTTGAATATTTTAATTCGCGTACGCGTTCACGCGCTCTGCAGTCTTCTCCCTCGTCAAGTCTTTCCTTCCCTGCAGCAGCGGTGTTGCACTTTCTTCTGATTACATGCTCATATTCATTATATAGTTGCAGTTATATGTTCAGTCCGAGCGAACTAAAATAGAAAGATCATTCCGCTCACGATGCGTTGCCATGGTGAATCGCAGTGTTGGAGCTCTGTTGATGATGGCGTTTCATTGTGGCGGTACCTCAGTTCGTGAACCAGGCCTCTGACGTTCAGCGGCTACGTCCTCATTAGGTTTTCATTTTCAAATGTTGAAGCATTTGAGAGCAGCAAAGTACTTGCACAGATTTACTTGATGATTTACTCTTCTGCGTTGTCTCGTGTCTCGTGTCCTCCCCCGACTCATCTATCCTATGTCCTGTGACCAGGACCAAAACAAATGACAGTCGGAGCAACCAGATCTTCTGCCTGACTTGTCTTCAGTGTCAGCTGTTGTTTCGTAGGGCTGTAACTGCCCACACGTACTGGAGGGAAGTTGCTTTAAGAGCAACCTGCACACAGGTTTTCAGTCAAGTACATGTGTCCATTGATCACAAGAGGGTCATGATACGCGTGGCTGGTGATCTTTGGAGATGCTTGTTTGGACACGGGTTGTATTTTTTTATATAACATGGTTATAGCCAGAGAGACGTTTGTTTTCATCAGAGCACTGGGCCTGTACTGATGAGTCGACTTCAAAATATTGCAGACGTCGTATTTTGTTGTTGACGCATCGCAACGCACACGTGGGTCACCCAAAACAAGCAGTTTGCAGAATGGAGACCGAGACTGGGATGTCCTCACAGTGTATCCAATAAAGCCCTGCACATACACCCCCCAAAAACAGCCCTAAGTCATCAAAAGTCTGGGAATACTTCATAATAATAATTCAGTCCCAAGCGGCTTTTGGACTTGATACCGGACCGACGATCCGGTCGATTGATCAAATTATGGTCTGCATCAGCTCCTACATTTGATGTTTCTTCTGGTTATAACTCCGTTTACCGGCATAAAAAACGTTGTGCTATCGGTTAGCAGAAGCTAAAGTGCCACCGGAAAATGATTCCTACCGAAAACAACTTGTTTTTTCTAGTTCATGGAAATTACTTTCGTGATTAGACTTTATGTAATAAAAATGTAATTTAGTGTGAAACAGTGCCCTGTTTTATCCAAATGTTATTTTTAATGTGTTAATTTGTTCCTCCCTGAGTTGAACACCCTTTCAGAAAGGGGACTTGTAACAGATCCTGTAGTTCTGAGGCAACAAATTATTCCTCTGGCTGGGATGAACCCCCCATTGCCTTTTGCTGCTATTAAGAAGCTGCCGATACAAAAGGTAAACGTTACAAAAAATATGATGGTGCCTGATAAAAGACTGGCATCAACTTTGTAACAGCTGACATTGAACATAAAACAATAAACATCTCTCTTGTCTTTAAATAATTTTAACAATAACAATTTTAACAATATTTATGTGCAATATGTGTCAGGTGATGAGAAAGGTAGATGTTTCTCCAAATGTAATCCAGAATCATTAACAAAATATAACAAACATGACAACATGATAGTTGACCATGACAGGACTACAACAACCTAGAACATAGGCCTAGTCCTTTTTTATGCAGCCATCTTTAAAAAAAAAAAAAAAATTTTTTTTTTTTTTTTTAAATCGTCGTCATTTGGAAATGAGATTGCGTTCAAGCATGAATCGAGATCGCGATTTTTTAACGATTAATCGTGCAGCCCTAGTGTAACCCCCGCCTGTCACCTGAAATGGGCTGGGATAGGCTCCAGCAGACCCCCGTGACCCTGCAAAGGATAAAGCGGGTATAGAAAATGGATGGATGGATGGATGGTTTTTATTAATCGAACAGAAAATTAATTGTTACAATAATTGCCAAATTACTCATTAGATTAGGTCGACTACTCGATAAAATTATCGTCCAATTAATCGTTTTAAAAATCGTTTACCCCCAGCCCTACAGAGCAGAATAGGAGCACTTCTGCAGCTCCTATTCCCTCCATGGACACGTGAAGCACATCTACGCCGCCTGTGCATCCCGTGTAAATCAGCAGGATCAGACGAGCGTGATGTAACTGCAGGAAGGTGACAGACAGACGTGCGGCCGGCTGCCGTAAACGTTGGGCCGTACCTCAGTGAGCAGCATTGTAGCTCTATAATAGTGTTTAATTTCTGGGCAGCGCGGTGGTTTAGTGGTTAGCACTGTTGCCTCACAGAGAGACGGTTCCTGGATGGACCCGGGCCCGGCGGGTCTTTCTGTGTGGAGTTAGTCCGGGTACTCCGGCTTCCTCCCCCAGTCCAAAAACACACGTTAGGCTCAGTGATAACTCTGGCCCGTAGGTGCGAGTGTGACCGTGTCTGGTTGTTTATACGTGTGGTCCTGCCACGGACAGGTGACCTGTCCGGGGGGGAGGGGGCCTGTGTTTCACCTGTAATGAGCTGGGATTGACTCCAGCAGACCCCGCGACCCCGGAAAGCATGAATCACAGCGGTACTGCGATCTGTCAGGTGTGTTTACGGTTTGTTTGTAGTAAACTGGCTAAAGATAAACAGTTTGGGGGTGCCGATCCTTCGCCCACCACCAAATTATTACAGCCAAAGTTAATCAGACCCCTAGGTCATTGTTTTAATTGTTGATTGGTTGTCCGATGACATAACCAGTACTCGAGTTGTAAAAAAAAATCAGGGGGGATGGTGGATTTTATCATATGGGGACAGATAATTTGTGCTGATTACAAATAATATAATATATTACAAATAATAGCAGTGACCAAAACACCTGCAGAAATATTGCAGGAATGACATAGCAGCAGTTAAATGCAGCCTTCTGTAAGCTTTAAATATCCACTGGGCTTACATCAAATACATCAAAACACAACAATAAAAAACAGTTTTCTGAACTTATCAATATGACTCTGTCCTTCACAGGATAAGTAAAATGGATCACTGCAAAAACTCAAAATCTTAAGAATATTTGTCTTATTTCTAGTTATTTCTCATTACACTTAAAACAAGACTCATCACTGGAAAAAAACAACAATTTTCACCTGTTTCAAGTAGATTTTCACTTAAAATAAGTAGAAAAATCTGCCAGTGGAACATGTTTTTTTTGCTTGTAATAAGAAGATAAATCTTGTCCCACTGGCAGATTTTCCTACTTATTTCAAGTGAAAATCTACTTGAAACAGGTGAAAATTGTCAAATAAGTTGTTTTTCTGGTGATGACTAAATGTTGAAATAGCAGTAAAACCACATTCATTGATGAAATGACATAAGGGATGGAAAGGGGGGATGGCAGTTTTACAGGGGGGATGATTTTGACAGTTTTTATTTTAGAAGGGAAGCCATCCCCCCTCAAGTACTGGACATAACTCACGATCGGTCGGAGTGGCGGAGGGTGTCAACTCTGGACAGATAGGGGCACATAATGCACTCATGGTTTTACCCACAACGTGCATCACAAAGTCTCATTTTCTTCCCTGAATGAGAAAACTGTTCCAAAGCACCAGATATTTGTTTGTTTAATATTTTTCAACCGTTTGTCTCCGTAACTAAATGCAACGCATCACATTTGTGAACTTCTGATAAATTTGTAGAAAACTGCAGCTCGTCTTGCAGCATTAGTTGTTATGACGACACACAAGGGTTTTGCAGCTTCCAGGAACAGTTGCATGCTGCTGGTCAATAACTCGTAACCAAGGAGCTCATCAGCGCTGATCGGGCTGTGGGTGCTGCAGAACACCTTCACATTTTTTCTTTCAGCTGGAAACTGTTCTGGGGTTTTGAGGAACATGAGTTTCCTCTACATTCCTCTGGTCTCAATGCAGACGAGGATCTTGAAGTGCATCGTTTTAATCCAGACTTCTGTCCACCTGCTGAATCTGCCCTTTCTCTCCCCGTTCTGCAGATACCTGAAGTACCTGACCAAGAAGTACCTAAAGAAGAACAATCTCCGTGACTGGCTGCGCGTGGTTGCTAACACCAAGGAGAGCTACGAGCTACGCTACTTCCAGATTAATCAGGATGAAGAAGAGGAGGAAGATGAAGATTAAATTGCCATTCTGATTTTGTACATTTAAATAAATTTTGTTTACAGTACACAAGGTTGTTGTTGGGGTGTTTGTCGGTAGCATCCGTGCATGAAGGCCTCACGACCACAAACAGGAAAGAAACCCAGTCTGAATTTACATGAATCTTTATTTAATCATTGCAATGGAAACAAAAACAAGACTTTATCCATAAAAAAACAAAAAGCAATAAAGACAGAACTCCCCTGTTTTTTGAAACGAGGACGTGCCTTTCTCACCAGCGCACCACGGAACCAGTCCCCGACAGCACGGCCGTGGTTCTGGAAGGTCCGACCTGCCTGTGAAACCGCTTTGAGCGTTTTGAATAGGTAATCAAATTGGCGAGACGAGAGCGGCAGACGCTGGTCTTTGGAAAGCCTGAGACGAGCATCCTTGATGCAAAACCGAGGGAAGAACAAAAGGAATGTAACATCGGGCGAGTGCACTAACGCAGAACATCGTGTTCCACAATCCTGACTGGAACCAGCGGCACCACCGAGCTCGCACTGACACCACCCAAATCAACGATCCTCCCTAGAACGCGACTTCCATACCCTGAACGAAGACGTAGAAAAAGGCACAGGTATGGAGTGTTGGTCTCTGAAAAGCCCTCAGTGGGAAAAGACTGAAGGTCCTGCTATAGCACCAGAAAACACGACAACTAGAAGTTCAAATAAAGAAACAAAGAACAGAAGAACTAGAGACGTAAATGTTTGATAATCACAAAAACTGGACTTTTTTTTTTTCCCTCTTATTTTTTTTTGGGATGCACGACTGCTGGGTGTGAAGTGCTCAGAGCGGAGGATTGTGGGAGGTGATTTATCTTGACATGTGAGAACCGGAGCGTCCAGACCTCCTGTATGTCTCCAGTCCCATCTTCTCTGATTCAAGTGTCCAAATCGGTGTGGAGCCAGTTTGCTGGTAGTTGAGATGTCTTGTGCGCACCTCTCCCCTGAACTCAACCGCCCCACTGGGGAGCAGCGCTGGACTCTGCTCCGGTGAAACGGGTTGAGGGTTGCCGGCTGGAGAGCCAATCAGATTGTTCGGGGGTTGTACTCGGGCAGCTTTTTCAGCCTCTCCTGTTCCTGCTCCGTGTCCTGTCTGGCGATGACCAGCGAGTGGGAGTAGCCCATCATCACCTGCAGAGACACACCGGGAAGTTAGCTGCGTCACCTCAGGAGTCATCTTTATTTTATCAGTCAGCTGATGTACATTTGACTTGTGAACTGAGAAAAGTTAGTTTACATAAACTTCAAAAGATCCAAGTTTTTCCTTTTTTCAACCGCAAAACACAAAGAAAGAACCGGTTCCACCCCGGGAAAATTGGTGCTACGCTGGCATGGCCAGGATAAGGTACCGACTGAAACACTTTGGTTTAATTTCCATGAGAAGACATCGTTGGCTGGTGTTAATGGATCCCACACAAACTCCTGGGATCTTGTTGCGGCTTCTCTATCCAAACTTTTGTGAGCCGCTACTGACCGGGTCAACACAGTCAAAAACAAAAGTTTGGATAGAGAAGCCGCAACAATATCTGTAAACATGAATGATTAGGTCAAAAAACTGTCCCGCTTCCCGATCTCACACTCTTCCCTTCATCTGCAGGTGTCACTAATCACTCATTAAATCACTGCAGACGCTCTGACACAAAAAAGGAAGGGCGAAGACAAGGCAACAAACAAACAAAAAATGATTCCTTCTGAACTTATCCGTCCATAATATACAACACAAACAACACCATGCCCCCACAAACCAATTCATATACACCTCCTTTCAAATAAAGGATTAATTAAATAAAGCATAATTAGACTAACCAAGATTAATTTTGGCCTCAACAGATGTTCATACCAGTTAACAACAAGCGTTACTGAACGCTGCGAGAAGCGTCTCTGGCCTTGTTAACCAACACGACCTGATGTTGCAGCCTTTCACGCTTTTGTGGATCCCGTTTAAAAAGACGAATATAAATCCCGTCTGTAGCCGCGTTCTAACGATGGCTGGTGTTTATAAACGTTATCTTTTCGCTGCATTCACAATAGTCGTTTTAAATGGAATTTAATAGTTTAATAATCTTCATTATTGAGCTTGTTAGCATGTTCTAGTCTCACATGCTGGAGTTTGTGGATCCCGCTCTAAACGGCAGGTAGAGATCCCGTTGTCAGCAGCCTTCAGAAATGCCGTCAGCACATCGATGAGCGTTCACAAACACTGACTATAACCATGACATTAACAAGCCGCTACTGAAGGAAACCGCTGACATCTGCACCTTTTGTGAAGCGTGTTCTTCTGTGCGTATAAAAAAGCGAACCAGTCCTTTAAGGGTTCCTAAGCAGAAGCTCTGATCTGGATCTAGCCCCGGCATGAAGTTAGTCGATGAGGTTTAACAGACATCTCTACCTGCATTTTGAACGCTCTAAATGAGACTTTAAGGTGATGTGATTAGGATTTTCATGAGTCACCAAGTCAACATTCCTGCGAGCTTCACTTTTACAGAAAAAATATCAAAACCCGCAGCTTTTAAGGCACAGCGGTAAAGATGACACAAAGAAGCATCTTCAGGTCAATGCTGTCATGCAAGCTCACTTGTGATTGAACACTAGTTACCTGCTCGATGTAGACGCCATCCAAGGTCTTCACCTCCTGGGCAGTTGTGGAGGATTTGGGTTTGTTGTCTCCATATCCCTGAAAAACCAGTGACAGAATGCAATTACGGCCTCGTCCTGACTGATAATCAAAACAGCCAACAAGAACAGAGACGCTACCAGCTCTCCAAACGTGGGCGAGGGGCCCCAGCTGATTGTGCTCTCGTCTGCTGCGATGATGATGCTGCTCTTTCTGGGAAACACAAACAAACTCAGTTATGTTTTCAGAGTTGACCAGACCAACACGACTCGTTTGGATGACTAGGTCACCGACGTGGCGTGACGTATCAGACTCACCCACACCCCAGACTGCGGATCTTCCACCCACACAGATCCTGCACAGCTTTAGGGTACATGGTGGACTCTCTGGAAGTGTTTGTCACCCCCCAGAAGAAAAGCCCCCCTGCAAAACACCGGTGAGTGTAGAGGTTAGACGCAGGTGCTGCAGGATCTGAGTCCCTGTAGTGCGATGTGCTCTTTTCTCACCCATCTCATTGAGGGCGAAGGAACACTGGTATCCGGTATAAATCTGAGCGGCGCCGCGTCCGGGAAAGTCAAACAGCTTGACGAGGCGAGGCACCATCTCATCCTTCTGCTCCGTGTGTCCGAGACGCCCGTAACCGCCGAAACCCCAGCTGAAAACTCGCTTCTGAGAGTCCAACACCAGCTGCACACAGACAACGCAGAGGATTGAGCGCACCGTCACGGGTGTGTGAAGCCCGCCAGGACCACTGCGGTCACTGCCAGTGTGTCGTTACCGTGTGGTTGGATCCGCAGGCCACGTCGCGGACCACGACGTTGGGAACAGGCATAACCTGGCCGTCCTTAGACTTCTCAATGAAGATGGCGACACGTCGAGCGATGAGCTCACAGTCGAACTCGATACGCTGGGCACGAGCTATGAACTTCCCATCGCTGTTGTGGCCTGGAATGACAGATGAGGTGTCAAGAACATGGAATTGTTTAAATGACAAATATTTAACTCGCTGCAATTTATAAAACAAGGCACAGCATGACGTCTCGCACACGTAGACACATTTGTTGGTATCCTTCTGTTAAAGAGAATAACCCACAATTTTCACTGAAATAAAATCACGGTTACTCTCAGTGACACAGGTATTCCTGGCCACTCCTCCTGAACAGCCGTCTCCACCTGTAGACAGGTGTTCTGGTCCTCCAGGTGTCTCAGGTCTGAAGGTTTCTTCTCCAGTTGCAGGTTCCAGATGTTTCCCCAGATGTTCAACAGGATCAGGACTCCCAGAAAGGACACTTCAGAACCGTCCAGTGTCTTGTTTCTGAGTGGTTCTAGTTGTGCGTTTTGGATCATCATCCTGCTGGAGGACCGGTCACCTGCCACTGAGACCAAGCTTTCTGACACTGTGCAGCACATTTGTCTCCTGAAGAGCTTGATGGTCTGGAGATTTCATCGTACCGGTACCAGACGCAGCAAAGCGGCTCCAGAACAGAACCGAGCCTCTTCCATGTTTCACAGCAGATAAAAAATCCGACAGCACTCTCTTAAAGTACAAAACTTTAATATGGTTTAAATCACTGATCACTCGCTGAGGACGGCTGTAAGCTGAAACGCGTCCGATTTCCTGCTGCTGTGCAGTGATTTAAACCATATTAATTATTATAAGTTTTGTACTTTAAGAGAGTGCTGTCGGATTTTCGTTTTTTGGACTGGCCCCCGGTGACTTTTACTCTTTTTTGAGTGAGCACGCCAAGTCTGCCGATCACAGCAGATACACTCTTCCTTTCTTTGAAGGCTTCATTTTTGCGTCTGTGAACATAGAGCTGATGTGACTTCTCAAAAAGCTCCAGCTGTCTCATCTATCCAGAGGACAATCTCCCAGAAGCTCTGAGGTTTGTCAAAACGGACTTTGACAAAATCCAGTCTGGATATATGTTATGATTGGAGTCCTCCTCTGGTGGTCCACTTTGGTTCAAACGGTGATGGATGGTGTGATCTGACACCGATGGATCTTGGAGGTTGTTCTGGACTGTTCGGCTTCGATTCATATCATGCCTATTCAGTTCAATATCAGTGTCCTTGTCTCCACATCCAGGGACGTTGTACCGTGGAGTCTGAACCTCTTAATAAAATGTCCAACTGCAGTCACAGGAACATCCAGCTGCTCGGAGAGTCTTCTGGACTTTACCTTTCAACATGCTTGTCTCTAATTTTCTAATCATGAACACCATGATACGAAACAGCAGAGTGATGACCTTTGACCCTTTACCGTGGGGAATATGCCTCTCACACACACACACACACACACAGCTTACCCAGTTGCCCGTACTCTGGACATCCAAAGGAGTACAGGTTCCCTTTGCAGTCCACCACCATGGAGAACTCGGCACCACAGGACACCTTCACCAGAGGCTGTCCGTTGTAGGAAATCTAGGAGAGACACAATCACACCCTTGAGAGGCCGGTGTTGTCCCCCGAGGATCACAACTACATGTTGATCTGTGGCCCCACATGGTCACAGTTCCAGGTTAATGGTGAGACTGGGACCTTACCGGTGCTGGAGTTAGGACGGCGTCGGTCTGATTGCCTTGGCCAAGCTGGCCGAGCTTGTTCTCGCCAAAAGAATACGCAGTACCATCCTCTGAGGAGACAGAACCACATGGAGAACCATTGGTTTACATTTACAGGATGGTTAAATGTGGATTTCATCTGTACTGACAATCCCCCTCTGGTCACCAGTAATATCTCATTAGTTTTACTTAATATTTGTGGGGACAGTTTGACCATTTTAACTTCAATTTTAATGAAAGGACAAGGCAAATTCTTTAAGCAGTTTAAAGCAACTAAATATCACTGAAATAAGCTAATGTGTTTGACTTACACACTACCCTATGTCTGTGAAGAGATAAGTGCAAAAATATTCAGAACCTGTTTTTGAGTGTTTGGCTCCTTTATAAGACGACTTGATGCAAATATAGATCTACTGTGCATGTTACAATTCATAAATGATTGATACTTAAACATGAAGTGAACACATCCACGTCTCACGACCCGTTTGCACGTGTTGAATATGAGTCACAGCGGAGCATTTAGCGTGACGAGATGCAGTGCAGTAACTTAAATACATAATCAAAGTCCATTAGTCATCACTCCTTTAGGAACAAATTAGGAAAAAGGGATGACAGGAAACTGGAATGAAGGCGAGGACAAACTTCTCCAGAGACACTAGTGATCAAAGCTGAAGCAGCTGTGGGGGCGAGAGTTTCATATGAGGCTGTCGAGGGTTGTGCAGCCGAAGGGGGGGGGTCCACTGGAGAAGAAAGGAAGGGAAAGGGGTTTTATCTCAGCTTTTCCTGATTCAGGAGCAGCTTAGCAGTGAGCGGCAGAGCTCCTGATCCAAACTGCTTTAATTCCTGCAGATCTGAGAGTAGCTTCAATATAAAAGAAACGAGACATGTGACGGGAACAGCCAACTTCCAACTGAAGAGGAGAGAAGCCCTTGAAGCAGAAGTGAAACACTGAAAATCAAGTAGTACGGCTGGGAAATTATGTCATATTTCACATTTTCACCATGAGGTTGCAGCCATCTTTAAAGAGAACCACATGTGACGTCAAACACGGTTCGTCTCGGACCTGCTCCGTTCTTCACCGGTTTCAGGTGACGTTGCATATGGATGGAAAGGGTCAAAAATGATAAGAAACTCATTTTGTATTCCCCGAGAAGCTCACATGAGTGACTCTGAACAAAAGACCAGAGTGAACATGTCTTATCTCTTTCTTCCTCTGAGCCTCGGCTGCTCCCCCGTCGGCCCACCACATTGAAACACGGTGATCCACCTGTGGGACCATCATGAAGAGGCTGCAGTGACCACTTCAAGTGTTCTGTCTATCAGGAGAAGGGAGGCTTTGGCGATTGGGGGAAGATTGTTTTTCTACATCACAAACCATCTGAAGCCAGACGCTGTGATAGCAGCGTTCAACTTCAACAGCTGCAGTGACGGGAATAGGAACAGACCAGTCTGCTGAACCGACACCACCGAGACAGGAAACTTTGCTTAAACTTGCTTCTATCCATATAGCTTAATTCATTAGGTGTAGGAAGATGGAGATGGGGAGCGGGTGGTGTGTGATACATCTATTATAGGATAATGTTAACTAACTAACTTGTCTGAGCCAATCACCTGTTCTTTGGTGATCTTTATGGGTTACAGATTTTAGGTATTCTTTTCCCCAAAAACCAGGAAAAGGGATAATATTGTGTTCATAAAATGTTAGAATATAACATTATTCAAACTGTGAAATTAAATTTGAATCCCTGAAACGATAAAAAGTCTGGATATGAGAGCCCTCCCACCACTCATTTCACTTGAAGATACTGCACATAAGTAGATTTCTCTGGCTTTAATTGGACCTCTTGGCTGCGCCTACCTGTCAGTGCCAGAGTGTGATTGCGTCCGCAGGCTGCAGAAACGATCACATGATCAGCCAGGCCCTCGATCAACTTGGGAGCCTCCAGGCGTTTTGTGTCGCCGTGGCCCAGCTGCCCCTTGTCATTACGACCTGAGGAGAAAGGAAGCACAAACAGCTCAGAGCTAAATAAGTCACTCTGGAAGACAGAAACTCAAACTCAAAATGTAGTCAAGTTAAATGAAAAGTGTTGTTTGCCTTTGGTTAGCTTTTCTCCTCTACTTTACCACTCAATGCAATCTTCATACGCGTGTGTGTGTGTGTGTGTGTGTGTGTGTACCTTTTAAATTGTTTATTTTATTTCTTTTACAGTTGTGGTCCTCCATAAAACTTATGCTCACATCATTTCCTCATGAAAGAAACTCACTAGTCAAGTTCCCTAGTAAATTAAAACTTGGTATGAGTGAATTCTGATTCCGGTGGACGAGTGAACCGTCCTGGTGAAACGTACCCCAGCTCCAGAGCTTCCCCTCGGTGGTCATGAGGAGACTGTGTGCCGAGCAGGGACCAGACACCACGCAGGCCACCTGGACATCATTCAGACACCCGTAACGGTGAGGACCCCACAGATTCTGGCCCAGGTTGCGGAAAGCAGCTGAAAAAAAAAAAAGAGACTGTTAATTAAAAAAAGAGGTACCCATAAAGTCTGTGAAAAACGACTATATGTTAATTTTGTCTCTTAAATTCAGTTTGTGCAGACTGAGCTTTCAGTTTGAAGGCAGAGCCTCGTGTCGGCCCACATCTTCGTTTACTTTCCAACTAAGCTACATCAGCCGATTGGCTGCTGATGGAAATCAATAAAGGGAATTGGGCTGAACTTACGGAAATAAATTACAAACATCTAAACATTGTGGTATGTCTCAGTAGTGCTGCTCGCTAGATTTATGTCTAAATGCAATAATCGTCAATACAAAAAGTACAGAAGAAGCCATTAGAAACTTCAGTCTGCCGAGTGTTCACACTTGTCTCTCTTCTTTGTTTTAAATTAGAAAGCAATAGGTTTGCTTAAGGCTCGTATCAATATGCATTATCTGTACCAATACTGGTATCGATAAAATTCTAAAGAATATCTAAAACTGGCTCCACCGGACAATAACATCATCCTTGTCAGAGCTGTTACTTGAACCAAACTACATGCACTTTAAATTCAAAAACTCCAGGAAAAAGCGTGTATTTTGATGCTCTATAAAATTATAATGCGTGCAGTGCTCTGGTAGGCACAACATCTCAGCCATCTGTGGAAGATCTTTGTCTATGCAGCTGCTCCTTGCCGACATCCCCAACCCCCATCCAATTTCAACAAAGCAGGTTTATCAGTGTGTACCAGAGGAGCGCGGCGAGGATGCAGTAAGGCGATGTGCAGCCTCGAGCATCAGAGGGCCTGCTGCAGGCAGAGCATGCATGCATATGAAAAGACATTACTGTCACAATCAATTAAGGGAACGCATGGGCTCTGACACATATGTGGCCTGCGCCTAACAAAGAAACATATGCACACGTAGCATGTGGTCACGCTCGGTCTTTTCATCCTCCATTTCAGACACAATGTAGAACCTGATCAATCCTTTATTGATTCTGTCTGGCTCTACACATCCTGTGTGTTCACCACAGTGAGGGTTCAGGAAAACACTCCCGTCGAGGCCACAGAACCCCAACACAAAACCACAACACGGAGCTCACCGGCCTCATCAAAACCATCAGCCACCAGTTTAGGGGGCATCACATTCTCCCCCGGTATGTCTGTCTTAGATTAGTCTCCTACTACGATAAACCTTTTGTCGAGACTCGTTTCTGTGGAATCGAACACGTTTGGGAGATTTTTAAGTTCATTTCAAGCTGTCTGTTGTCTGAGTTGAGTTTAGATTAGTCTGTTCCCATTTTACTGAAAGAAACAGTCACACATACAAACATACTTAAGATAATGGATATAAAACTACTACGGTACTTTTATATTGAGGTACATCTCAAGGATTAACGTGTACAGGAAAAGCTTCAGTTATGAGCTGTAACTATTGGACATGAACATAAATTATCCACCCACCACGTTCCTCTGAGTTATCTTGAAATACAATACAACCCTTTTCACATGCGAGACATGTGACGTGTGATGTCACCCAGTCATTAGTCAGTTGCTTTAATGTTCATCGCAGTCTCATTCAAACAAGATTGTGAGAGTGAAATAGTGTTGCACGTTCACAATCATTTCTGATTTAGATAAAGTTATCTGACTTACACAGCTCACGCATGTCTGAATGAAGAGCGGTTTAATCACGTGCAGCGTAGAAGTAGATTGAAGCAGCTGAAAATATACATTTTCCCTAAAACTCTAAATGAACAGCACTTTACTAGTTAGGCTTCAACTGAACTGCAGAGACAGCATTTTAATAAACTCTTATGTCATCCAAGTACTCCATCTCCACCGCCACCGTTTGTCAAAGCTGTCAAACTTCAAAGTGCTCATCAAGTTACAGTTTCGCCATAAAATAAAGATTAAAAAAACAAGCTACATTATCAAACGAAATAGCAGGTGGGGGTTGAAAAATAATGATATGCAAGTAGAGCACACGCTGCAGCTCAAACATTTTTAATCAGTTTTTGCTCTTT
This sequence comes from Cololabis saira, assembly GCF_033807715.1. Lineage (NCBI taxonomy): Eukaryota > Metazoa > Chordata > Actinopteri > Beloniformes > Belonidae > Cololabis > Cololabis saira. The sequence goes on from NC_084598.1 coordinate 13,497,594, forward strand.
GATTTGACTATAATGATGAAGGGGGGAAAATTCCTGCTGCAGCTAATTATCATTAAGTAAAACCACAGAGGAGGAAAATCTGTACGGCTCGTTTCATTCTGCTTATTCAAGGAAGGACTGACGTGTGTCTTAGCGTCCGGGGTGTAAGTACAGACAACTGGCAGTTAAAAATCGATAGATGCATTGTGGCTACACCTCTGATCCAGCAGCAGCAGTTGTGTCGGAGCCAAACTGGCATGTGTGCAAGGGCAAATACAGCAGAAAAACAGCGCTCTTAGACGCAACACAGTTGTCCCTCAGCTGATTCCACGATGCTGGCATGCTGTGTGACCCAAAAAAAAAAAAACACACACACACACTGGTGCCACTCTTATCTGTGTGTTTGGTCTGGAAGGACTGCTGCAACAGCAGGAGCTCAATGAGGACATTTTTCGGTACCGATATGGCTGAGGTGCTTTGTGAAAAGGGGTTTGTGGATTCTCTGTAAATGGACAAACTGTGGCAATGCTGCGAGAACAAGAGGAAGCTGCTGGGTTTCTTCACTGCACGGAGAAAGACGTCCAAAATTAAGCCACATCTGGTGCTCGCTGCAGAATGACAACTGCACTCACTGAACTTTAAAAATCCTGAAAACAGACGGAGAAGCTTTGCAAAGCTATTTATGGAGATTTTATTCTCCTGAATTCCGAATGAATAATTTAAAAAGGCATTTATATAATACATCACGTTTGTAATTGGATTCTTCGCTGTAATGGGGAATGCAAATCAAACGTCGATGAGACAAAGAGACGGTTTCTTCAAACGCATTCATGCGTCCTTTTCTCGCCTAAAGTTAACATTTGAGAAAACATTTTACCTTGTTGCTTGGGGACCTCCTTTCGTCCAATCAAATCCCAGTTAGTTGCTCCAAAAACGAGCAGCTGACCTTTAACCTTTGGGCACTCAAGTTTCTGTAGAAAGAACACAAATCAGAATAAGTTGCTTACACTTCAAACTGGTTCAAAAGCTTCACTAATGTAAATATGAGAATGCTCATGTTTGGGGGAAACCTTATTTCTTTCAATATTCACATCAGGAAGTACTTCTTTAACACGCTGTTTAGTGAACACTTAATCCAACAAACCAAGAATGTCCCTTTATCAGAAGCAGATAAAAGAAGAAGTAAAGTCTGCGCCCAGGGCCAGACTCTGCTACACGTGGAAGAAACAATCCTAAAAAGAAGTGCTGATTCGCTGACTGTCATTATCATCGTCACAAGTTAAAAAATAAATCCTGCCACCACATCATCTGTTTAAATGTCCAATCTTTCCATCGTCTGCAATTTACTTACCCTACACAGAACTGGGGGTCACATATTACAGACAAAAACAAAGTAAATAGACGTTGACATCTAAAATAAGTCCACTTTTGGGAAAAAAGACTTACTATTTTCTCTTTGACGTCGTCTGCTACCGTGACCGGCTGGAGACCGGACTTGGTGGCGGGCTTGCCAGGTTTCTTGTTGTTCTCTTGCTCGAAGTCAAACTCATCGTCACTGCTGAAGTCCCTCTCTTTCCTTTTCCCACTTGCCCTCTTCCTCTTCACCCCTCCGTTCCCTGAGACGTCTGTCACCTTCTTTCGCGGCATCTTTCAGTCAGAAGCTGTGTCAGTGGTACAAAGATGCAGAGGTCAGGTTATGTAAAGTGGAGGAGTTCAGACGTGACGTGAAGCTGGAATCTTCAATGAAAATGATCAGGGAAATGCTGAGCCACCACAGAAAAAAAATACATAGATTTAAAATGGTAAAGACAAAACGAGTTGATTACGTTCACCGGTGTAGGAGGGATTGTATAACACAGCAAGATAAAAACAAAGGTATCTTTGCGTCCTCAAGACAACACTAAAGGCTGAATTAAGGTTCTGCGTTAAACCAACCTACGCCGCTGCCGTGACGCCGTCATGAACCCTTCTCCGTCGCCGCGGTGCAATACCCCCCCAGAGCGCCGCTAGTTGATACTTTGTTTAGCTTCTGTTTTTTTTTCCCCGGTCAGGGTGAATCAAAGAGATAAGGACACCTATTGTGCAAAAAAACTAAACAACCCCCCCTCCCCAAACAAAGAAAGCACTGAAAGTTCACCACTTCTTCATGAACCGGAACCGCGTTGCTACCAAGCAAACCAATCACAGCCCTCTCGGTCTGCGTCGCCACATTTTTTGGGAGGTACGCGTCAGGCTACAGCGGAGTCTCTGCCTTGATTTAACGCGGATCCATAATTCAGGCTTACGGCTTGTCTTGATGCCAAAGAAACAGTTACTGGGACCCGATCCGGGCAACCTTTGGCACTTATAGCCAAGTTATTTCAGCGGCAACCACTATGCGGGCCAGATGTGGCCCAGAGGTCACCAACCCGGCCCACTTTGGGTTGTAGTAGTGTTGTATGAGCCAGATGTGGCCCTGCACCTTTCACTTTTTAAAAAATTGTATATATGTTAATAAGAGCTGTCATTTGTCTATTGCCTATTTACTATTACCTATTCACTGTAGAGCAGGGGTGTCCAAAGTCGGTCCTCGAGGGCCGGTGTCCTGCAGGTTTTAGATGTTTCCCTGCTTCAGCACACCGTGATAAAAGTAGCTGTGTCACCAACAGAGCTGTCCAGACCTTGATGGCAAGCTGGTGACGACCATTAATTTGATTCAGGTGTGTTGATGCAAGGAGACATCTAAAACATGCAGGACACCAGCCCCCGAGGACAAACTTTGGACACCCCTGCTGTAGAGTGAGCGAAAATAACAGAGTCAAATGCCATCGGTGCGTCTGAAATGCCATACTAAACAGTATATACTCAAAAAGTATACCGTACTTAAATTCGGCACACTTTTGAGTAAATATCAGGAGTATGCATTAATTCGGACGTACTACTCAGCGCACACGTCACTTCCTGACGTTGGGAGGAAGTGACCTGTCACAGCAGCAGCAGCAGCGCCGCTCCGCTATTTCCCATTTATCCCGGCCGAAACAAGATTACATTATATACGAATATTTTAATATTATATAATAATATTATACTTATGACATATATACGTATCACTTAGCAACCAAACACCGCTGCATTGCATTGCGGGAAGTTTCTGCTTGGCTAGTATCCACAAATCCATGAGTATGGATAGTACATACTATTGAGTACGTTCTAATGTTTCGGACCCACTAAAAAAATCTCACATACTCATTTTGCATACTCATTAGGGTATGCGATTTCGGACGCAGCCCATATCTTGTCTGACCTGACCTGGCCAAATAAAAATGATTCTGATGTCTGCTTTGATAAAGATGACTCCAAGTATCTTATGGTTTCTTTTTTTCAGACAAAGTTCTAACTTCTGACCTTCAGACTGACCGACTAAGGAGTCAGAACTTTGTCTGAAGAAAAGAAACCATGAGATATCAATCTGAAGACATGATGAACACAGTACAACGATGACTCCAGGTGTAGTGAGGACCACACGTGGCCTGGGGGGGCAGATGACCCCAGGACGGTCCGTGTCTGGTGGATCTGGACCTGGACCCACCAGTCCAGGCCAACCGGACCAACAAAGACCAGTCCAGATGTGGTTCTGGTCTGTGACGTCACCACGCGGATGCTGCACATTAACACGACGATAATAAATAATGAAAAGCTCCTGAGGTGAATTATTAAACAGAAACTTCCACCGTCGGATTCGTCGTTACATCGCGTTTCCGCGCGTCGCCTGCAGAGGAAACAACCGGACCAGTCTTTAAAGTGAATAACAGTGGAATAAGCGGGACCAGGGCGGCGGTACCGGGTCTGGTCCCACCCTGGACCCGCTGGTCCCCCGGTTCCCGGTCCTCCCGCCCATCAGAACCAGCAGAACCAGCACCAGGAGAACTGGTCCGGGTAGCCCGGTGGCTGCAGGACATGTGAGCGCTAGCCTCGCTAGCCTCTTTGTTCCACCCGGGGTTCGCACTGTTTCTGCTGCTTTACCAAAACATGCTCCCTAAAGGGGTTTATACCTTTGTAGAGCTACAGTTTTACTGTGTTTTACTCCCTAAACCACTCCCTTTCCCCCCCAAGTGCTCCTTGTCTCTTGCCAGGCCTTTATTGTAAATAAGAATGTTCTTAATGACCTGCCTGGTTAAATAAAGGAGAATGACTGAATGAATATCAAATAAAGCCCTAGAATTGTTGTTTTTTCCCTCTTTGTCGCATAATATTCACAAAGTGTAATGCCTTCATGTCATGGGTAGTGTATTTTGAAGGATCAAACACTCAACATCCCATATTATCATGTTACATCGTGATAGAAATGATGGACGTTGCAATCAAACTTTGAGAATCCGCTGTGCGCATGCGCAGACCCACAAAGTAGCATTTCTCGGCGGGTAGCAAGAATCGACAGAACACCCGGCACCAGAGCCCCGGTACCGGCCCGGCGGCTCCGTTCCGAACCCCCGGCCGAGCCCCCGCCGCGGGGAGGCCGCCTGCCGGCGGGGAAACCCCCCCCGACCCACCCGGAGACCCGGGTCGTCGACGGACCGGCGGAGCTAGCGTCCCCCGCTAAACACTTACATAAACCCAGCGATAACAACTAAACTTTTACCAATACCTGTGTTTGAGGGCTCCAATCTCCGTCTGGTGGACCAGGGGATCCTCCCGGGGCGGTGGTGGGGGTCTGGTGAGGCGGGTTGAGGGTGATAGTAGACGGAGTACCGGCGGCTCCTGATCCAGCTCTCTGTCCGTCTCCGGGTTGATTGATTTGAACAAAAGAAGCTGCAGTCTGCTTTCACACCACGTGGTCTGCTCCAGTATTCATACAGGAAACACGCACTGGCCCGACACACGCAGCCCAGCCCGACCCCAGCTCGGGGGGGGAGCTGCTCTCAGGCTCAGGAAAAGTTTGGAGAAACTTTCACAAATACCCAACACGTGGAATAAAGCCTGAATTATGGTTCTGCGTTAAAGCGACGCAGAGTTTACGGCGTAGGGGTGTGCGTCGCCGCGTACCATACGCCGTAGTGCTCTGCGTTGTTGTAACGCGGAACCATAAATCAGCCTTAATAATACTGTGAGAGTCAGAAAATAGTCATAAAATGGCATTGAGCTCATAAAGTAATTTTTTTCTGTTTTACTACAACTGTAACCTACAGTCATGGCTTTTGAGGCACAAATAAGTTTTCTACAGACTTTCTGTTTGCACTCTTGTTACTTTTTATTGTTATTTATTTACCGGTAACCAAGAAAAGAAACCCATTGAGATTAAAAATCTCTTATGCAAGGGTGTCCTGGCCAAGAGGCAGCACAAGATTTCAGATATTAAAATTTACAGAGGTGTGATGTGAAATATTAAAATCAAATAAAATCAAATGAAACAAAAATTGGAAATCATTTAAAACAGTTACAGATCAGAGATGCTGTCTCAAGTGCACTCATTCTAGACTTAAAATCACTCAGTGGAATAAGTTCTGTTATTTTTAGATCCTTTTGAAGTCTGTTCCATGTATAAGGGGGAGAGTATGTGAATGCTCCTTTTCCTTGCTCTGTGCGCACACATGGAACAGAAAGCAATAAATGATCATTAGAGCGTAGTCCATAATGATCAGTGTATGTGTATGTGTATCCTCAGTGTATGTTATTGCACTAAAAATGTGCACTATTACAGAAAAGAGGTGTATAATCCAGGTGCCATAAAGTAAAAATCCTGTCCAGCAGTTGTTCCAACCCTCTGAAGAAGCATGTAAAGACAATGCTACACAATTTCTGCTGTTTGCAAGATGGGAATTGGTTGTTTTTTGCAGTAGTGTTTAATCCAGATGCCATAAAGTAAAAACCCTGCTGTGTTTCTGGATCAGCCTGTACATTAAGAACAGGTGTTTTCACTAAGGACCTACCATTTACTCTACCTGCAGAGGAGCTGGTTTAGTATTTGGTTGGAACAACTGCTGGGCAGGATTTTTACTTTATGGCACCTGGATTATACACCTCTGTTACAGAATGGATGTTCTGCTTTCTTTTCTATTGTTTTATATTCATTTATACCATTTTTAAATTAAGCAGGACAGGTTTCTGTTTAAGAAAGATAGCCTACTTATTTTATTCAATTCATTTTGTTCTTTTGTATTAAAGTGAATTGCTGGATAATAATTTGTTTTCCATGTGTTCATGGCATTCAAAAATATGCATCTAATTCAATTCAGGTTCCAGTCAAATAGTTAAAAAATCGTTTCACTCAAAAAAAGGGGCTAAAAAAATTCACCACGCCAGGAAGGGTGAAGGCAATCGGGTTGGCCGGCCCTGCTGATGAGGTGTCCCTTATTTATTTTACAGGGAGTTGGCAACCCTACTCAGAAGTGTAATCGACAGCATCCATCTAGTTTTGGACCACGACATCCCCCCAAAACAAAGAAGATGGAAGGGACCTACATACCAAGCCTTAAAGCAGCTCTATTTTCAAGTTATTATTGTCGTTTGTCTTAGGATTTCATGAAATTGTTTAAGAGTTTGAAGGGGTTTTCGTTGTTTTCTCTATATGCAAAGTTATCTCCTATTCAGGAGTTCAGCTATAGTTTATTTTTCGTTAAGTGAAGACAATAGGCAGAAACAGATGTTTTAACATTGAGCGTTCTTATCTGTTATCTGGGTTGACACCTAAAGTAGGAAGCAATCAACAGATATAAGGCTGAAGGTGTGACATGTTTGGGTGTCTTTCCCCGCTGCTGGCTACACAATTCAATTCAATTCAATTCAATTTTATTTATATAGCGTCTAATACAACAGATGTTGTCTCTAGACGCTTTCCAGAGATCCAGAACATGAACATAAACATGAATATAATTATAAATATAAATATAATCCCCCGAGCAATTATTACACAGATGGTGTTCACTAGAAAGAACACCTCCCTTTTTAGTATAAATACAACTGAATCGATGACCACAGTGGGCATTCCTCTCCTGCCTATGTGGTTTGAGAGAACTTTACCTCCGGCCGGAAAACATTGTGCATGATATAATAAAAGCTTGCATTAACTTTGATTCTATTTCACTGGTTTTCTTATGGTGCACCAGACAAACGAACACGAGGATCTTTCATTTGTTTGTTTTTTTAAACTCTCAAAATCTCTTTTCTTTCTCCACATTTCCAGAGTTGTAAAACTTAAAGTTAGAACTTGTAAAATAAGCAGACATTTTATTACAAAAAAGGCGTAATTTAGTGTTTGAAGTGACAACCTTCTCAATCAGAATCAGGTTTATTTGGCCAAGTCAGGTCAAACAAGACAGGGAATTTGACTCAGACATGGCAACTTTTCCACGTTCACTGATCCATGCAGATTCCCTGGGTTTCTGTAACAGAACCGGGTCAGAGCAGACAGGGCCGATGGTTCTGTTAAGCTGCCACAAAGCCCGCACAAGAGGGAGTTAAGCCTCCACCCTGGCCAGCTGTCCCAGTGCGTCACCTCCCCAGCACAAAGAACTGGCCCGGTTCCTCTAGATCTGCTGTTGAAGATTTCCAGGGGACAAAGACTCGTTGATGGACATACAACCCCTCAGAGAAATAAAGCATGTGATGTAGGCAGAGTGACACCAGGACTGGCTGTGCAGTGGAGCACCAACACGGGCAACTGTTGGTTTTACAGCAAAAACATGTTGATCTGAGCGTTTATGAACAACTCTGCAGCCACCTTCAGGTGGTTCTGCTTCCTGGTTCTGCCAGAGACAACTTCCTCTGCTAAAACTGCAGCAGCCGGTCTCCCACGCGTTGGTTGTCAGGAAAGGGGAGGCTACACATCAGTAAACATGTTGCTTCCGTCCATCTCCCAAATGAACCAACATTTTGGTTGCAGTTTTTGTTCTATTAGTAATAAAATAAGGGTTTATGAGATACGCAGATGGTTGAATTCTGCTTTATTTACATTTTGAACAGCATCCCAACGTCACCGGGACTGGGGTCACTGCAAGTCAAGCTTTGTCCCACTGAGAAACACTTCTGAGAAACACTTCTGCCACGGCATCTCTCTTTGTGCACAAAAGACTCATTTTTGTTTTAAAAATGTGAAATCATGCACATGCAAAGATAATCAAAGATGCAGATACTGTACGTAAGTGGCTTTTGGACCCAGCAGTACCCTTTCAGAGAATTAACTTATTGATCATAAACACCTCAATAAAAACAGTTTAATTTGGGGGGTTTGAATAAAAAATACAGTGAAGGTGATGAGTACTGCTCAAGTACACTGAAACGTGTCTCCTCTCCTGGAAACAGCTTCTTCATCTCTCTGAAAGCATCCACGAACACAGAAACCTCAACTGTTGTCAGCATGGGGTTTATTTATCACTGTGTGTTACTCTTTTCTTCACTCCATCTTGTTTTAAATCGAGTCACAAAACTTTCACAAGCCATTGGAGTAAATGTTAAAATGATGAAAGCATGCGGTGAGAGAACATGATGTAAAGGGGGCGAGCGTGTAACATGCTAAAGTCACAGCTGGACAGAGAAAATCAGCCATGAAGTCATAAAACAGTGCAATCCAGTATTTACAGAAACAAACATCTCTTCTCCACTGCTCAGAGCATTTGACACTACAAGCCTCATCCCCCACGATCACCTCTGTCCACTCAGTCTCTATTACACACAAACTGATGCGGACGCTCGCATCGGAGGCAGCAGGAGGGAGCTGTGAGGCCGGGAATCAAACCACCGACCTCAGCTTCTGTGCTCCTCCTGAGCCACAGCTGCACCGAACAGGCCGGAGCGGATGTGGAGACCAGAGTCTGAGTTTAAAATGATCTCACTTCTGTTTTTTTGTTTTTTTTCTTTCACTTTCACTCACTGTTTGGTAAAGTGTAGGCCCCCGAAACTATGTGGTCGGAATAAACTTCACATTTTGCCTTTTAAAAGACATTGTGATGTGTGGCGCAGGCTGAATGGACCCTTACAACCAAATAATGACAGCAAATGCACATGAAAACAAACTTTTTTGTGCCTATTCTATGTGCAAGTCTGAGCGGCATCATTATTGATAAGCTGCTTCAGAAGTTACAGATAAATGTAAATTCTTTGGATGCATCTTTGTCCTCCCGATCGACTGCATTTCCACTGCTGATTTCTTTCTTTTATTCTTCTTTTTTAATGTTGATCCAACTATACTGAACGCCTATACCAGCTAGCCCTGTGAAACTTCTCTAACTCAAGACATAGCACTTATATTAATATAGGCTAAAGGCTGATTTATGGTTCCGCGTTACACCAACGCAAAGCCTACGGCGTACCCTACGGCGTAGGCTCTGCGTTGATTTAACGCAGAACCATAATTCAGGCTTAAAGGGAAAGTTCGGTTTTTTACAACCTGGACCTTATTTCTGGCATTTTTTATGGTTGTATACTCACCCAGAGGTGTTTGGTGTCATTTGGAGTCCTTCGGAAGATATTAGGAGTTTTTTGCGAGCCGCTTCTCCATATAATGGTAGCGAATGGGGGCACCGCAGGACACAGACGATGCAGCGTCTAAATAACACATGATTGCCGCAAAACTCTTCATTTCTTTTATGAATCACTAGATCTGCTTCCAGGACCTGTTGTCTACATCCGGGGCTGTGTGTGTAACAAATAAATCCGTTTGTAAACAAGACCTCTGAACTCATGACGTCATCTCTGTGCGCGCACTCTGTCCTCCGTTCAGTGAGCTCTTCAGCCGTATACTCCCGCTCAAAACGGTAAGGACGTCCATTATATTCAAAGTCGTCGTCCACAACCTCAGAATTTGTCAAATATTCAGACATGTTTCAAATAACTAACAGTAAACTAACAGTAGCGAACTCCAGCTGTACGCAGAGCTGTGTCTGCGATGCGCGCACAGAGATGACGTCATGCAGGTCAGAGGTCTTGTTTACAAAGTGATTTATTTGTTACACAGACAGCCCCAGATGTAGACAACAGGTCCTGGAAGCAGATCTAGTGATTCATAAAAGAAATGAAGAGTTTCGCGGCAATCATGTGTTATTTAGACGCTGCATCGTCTGTGTCCCGCGGTGCCCCGTTCACTACCGTTATATGGAGAAGCGGCTCGCAAAAAACCCCCTAATATCTTCCGAAGGACTCCAAATGACACCAAACACCTCTGGGTGAGTATACAACCATAAAAAATGCCAGAAATAAGGTCCAGGTTGTAAAAAACCGAACTTTCCCTTTAACAGCCATCACTTTAAAAATAAAAAGTCTAACTGTTCAAACATACAGCACCCAACAAGCTCTAACGAAAATAGAAAGCATAAATACAAATATTGGCTCACACAACAGGAAAAAAAACACGTCTACATTAAAACGTGGATCAATCACATCAGCTACAGACAATGTGTGTTTTTTAATTTCATAAACAAACTAAAATATTTCCAGTTTTGACAGAACTGGAACTGGTAACCCCAGCCTTGAGCTGATCACATGTTCTGGTTGGATCCCGGCAGCAGGTCGGGTTTGAGCCCTCGGCCCCGCGGGCCGGGCACAGGGCTCTCGTCTCCACCCTGCAGCCCCCCGATCATGGAGCCCAGGGTGCCGTGGCTGCCGCCGTAGGGCTCCATCTGCGCCGCCACGCTCAGGCCAGGCCTGGCCGCCTGCAGCCTGGAGGGGGTTTGGTCCATCACTGAGGAGGGAAGGGAGGCCGGGGTGGCGGCGTTGTCCCCGAGGCTCTGCACCGTCACGGAGGACTGGCACGAGGTGCAACAAGCAGAGTACAGTCATGATATGTACAATGATAAACATGACAGTTACATATTGAAAAAACACAAATATGTACCTTTAGTTGTCTTAAAGGGGAGCTATTATGAAAAACACGTTTTTTCTTGCTTTAACATATATAAAGTGGTCTCCCCTCAGGAAGGAAAGGAAAGCAACCAAATTCTGCAGTGTCTCTACAGCCGCCTGGATGATCCGTCCAGTGTGATGTGGATCTACGAGCCGTTCAGATTCTGCTCCCGTCGTTATGTAACGACGGGCGCGATTTACATAGGTTGGCCTCCGATGCGTGAAACCACCCCCACAACTAATTTCGCCGGCCGGAGCTTCTGCCATTTTTTTCGTAGCGGTGTATCGCGTCATTCGCGTCATCGCGTCAGGCAGCCAATCAGCACAGTTCCTCATTATCATAGCCCCGCCCACTCAGAATCCCGCATAGAAAATGAAGTTAGAGACTTGGAAGATAAAGACATGGCTCAGAGGCTGAATTTCTAATTTATTTAGCAAAAACAATCAAAAGCTTGTTTTTAAGACATTCAAGGCCTGTTTAAAATAGGTATTAGATGCCACAATAGGTCCCCTTTAAATCTTGTTGTAAATCCTAACTCACATCCAGGATAGAGTCACATAATTATTCAAATCTCAATCAGTTAAACTGTTTTTATTGTGCAGTTTCTGGGATGTGGTGACACCTAGTGGCTGACATCGAAACTGACAAAACCTTCACCCCCTACATCCACCATCAACTCAAACCAAAGTACAACCGCAAACACGGTAGGGAAGACTGCTTAGTCACTTTTTGATTGGTGCCTTACAGCAGTCCTCTTTTTTCATGGTAGTGAAGCCACAACTTCTGTTTTCACCATAGAACATAAAGGCTGGAAGTTTTCAGTGTCAAATGTGGTTTACAATGCATTGCCACCGATCACCACTGGATGGCGGCTCCTAAACCTCTCTGGCTCCATCCATCCATCCATCCATCCATCCATCCATCCATCCATCCATCCATCCATCCATCCATCCATCCATCCATCCATCCATCCATCCATCCATCCATCCATCCATCCATCCATCCATCCATCCATCCATCCATCCATCCATTCATTTTCTCTACCTGGGTAATCTTATAGGGTATGCGTTCTCTGGCTCCAATAGACTCTAAATCAAAAACCGTCAGATTTTTCTTGTGAATAACTGACTAAATATATTTTTCTCATTATAGTTTCAGGATTCACTCCTTCAACTGAGTCCTTCATGAAATACCTCTATAGTTTAATTGAAATTAGTCCAGAAAAGTAAGTATTTTCTTGTCAAATCAGGCTTTAAGAATTACTCAAGCTCAAACTCAAGGGAACCATGTGGTCTACTATGACAGGACTGTTTCATTTCTGCCCATAGATCCCCCTAAATGTTACACACCAGAAGTCTGTGATCAACGGCTGGTTATAGAGGGATATTAGTTTCTTTGATATGCAAGCCAAGAAAAAAGGCACATCCTCATTAGAAACTGGTCTGGGTGGCATTAAATCATGTCAATCATTAGATAATTGTTCCGACAGTCTTTACTTACGACTCTCAAAGAAAATGCTTGGGTAGTTTTCTGTTGGGTGAGGTAACAGATGTATGACGGGGAGGAACGTGAACATCTGGAAGAGTAAGACACCGATACTCACATTAGCCCAAGAGGCCTGGCTGCCAGCCACCGTCTTCTTCTTTCTGGCCATGTTGGGATTCCAGCGGCAAACCAGACTGTCGTTCTGCACGCTGTAGTTCTTGTGGCCTATGAGCCAGTACGTGTTCAGTTTACCTTTACCCTGGCGGGACAATGATGGACATTAGACCGAAACAGAGACACCCGTGTATGACACCAGCCACAGACATTATTCTACATCGAAAGGGTCAAATTGATTGATGTTCACTGTATTCATCCCGATTTTATGCATTGAGATGTGACAAACATATTCTTGAGGATCAAGACAGAATCAAGAATGAAAATAAATCTGTATTAAAGGCAGAAAATGAACAGAAGAAACTGGCAACTTTTGCTCAATTTTCAATTGTGGCCTTTTTAAAAAAAAAATGTAAAAATCAGATGACTGAGATTTAACTTTATTGTTCCAAACAGAGACACAACCATTCAATGCATAATCATGAAATACTGAAAACTGACAGAAAGGTTGAGATGAAACGATGTAAACTTTCCCCTTCATCATCATGAAATCAGAGTTTTTCCACAAGGACTGATGCTGCTTTCTCATCATTATCATCATCATCCTCATCATGATCCATCTGAGAGTCTGGAGTTTGTAGTCTGACTCTCCACCAGACCAGACAGCTGCTTCACATCTGGTAGATGTCCCTCAGGTCCAGATGTCTCAGGAGGGGGGGGGGGGGGGGATTCAGAGCTGAGCTCAGAGAAGAATAGCTGATCTCTGTCAAACTGCAGCTCTTCATCTCAAGAGTCTCCAGAAAAGCACACAGATGTTTCACATCAGAATCCTGCAGGTTGCAGCTGTCACCGCTGCAGGCAATGCACCTGATCACCTGGTGATCAGTAAGGCCAGATGTGTGCTCATCTGGAGCATTCATGTGTCAACACTATGCCAAGGAGGAAAGACATTAGCAGTGATCTGCTGCCCAACAAGCTTGGAAAAGGTTATAAAGCCATTTCCTTGCAAGTTTTCTATTAAAAAAAGAGAGAAAGACAGTTGTCAATCTTCCCTAAAGTAGATGTTCAAGGAAATTCCCCTCAAGCTTAGATTGCGCAATGCTCTGAGAAACTAAAAACCCAAAGAGCTCCATCTTGGACTCAACAGCCTCCATTAACAAGCTCAGAAAAGTGCAGCTGACGTTAACAACATTTCATCTGAATCTGCACAAACCAGGACGTACAAGGTCAAAGTCAGGACTCGTGGCAATAATCCACAGAACCGCTTTTGCTGCAGACTGAATGAATGAAATAAAATCTGGAATTGAAAATGCAGATAAAAGATTAAATAATTTGTGGCATGGCTAGTATCTCACCTTCACCTCAATCTCTCCGCGCAGCTGAAGCTCGTAGGCGTTGTCTTTGATCAGAGCCAGGTACGTTTCTGAACTGGCATGGATTTTCTGAGCTGGTGGAAAAAAACAAGTAATATAAATATAGCTAAACACAACAGTTACATCCTGAACCATTGGCCATTGGCTTGCAACACACTCTGATTACCAAACAATTACCCAAACGGCTTCATCCAGAGCTACAATCCCTCTCTACAGCTACGCTCAGCCAGTGAAAGACGGCTGGTGCTTCCAACACAACGTGGCGTGAAATCAGTAGCCAAATTCTTCTCCTGCATTGTTCCCCGATGGGGGAATGACCTACCAAATTGTCCGATCTGCTTAAGGAGCATTTGTGCATCTAGTGAACTTCTCTGCTCATCAGAATTAGTTAGAAGATTTGTCCAGCTCTTTGTAGGACTCAGTACTGAGTAAACTGCATGCACTTATGACAAAATGATCACATGATAGTGTCTTTTTAGACGTAGCTTTCTTGTAAAAAGGGACTGTTGGGTTGGGTGGGAAGGAAATTCTAGCACTAGCATGGCAGCCCATGTGTCCAACTGGACTCACACGTTCTGACCAGCACTGATCCAGCTGGACCCTCCTATGTGATTTCTTGCTTGTGTTATTCTCTCAGATGTAAGTCGCTTTGGATAAAAGCGTCTGCTAAACGACAGTAGTAGTGGTAGTTGTAATAGTAGTAGTAAAACTCACCTGTGTTAGGAGAGAAAAATTTAAATCAAAATAGACCCATTCATACTTTATCTTTACCTAATCTATAATCATATTTATTCATTTATACTTAATCGCTACAGTCCGCTGTTGTCTATCCTCACTAAATCGGTGCTTGTGTCATAGGTGCTCAGGAACAATACTGATTCTTTAAGTCTTTGAGGTCTTTAAATGCGTGTTGGTGTATGGTGAGTGTAGATGCACGTACGGAGGCTGGTGGACTCCATCCTCGACGCTGTGTTGACCGTATCTCCAAACAGACAGTATCTCGGCATCTTGTAACCCACTATTCCTGCCACACAAGGGCCTGCAGAGCCAACGACACAGACGTTCACTTTAATGCAAGAAGCTCAGACTTTCAGGAAATAGTCAGGAAACAACACACCTGGACAAAGGAATAGAAGATAAATAAAATATGATGCAACAGTCAAACATCATCTTTCCTCTGTATTATTTTCACAACCATAATTGCAATGATTTTTTTTTTTTTATAAATTTGTTTATTGTAAACAGGACAATGATAAAAACAATAACAAGGGCAACAAAGCGAGTAGAACATTACTATATACAGTAAAGGTGCTTGCTGATCAGAGAAAACAATTAAATAATAATAACGGTGAATAACAAAAAGAGAAAGAAAAAGAAAAGAAAAAAGGAGCACAATATATCGGAATCTCTTGAGAAAGGAAAAATAAACGGAAAGAAGAGGTGTGCTCCATCTTCACATCGAATCCTGTTTACATTATTTTTTCCATTTTTATAGTGAGCTTTTACCCACTCCCCCCACCCCCCACCCTCGCCCCTAGGTATGTTGAGCCACAAATAATAAAATGACTAAGTTAATAAAAATAAAATCATACGTTAATAAATGGGGGAAAGCGAATAAGTAAACTGGTTAAAGAATAATAATAAATAATATAAATATAAATAAATAAAATAAAAATAAATAAATAAAAAAAAAAGGGGGAAAAAGAAAAACAGCTTCATAGACAAGAAGGGGAAATTAGTATAGCAAGATGGGAAGAAATTTCAGATGATAGAAAGGAAGAGGAAGGGTCACCTGTTAGGAGCGGGGCAATGATTGACAGGAAAGGGGGAAAAGGACGCGTTTTTCACTGCGCAAAAAACACCGTCATAAAAAAAGCCAGACATGGAGTACTGAAGTGAAGTTTTTCTTGTTACACCTTTTTAGACACATTTGATGGATATCGGCCAAGACTTTTAATAGTGTTAAAAGCATGTTAAAAATTATGTCACAATACCTTTAATGACATATTTTGGCGGATTGACGAACTAGTTCATTAAAAACTTTAAGAAGTAAATGTGAGTAAAACTAAAATAAAGGAGCTGTAAATAAAGAGGGGGTCCTGTCACCTGTGTGTATTCCAGCTCGGAGCTGCAGTCTCTCGTTGGGCATGTGAGGGATGGAGACCTGTCTCACGGCGGCCACCAGATCCAGCGCCATCTTGGCAATTTCATCTGCGTGTCTGTCTCCATTTCTCTCCGGTAGGCCGCTCACCACCATGTACGCATCCCCGATGGTCTCCACCTGGTTTGAATGTTTAATCAAATTCTGCTCAAAAACAGTACTCTGCAGAAGAAATATCAGGCACCCCTTCTTTAATAATCCATCCATCCATCCATCCATCCATCCATCCATCCATCCATCCATCCATCCATCCATCCATCCATCCATCCATCCATCCATCCATCCATCCATCCATCCATCCATCCATCCATATTTTCCCAGGCCAGCAGAGAGACAGCAGTCGCTCCAGCGGGTCCTAGGTCTTCTATGGGGTCCATCCAGTGGGACATGCCCAGAAAACCTCACTCCTCACTAGATGCTCTTGAAAAAGACCCCGAGGTAATTGAAGTCCTCCACTTTGGACAGGACCTGGAGAGGATACTCCACCGTTTTCCAGCTGAGGACCATGGTCTGGGATTTGGAGGTGCTGATTCTAATGCCAGCAGCTTCATAGTTGGCTGCAACCTCTTCAGGGAGAACCACAGGTTTTGGCCTGATGAAGCCAGCAGAACCACATCATCTGCAGAAAGCAGAGACCCAATTCTGTGGTAACTAAACCAGATCCCCCTCCCCCCCTCGGCTGCACCTCGAAATTCTGTCCATAAAAGTACTGAACAGAATCAGTGACACAGCGCAGCCTTGGCAGGGTCCAGCCCTGACTGGAAACGAATCTGACTCACTGCCGACACTATGGAACAAGTTCTGATACCGGATGTACAGAGACCAGACAGCCCGGATAACAGATTCCAGCATCTCATACTCCTGGAGAACCCTCCTAGGACTCCTTAAGGGACATGGTTGAATACTTTCTTCAGGTCCACAAAGCTGTGCAAACTCCCATGAGCCCTCCAGGACCCTACTGAGGGTGTAGAGCTGTTTAATAACATTACAAATTAATCATTTACTCTGCCATAAACAACTGTTAATTTAAACTTTGGCAGAAGAAGACGACTAGGCGTGCTGAAGACTTTTTTGCACAGTACTGTAAAACTGACAGACATGACACCAAAGATGACAAAAGACAGTTATGATTTATGAATTCTGAAATATAATCTGTAAAGTCTCGTAGCAGGTTTACAGATTTTGACTGCCTGACAACACATTGAACTGGCTTTAATAATAAAACCACCAACGTCTCATTACTGAACCACTAAACAGACTCCTTTGCCGCCCCCTGCTGGCCTGTTTGAGACACTTCCGCACTGGCTTTGTCTTCCAGAGCAGAGCAAAGTGATGACATGTGTGCCATTTGTTCACTGCACGCGTTACCTTGTAGACATCATAAGAGTCAATGCGGGTGTCAAAGCACATGTAGAGGTTGTTGAGCATCTCCACCACTTGCAGGGGGGAACAGGATGCAGAGATGGAGGTGAAGCCCACGATGTCTGAGAAAAAAATGGTCACCTACAAAAGAAAAATGGAGAAAAGTGTCTTCATCAGTGGACTTCTTTTGAACACATCCTCAGCTTTCATTTTCAATCAGGTCTCCTTTCCATTTCTTATCTGGTGTGTTATTATAACAGAGTGACATAACAGAAATAGACAATCATTTGAACATAACTTCCAGCCATTCCTTTGTCACTGCGCAGCATCATGACTGAGGCAAGCAGCAGTGGACGTTGTCAGATGTTTTATTTTGTTATTGTTTCATAATATCTCAACAGAGTTGTTTGTTATTAGTCAGCAGGTTTACTTGGGAGTGCCAGAGTTTGTGAAAGCCAAAAGGCAGGCAGAGCCTCCGGTTACCCATGATCCTCTCAGCTGAAAGAGCTCCATGTTTGTGTTCAGAGAGTGAGAGAGTAAACACCGTCTCTACCGTTCATCTTTCTTCGCAGATAAAGCCGACAGTTCCGGTTCTGAGCCATCCCTTTAGTCATGCTGCTATCAACCCAGACTCAGGGTCACCTGTCCTTTGCTGTTGTACTCTTCACGGCTCTGTGTGATATTACTGCTTTTATTGCTCATGCCGGGTATCCCTGGGCTAATCTCCTTGTGTTTGCTGAGGTCCCTTTCCTGTCATCTCACCCAGTACTGGAGTTGAGGGGGGATGAGGGGGGATGGCACCCCCCCCTGAAATAAAAACGATCAAAATCATCCCCCCTGTAAAACTGCCACCCCCCCCTTTCCATCCCTTATGTCATTTCATCAATGAATGTGGTTTTACTGCTATTTCAACATTTAGAGTCATCACCAGAAAAATAACACCAGAAAAATAACTTATTTGACAATTTTCACCTGTTTCAAGTAAATTTTCACTTGAAATAAATAGGAAAATCTGCCAGTGGGACAAGATTAATCTTCTTATTACAAGCAATAAAATCTTGTTCCACTGGCAGATTTTTCTACTTATTTCAAGTGAAAATCTACTTGAAACAAGATCAAATCAAATCAAATCAAAATTCTTGTTTTTTCCAGTGATGAGTCTAAGTGTAATGAGATTTTTTTACTAAAATTAGACATTTTAACTAGAAATAAGACAAATATTCTTGTTAAGATTTTGAGTTTTTGCAGTGATCCATTTTACTTATCCTGTGAAGGACAGAGTCATATTGATAAGTTCAGAAAACTGTTTTTTATTGTTGTGTTTTGATGTATTTGATGTAAGCCCAGTGGATATTTAAAGCTTACAGAAGGCTGCATTTAACTGCTGCTATGTCATTCCTGCAGTATTTCTGCAGGTGTTTTGGTCAGTGCTATTATTTGTAATATATTATATTATTTCTAATCAGCACAAATTATCTGTCCCCATATGATAAAATCCACCATCCCCCCTGAATATTTTTTACAACTCGAGTACTGCTCTCACCCCCAACTGGTCGGGACAAATGGCCACCCTTCATGATGCCCCCTGTAGACAGGTGCTCTGGTCTTCGTGAACAAACGTCTCCACCTGTAGACAGGTGCTTTGGTCCCCGTGAACAAACGTCTCCAACTGTGGACGGGTGTCCAGTGTTTGGTTCTGACTGGTTCCAGTTGTGTGTTTTGGATCATCATCCTGCTGGAGGACCGGTCACCTGCGACTGAGACCAAGCTTTCTGACACTGTGCAGCACATTTGTCTCCAGAAGATCTTGATGGTCTGAAGATTTCCTCGTACCGGTACCAGATGCAGTGAATCAGCTCCAGAACAGAACCGAGCCTCCTCCATGTTTCACAGCAGATACACTCTTCTTTTCTTTGAAGGCTTCATTTTTGTGTCCGTGAACATAGAGCTGATGTGAATTCTCAAAAAGCCCCAGTTTTGTCTCATCTGTCCAGAGGACAATCTCCCAGAATCTCTGTGGTTTGTCAAAATGGAATCCAGTCTGGATTTTTAAGGATTTTCTTCCAACAGTGGAGTCCTCCTTGGTGGTCCTCTCTGGTGATGGATGATCTGACACTGATGGACCTGGACCTTGGAGGTCACCTTGAATCTCTTTGGAAGTAGTTCTGGACTCTTTGGTTTCCGTCTGCATTATCTGTATCTTTGGTTTTATATCTGTTGTCCTCTTGTGTGTTGATACTTACATGAGTTGGGTTCTATCGTGTACGAACAAGAACTGCGACCTCCCCTCCTGATCCTCGCTGCTCTGTCTGAGTCCATCATTTTAAGGCGTGGGAGGGGTGGAGTACTTTTATCACATCTCAGTGAAACTACAATACTACAATCCTGATGTTCCAGCCGTGTCCTTTTCAGGGCTCAAGCTCCATTTATTTTGATTCTCTGTGACGTTCACATTTGTCGTGACAGTGGAGAGAAGATATGATTTAAACTCTGCCTACAAATCTGCGATACATCCCATCCTCATATTTGATGTTACATTTCTCAGGCACTTCTTCACCAAGCATCATCTTCCTGCATCGCGGTATTTTATTTATGTCCTTATCTTGAGTCATACATTTTCTTCCCAGAATGCCCCAGAGCTCCAAATCATCTGAAGGCGAGCCGACATGCTCCTCAGCGTCACACCCACCTACGATTACGGGGCTTTTTGCCACAGCTCCTTGAAGCCTCTTCAATAAGCCAGATGCAATTTCAGCCGTACAACTTGTTTTATCTCCCGATGAATATGGAATAGGGTAATTATAGGTAATTACGGCAACAATAGAACAAAAGCAGCGAGCACGCACGTTCAGTCAGCGTGTTTGCAGATCTCGCAGAGGTAACCTCCTCATAGCGGCACCCCACAAACCCGGGAAGCATCACAAGCTCCAGATTTAACATAGAGACAGAAGGAGACGGGAGGTGAAAGTAGTATGAACTTATTCATATCCTTGTGTACCTAATCTTTCTGTGTTCTCATCATGTGTTGCGGTTTTTAAATATAAAGAGATTTAACTTCAAAAGTCCTGGACTTTTGAAAACACACCCTCAATTTATTTCAGGAGGGAAGAGGTTAAAATTTAAATCAATCAAATGGCCACAACAGCAAAATAGCATAATTAAAATTAAAGCGTTGGTGACCACACAACACACATTCTTGGAGGAAAAGAAACACGCTCATCAATACATTTTTCCATTTTACAACATAAGAAAAATAATCTGCCCCATCGGGATCAAAGTGAGATATTTAGACCTTCAGATGAACAACGATGAAAAAAATGCAGGAAAACCTGATACCGTCTGTAGCAGCACCTGTAGCTACTGTAGCAGCACCTGTAGCAGCACCTGTAGCACCTGTAGCAGCACCTGTAACAGCACCTGTAGCAGCACCTGTAGCACCTGTAGCAGCACCTGTAACAGCACCTGTAACAGCACCCGTAGCACCTGTAGCAACACCTGTAACAGCACCTGTAACAGCACCTGTAACAGCACCTGTAGCAACACCTGTAACAGCACCTGTAACAGCACCTGTAACAGCACCTGTAACAGCACCTGTAGCAACACCTGTAACAGCACCTGTAACAGCACCTGTAACAGCACCTGTAGCACCTGTAACAGCACCTGTAACAGCACCTGTAGCAGCACCTGTAGCAGGATAGGTAGCAGCACCTGTAGCAGCACCTGTAACAGCACTTGTAGCATCACCTGTAGCAGCTACTGTAACAGCACCTGTAGCAGCACCTGTAGCAGGATAGGTAGCAGCACCTGTAACAGCACCTGTAGCAGCACCTGTAGCAGGATAGGTAGCAGCACCTGTAACAGCACTTGTAACAGCACCTGTAGCAGCACCTGTAGCAGCACCTGTAGCAGGATAGGTAGCAGCACCTGTAACAGCACCTGTAGCAGCACCTGTAGCAGGATAGGTAGCAGCACCTGTAGCAGCACCTGTAGCAGCACCTGTAGCAGCACCTGTAGCAGCACCTGTAGCAGGATAGGTAGCAGCACCTGTAACAGCACCTGTAGCAGCACCTGTAGCAGCACCTGTAACAGCACCTGTAGCAGCACCTGTAGCAGCACCTGTAACAGCACCTGTAGCAGCACCTGTAGCAGGATAGGTAGCAGCACCTGTAACAGCACTTGTAACAGCACCTGTAACAGCACCTGTAGCAGCACCTGTAACAGCACCTGTAACAGCACCTGTAACAGCACCTGTAGCAGTACCTGTAGCAGCACCTGCAACAGCACCTGTAACAGCACCTGTAGCAGGATAGGTAACAGCACCTGTAGCAGTACCTGTAGCAGCACCTGTAGCAGCACCTGCAGCACCTGTAGCAGCACCTGTAGCAGCACCTGTAACAGCACCTGCAGAACCTGTAGCAGCACCTGTAGCAGCACCTGTAACAGCACCTGCAGCACCTGTAGCAGCACCTGTAACAGCACCTGTAACAGCACCTGTAACAGCACCTGTAGCACCTGTAGCAGCACCTGTAGCAGCACCTGTAACAGCACCTGCAGCATCTGTAGCAGGATAGGTAGCAGCACCTGTAACAGCACCTGTAGCAGCACCTGTAGCAGCACCTGTAGCAGCACCTGTAACAGCACCTGTAACAGCACCTGCAGCACCTGTAGCAGCACCTGCAGCAGCACCTGTAACAGCACCTGTAACAGCACCTGCAGCACCTGTAGCAGCACCTGCAGCACCTGTAGCAGCACCTGTAGCAGCACCTGTAACAGCACCTGTAACAGCACCTGCAGCACCTGTAGCAGCACCTGCAGCACCTGTAGCAGCACCTGTAGCAGCACCTGTAACAGCACCTGTAACAGCACCTGCAGCACCTGTAGCAGCACCTGCAGCACCTGTAGCAGCACCTGTAGCAGCACCTGTAACAGCACCTGTAACAGCACC
Organism: Cololabis saira; assembly: GCF_033807715.1. Taxonomy (NCBI): domain Eukaryota; kingdom Metazoa; phylum Chordata; class Actinopteri; order Beloniformes; family Belonidae; genus Cololabis; species Cololabis saira. The sequence continues at coordinate 13,519,826 of NC_084598.1, forward strand.
TGTAGCAGCACCTGTAACAGCACCTGTAGCTGCACCTGCAGCACCTGTAGCAGCACCTGTAGCAGCAGCAACTTAAAGTAATAATTTTCTCTGCAGCACTGAAGTCAGACTGATGCCTGGAGTTTGACTTGACCACTGCAACAACTTGATATTTGTTAGTTTTATTTTAGCCATTCTGTTGCAGATTGTTGTATCTGGGATCCTGTTGCATGACTCCATTTTTCCATCCAACCACTCAGAGAAGACATCCTGTCTCCGGGGATCTGACCTAGACTCTGTCCACACCTTCACAGGTTACCTCACTGACGTCTGTGATTTTACACCTACCTTTTCATAGCTCTCAGCTTCAACGTGTTTGTGCCTGCGGAGCTGTTTGGCCACTGTCTTTGGCAGCATTTGATGCAGCAGGTCCTCAGCCAGCTGCCTCTGGCGCTTCAGGTCCTCTGTCTTCTCCTTCAGAGTCTGGGCGTAGTTCTGAATCCACTCCGTCATCTGCTTGAAGGAGAAAATCACAGCGGGGTAGATGAAGCAGGCCATGGCCAGCAGGCAGATCCTCATGCTGAGGCCTGACGACATGGATCGAGATGCCGACCTGAGAGCCAACGCTGCGCGATCAAACAGGCACTGCTGGGTCTTTGTCAGAGCCTGGACTCCCCTTTGAGACCCAGACAGAAGTCCAGATCCTGTTCCAGAGATCTGCCACTGACTTGTGTCAAAAATGTACAAATGCTGAACATCCAGACTGGAGTTTACGTTGAAGTCTATGTTTTCTAACCAGCAGTCGTTCAGTCGCTCTGATACAGCCCTGGCAACGCCCAGGTAGCTCAGAGTAGACCTCCACCTGTGCTGGAAGCCAGGTAGAGGTGTAGCGTGGCCGGAGTGCATGAGCTGGTGGTTGAGCTCGATGAACGTCACCAAAAGCCTTGCAGACAGAACGTCTCTCTCGTCCTTATAGTTTAGTTTGAATTTGACTAGAGACTCTTCAGCCGAACCCCAGGTGTCCAGAAGTCCCTCGATGGCCCGGGTAAGAGCACCAGCTCTCCTTTCACTGGAGCTGTTGGTTTCAAATGAACCATTTAGAAACTCTTGAATCCCTCCATTCATTTCCTGGCAAAACCCAAATAACTCCACGCCACAAGGAAGCCCACGGCCATCGCTGGGAACTGACAATTCACTGCAAAGAAGGTCAAATACCGGAAAACTTGCGTCCAGAGTCTCATTGTCTCCGGCGAGTAAACGTCTCATCTTCTGGAGCTTGCTGACGAGTTGTAAAAGAGTTATTGTCCTGCATGACGTCAGTTCGTCGTATGCGGCGTCTGTGGCGTGCAGCAGGTCAAAGCTGGAGCTGAGGTCAACGGACACGGAGCCCAGCAGGGCCAGCAAGGACAGCAGGCAGGCCGTCAGAATGCGGCGGACGCTGCGGCTGCTGGAGAATATGGAGCACCTGAAACACAGGAAAACAGCTCATCTTCAGCTGCTTCCTTGTTTTGGTTTATTTCTCAGAATGTGTTGAATCTACTTTCTAAAACTGGACACAAAGTACAATTATACAGCCTCCTCATCTTTGTCTTCACCCATGTAACACCACGCTGCATTTGCTGAACAACGGAACTGGATGAAGTGAAATAGGATTAAAAAATAGGAGTAAAAATATGTGAAAATTATACTTTTGTTCTGTATCCTTGCGATTTTCTGACCAAATAGTAAGACTTCAAAATATTGTGTCAACTCTGGAGAAAAAATGTGTAATATTATTAGGAAATTGCACAAGTTAAAGGAATGCCTTTAATTTGTGCAATTTCTTTAGGAGGAACGGAAGGGAATATTTTCTTTTGCTGTGTATTTTCTATTTTCAAGGTATATAAACATAATAAAATAAAAGAATACATTCTTTACTGGAGACTAAGCACATCTCATAATGTATCTCTCTAAGCACATGCATCATCTCCACTGGATGCTATTATAATAAAGGCTTATTCTGAATAACTAAAGTTGCTGCGCTTCTCACCTGCACAGCTCGCAGTCAGAGTCCGCATCCTGCCGCGCCCGCGGAGCGACCCTCCTCTTCTTCAGAAATCTTCTTTTCAGAGAGGCTGAAGTCGGGCTCATAGAAAAACACTGCTTTTTCATCAAGTCCAGCGTCGATGTGAGACATTTCCTGCAACTGGAGCAAAGCCTCGGGCGGCGGCTCCGGACTCATTGCAGGTGGACGAAGCGACCCGTTATTCTGTCCCTCAAGTGACCGCCTTACTTCCGGCCAAATATCTATTTAAAAAATATTTAAACAGATAAAATCGAGATGTTGCTGACAGCTAAACAATCCATAACTCCCTGCTTTACTTTTAATTACTAGACTTTCCAAACTGCCAGTATTTGTTTAAAATATTTATATTTATTTTATTTTGAAAGGGTCCCTGGGCAGGAGGTGTAACTTTTAAAATACATATTTTTGTATTAATATTACTATCATAAAATTGTATATAGTGTTCCAGACTACAGCTTAATTTTGTGTTTTATAGTTTTATACAAAAAAAGATGAAAATAAATAATCAAAATACATTAAATGACCAAATATATTATTAATAATAATAATAATAATAATATATAATTGTGTGTGTGTGTATATATATATATATATATATATATATATATATATATATATATATATATATATATATATATATATATATATATATATATATATATATACACAATTTAGAAACTTTAAAAGACAAAATTGGCATGTTTTTAATTTCAATAAATATTTTTCTTATATAGGATTTTTTGTGTATTATTTAATTAAAAGGTGATTATTGACCTTTGTTTTGCATCCAGATTTGACAAACACATCCCGAATAGCATATTATTTCAGATATGAGCGGGATATCCTGTCAATCAGCTTGGAAATGTCTTGTGTGTTAGTGTACTTGGGACGCCAAACAAAGTTAGCCTGATAGAGGAACGGTCTTGATGAACCTGGTATTGCTGAATGTTAGAGACGTTGTCCATTTCAGGTGCAATTCAGCAAATAAAATAAAAATCAAACAAGAATGCTGCCAATGATTGACACATAAACCATGCAAAGCATGTCTGACCAGTTCCATCTGATCACCCTGGTCACCACTCCAACAAGCTGTTTCAAATCTACCGCTCTGGGTTAACCGGCTCTCTGACTCCTCTGCTCCTTCAGACTTAGACCTCGATGTTGCAACAGTTTTTTAAACTGTCCAACAGACATCTGAAGTCTTGAAGTGACTGTGAGCTCCTGAACAAACAGTTCAACTCTCCAACTTCTCTTCCCTTCATGAAAAAAATGGGATGTACCCAAGAATGTTATTTCCTCTTTTTAGTCACAAAAGCAACATGAGATCATCACCTGACATTGACTCCATCCACGTGCAATTTTTTATTCTACAGAATTTTAACATTTTATTTACACATTTGTGTCACATTTGGTGTGAATAAGCAAGCAGGTCCACATGTTGTACCTTTTATTCACTTCATCTTCAGTGTGCAAAGTCCTTAAATCTGATTTATTTGATCATTTCATTTTATGTATTTATTTATTTATTTTTGGCATATCCAATCAGAATCCAGTCTTCCTGACTGACCATTTATATTGTATATTGTAAGTGATCCACTCTGTGTGTCTTTGCTGGTGCTTCTTAATTGTTATGGGAACCTGCACACAAACCAAAGTAGAGGGTGCTAAACTCACTTTGCTGTCACAACTTAACCCTTACAGGTCAAGTGACCATGTTTGGTCACTTCAGTAGAACCAGTCTATGGCTATTACAAAATAATGTTACAATGTTAATAGTGGGCCTTTGATCTTCTCCAGTAGCCCTTAAGAGTTGAAACATTTAAATTTTTTAGTATTTTATTGCCTGCCCTATGAAGGGTTAACTGCTTTGCATCTGTCACTTCCACCTCTGGTAGACCTAGGCATGGGGTGTTATTGTGGTAAATGAATGCGGTCACATCTGAAGCCACCTACGGCTGTGTCTTTGAAAAATCTCACTCATCTGGTTTTTGGCTGTTCAAACTGTCATGAAAAGTATTTAAATGCAATCAGAGTGTGCACAGACACCCTTAACTCAGGCAGTACTGGACAGACGAGACAGAACGGGCAATCACATCAGCTCCATGTAGATGCCCGAATGAAGCCTTCAAAGACAAGAAGATTAGCTGCTGTGAAACATGGATGAAGCTGCGACTGGTACAGGTGGTCTTCAGTCTGCAGTGTACACAGAGCATCATTTCAGGACCGTCTGCTGGATTTCCCCGACCCTTTCAGCTCCTGCTGATGATGAATATTTGCAGCAAGAGCTCGTGTTGGCTGCTATTGGTGAAGCTTCGCCCCCTGACCCTTCCGGGCCGACCACAGCCAGTCACAGTGACATGAGTTTGAAGAAGAAACCCTCAAACCCTCAAACCTGGAGAAATTTGCTCCTGACGGTGGGCCAAAATCCCTGCCCATAGGTGCAGACGTCTCTTCTAGAGTTACAAAAATTGCCTGTTTGTGGCGATTACCTCAAAATGTTGTACAACTAAATATGAAGTTGAGGGTCGCATCATATTTGTCCAAGCCAGTTTCATTAGTGTGGTTTATTTAAATTTACATTTATTTAACTTTTGTTGAAACACAATTCAGGCGTCACTGTATATTACTATATTATTACTCAGTTATTTTAAAGTTATTTCAGTGACCATTGTGGGTTTTCTTTCTTTTATGGATGGGTAACAACAAATGTGTACATGTGTGTATCGTGCACATAACAGGACTTAATGACATTCTGTTGCACCACTGAAAATTTGTAAAATTTCTATTGAGCATTCTCATTCAGTGTCAAAGGTGCAACCTCAAGGGGCCTGACACTCATATTGATGTTAATCGCCTCAAAACAAACTGAATTAATTACATTGTTTAGTATAGTTACACACACACACGTGATCAAACTGATAGATTTTATTCCAATAAGCTTTACTTACTTACTTACTTTACTTGAACTTTGAATGAGTGTACAGGCCAGAGTGCGCTCGGACAGCACACCAATGGCAACCTAAAACCACTGACCCCCCTAAAAGTGTGTCTAAGATTAAAACAGCATCCCATATCCTTAAACTGGTCCCACAATGCGGTTGGGTGGTAGATTTAGGGCTCTAAAAGCTCCACCCTCTGTCCCAAATGCTTAGGATCAGTTCTTCAACATAGAACAAAACTGGGGGCTGTCAGATAAACCTCTGTTTTCATCCGCTGCTGCAACAAGCTTCACAAATAAAGTTGCCACGCGTTCATAATCACGATAGTACATTTTTCAAAATAAACGCAACACATTGGGTTCAGTATACGCCAGCGGGATCCGTGGAGGCTTTTATTTTGAAGTCCAGGACCGGATGTTTCCCTGTCAACGTGTTGCGCTTGATCGTCCAGGACGCGTTTGTAGCAGCCGAGAGTGCGACTCGGAGGAAAACGGAAAAGTGAAATTAATCGGTGCCTAAGTTTGGATAGATTTTATTCCAATAAGCATGACTTACTTACTTACTTTACCTGAACCTTGAATGATTGTACAGGCCAGAGTGCGCTCCCACAGCCCACCTAAAACCACTGACCCCCCTAAAAGTGTGTCTAAGATTAAAACAGCATCCCATATCCTTAAACTGGCCCCCATCCTCTGTCCCAAATGCTGAGGATCAGTTTTTCAGAGTTCAGACCAACTTTGGCATAGACCAATCCTGGGGGCTGTCAGATAAACCTCTGTTTTCATCCGCTGCTGCAACAAGCTTCACAGATAAAGTTGCCACGCGTTCATATTCACGATAGTACATTTTTCAAAATAAACGCAACACATTGGGTTCAGTATTGGGTTCTCGATCACACCAATCCTCTATTTCTTAAATTACAGACTTTGAAATTTGTGGACCTAGTGAAAATTAGAACAGCAATAATAATGTTCAAAGCAAGAAATAATGCACTGCCTGAAAACATTCAAAACATGTTTCAAGCTAAAGAAGGACAATATATTCTAAGAGGAAAATTACATTTTAAACAACCATGTGTACGCACTACTCTTAAAACCACGTGCATATCAGTCTGTGGGGTTACTTTGTGGAATGGTCTGGATGATGAAATCAAACAAAGCCCTAACTCTATACAGTTTAAAAAAAACATACAAGAAAGCAATTCTTGACAAGTATAAAAATGGGGACCTCTAAAAAAAGTAATTTACCTTCCATATGTATTTCTTTGATTATTATTTTGTTCTTTGTGGGATGGTTTATATACAATACAAATATAACTGCCTGCATTCAAGGCTGTTCGTGGATCATTGTAGAGGTGACTGGGAGATTGGACTTTTGAATTTAGGATATTGTAGGAGACCGGTTTAATTATGACTGATATTGTTTATTGGTTGTTTGTGTTGTATTTATTTTTTGTTATTTTGTCTTTTCCTTCTTTTCTTTTTCTTTTCTTTTTTATTTTTATAGGTTATATATGATATGATATTGTGAGGAAGGGACGGGACTAAATAAGCATTCTGCTTCCTCCTGTTCCCTCTCGAACACATTGTTTTGCTGTATTTTATTTTTGAATGAGACTGTTAAATTGTTTTGCTTTTTTATATTTTGATGCTTTTAATTTGATTAAAATATATTTATAAAAAAAATTATATTTATAAAATAAATAAAGAAAGAAAGAAAGAAAGAAAGAAAGAAAGAAAGAAAGAAAGAAAGAAAGAAAGAAAGAAAGAAAGAAAGAAAGAAAGAAAGAAAGAAAGAAAGAAAGAAAGAAAGAAAGAAAGAAAGAAAGAAAGAAAGAAAGAAAGAAAGAAAGAACGAAAGAAAGAAAGAAAGAAAGAATACGCCAGCGGTATCCCTGAAGTCTTTTATTTTGAAGTCCAGGACCGGATGTTTTCGTGTCCACGTGTTGCGCTTGATCGTCCAGGACGCGTGTGTAGCAGCCGAGAGTGCGACTCGGAGGAAAACGTAAAAACACGGTGAAGTGAAATGAATCGGTGCCTAAGTTTGGATGTGTCGGTGTAACGGGCGGGTGTTCGGCGGGTCGAGTCTCTGTCGGTCCCGGGCAGCACAGCGGCTCCTCGCCGTCCCGGCGGAGGGAAGAGCGGGTAAATGACCGCGGTGTTCGGCTGGAGCCGCGGAACAAAGAGCTGGTCTCGACCATTGTTACCAACACGGACTCGGCTGCTTTACCACTGCTCAAGTAAGACAACTCCCCCAAACTCCCTCTGGGCTCTTTGTTTAGTAAAGCAAAGCCGTGGAAACATGTGGTTTAATGATGAGGAGTCGTATCCATTTAAATGGGCTTATCCTCGGCAGATAAAGTGTTTTGGTTCGGGAGTATTAAGTTTCCACAACAATGGGTTTGACATCTATCTAAGCTATTTAAAACTGTTTGGAGTAAATCTAAAGTCCCTCGCTCATTTACATTTACGCTTTCAAATTTAAAACCAAAGCAATGAAGCTTTTTAAAGTTTAGAAGTGGCTATAAATCACAGTATTTAACTTAATAACTGCGATCTGTTACTTACGGCTGAAATGTTGCTTATGTTGTTTGTGGCAAGTGTTTAATTAGCTCTTCATACTTTACATCTCCTGGTGGATGTGAGCTGAGATTAACAACACCAGTCCCTGAGCTGCTGCTGTCTTCCAGATCCATCCAGAAATCTGTCAACTTTAGAGTAATAATATAATAATAATAATAATAATAATAATAATCATATGCTGTAACAATGCACTTTTCACTAACCATGACCACCTCATACTGCTGCACCTTTCACTTTTACATTGTATATATGTTAATAAGAGCCATTTTTCTATTACTGTTTGTAACTATTTAAATCTGGGTTCAGTGAGCAAAAAAAAAAAAAAAAAATTCCCTGTCTGGCATGTTCATACTTGGCCAATAAAGCTTTTTCTATTCTATTCTTAAAACACTGAAAAGATAAGTCCCACAGTTCCAGTGTAGTCAGATGTGTCATATTGGGTTATTGTCTCAATATAGGCTAAAATTAAAACTCAAAAAAAGGTTGTTGAACACACATAGTTTCTGCATATATTGAGAAAGGTGCTGCTAAAGGTGCATTTTCATCCATGCCAAACTTAAAGGTTTTTAGTCACAAAAGGCAAGGAACGTTTATTTATATAGCACAATTCAACACAAGGTAATTCAAAGTGCTTTACATTGACATTAAAAGCAGCAAGACACAATTGATAAGTACGCTTCAGTAAACAGTAATGTTTTTAGGCCTGATTTAAAGGATCTACAGTTGGAGCAGACCTCAGGTCTACAGGAAGTTTGTTCCACCGGTGAGGAGCAGAATAACTGAACGCTGCCTCACCTTGCTTGGTTCTGGTTCTGGAACCACAACAAACCAGATCCAGATGAACCTCAGGGGTCTGGGAGCTTCATAGGAACTAACAGATCCAGCATGTATTTTGGTCCAAGACCATTCAGGTCTTTGTAGACCAGCAGTAAGATTTTAAACTCTATCCTTTAACTCACTGGAAGCCAGTGTAGTGATTTCATGACTGGTGTGATATGAGAGAGTATTCTTAAAGCTATGGCAATATCTTCATGCATTCTTCGTGTGTTTGAACAGGCGTCCAGATCCACGTGGCTGCGTCTTGTTGAGATTTCCGTGCTGCTTGTGTTGACAGGTGAGGGGCGGCCTGTGCTCCAGTCATGACCTCTGGGAGTGGGAACACTACCAGCAGCCAGCACAATGGAGACAGCAAACCAGCCCAGGCCGTAGACACGTCCCACATCCTCACCCATCTCATCGAAGGCTTTGTTATCCAGGAAGGTGCTGAGCCCTTTCCTGTGAGTAACATGAATGCAAGTAGTCCCTGTTTGTGTTGTGAAAGCGTGAAAATGCACTTGATGACATAACTAAATAGAAAATTAGTTTTAAATCACCGACATCAAAGTCCTACCTGAAAACGCATGGCTTAGTTATTTATTATTTTAATGTCTGTCGATGATAATAACACCAAATATTGTTAAAGAAAAAACTGTTTTCAGTGTTTGTTTTAAAACTTTTTATCTTAAAATAAAATCCTGGGTCGGGGAGTGGAGATATTGCTACAGCTAAAACTTTTATGTTCCAGTTTTTTATATACTGTATATCTTTAAAAAAAATAAAAATAAAATTTGAGTCCCCCTGCCAGAATTTACTCTGAGATGAAGTGTGTATCTGCGGTGGGTGTCCTGGCAGGATGGCACGTCTTTAATTTGAATACTTTTAGTTGGGAATGTTTTATTGCATCTACAGAGGACTTATACATATACATTAGCTGGTCTAAAGCTGCATTACAATCACAGCTTGAGGATGAATGAGAAAAGGAAGCTGTTCATCAGGGCAATAAAATGGAAATTTCTCATTGGTTTCTAATCTCACAGAAATGTGAGATTAACAGGTTGTGGCCGAGTGCAGCTGACAGTTCTGGTGCACTGATTTAGCAACGATTTTCTCTCGTCTCACTAGACCGGATTCATCTAATCTTCCCCAGGTGTTAAGAGAAACTTCGGAGCGTGCAATTTTTCTGTGCCGTTGCGTTGTTATAGTATGAAAATCAGACAACATGGTTGTCTTGTTATCAGGAGTTTTCCAGTAGTGATGAGCTCGCACTAAACAGTTGACTGGCCAAAAGGGGTCAAGAATGCTGGGTATTTCAGTTTAATTTATATAGCGTCTATTACAATACAAGTTAACTCTATGTGGTTTCCACAGAGCAGAACATGACCCCCGAGCAATTATTACATAAACAATGGCAGGTAAAAACTTCCCAGGTGTGAGGAAAACCTTAAGCCAAACAGTGGCAAGAAAGAGTCCTCTTTAAAAGGGAAGAAACCTGGAGCAGGACCTGGATCATAAGGGGGAACCTCCTGCTGAAGACCAGCTGGGTAGCGCAGAAATATGAGACACAGACACACTGACAAACCTACAAAAGACAAGATATATTAGTATTAACTACCACTATAGAGAGCACTAGAGACCACTATATGAACAGGTGGAGACAGTAGACATTGGGATGATCAGAGGGGGGACTGCAGGTCAGGATGCAGCTCTGGAAGCTCTGGCCTGCAAACATGCACAGAAGAGAAAAACAGGGGGCAGACCAGCACAACAAACTACAAGAACAATGGAGAACAATGATGGTGATGAGATACTTCCAATTAATAACTGAGGGTTGATCTGAGGAAAGGAAAGGGAAGAAGAGGAGAGGGGCAGCGCTCAGTGGATCACGCTGGCGTCCCCCTGCAGCGTAGTTTCAGAGTCTGTGATGTGGTGATGACTCTCACAAAACCCAACTTGGAAGCGCTCACAAAAATGGTTTGGTGACCAGCAATGGAAATGTGGATTTGTGTCTGAACTTAACTTCTGTCAGTGCTTTCGGGTAGTATTTCGGGGGCTGGATCGTTCACCAGCGTTTCCATTTCCAGGAACGTCCCTGCAAAAGTGGCCTTCAGGAACTTTTGTGTGGCGGAAAATATTCCTGTAGTGGGAGAGGAAGTCTGATCAGCGTGTCCAACGAAGAGGTCCAGGCCGGGGGGGTCTTTTAATCTCTATCACTACCAAACCAAACAAAAACGCAAGAAACATCCCTATCCCTTCCATGTTCACCTGTTTCTTCTTCTCTTTCTTCACTCTTCTTTTACCTCCACCTTGTTGTCGCTGTGTTGTTTGTTCGGTCGGTGGTTCTTGCGTGGCGATACAGGGTGATGGAGACCCGGCTGTGTTAGAAAACACTGCAGTCAAAGCTCTTTGCAGAGGTGTAAACAAGACAAAAACAAACTGAACCTGCACCGTTTTTCCTTTTCTTTTTTCTACTGCCATTTATCATGTCAAAGAAAAAAACCTTTAATTTTTCAAATGTTCATACCAGAGTACCCAGCTCAGGAGCGTGTCAGTACTTGTGCAGTCATCTCGTCTCACAGGATGTATTTTACTTTCATTCAGTCAGCTGCAGTAGCCTTTTTTCCCTCCTCTTTCTGCAGGTGGAGCGTCCATCGTTCTCGATAGAGAGCCTCCGGAGACACACGGCTGACTCCAAGATGGACGGCCTTCTGTCAAAGGGTACACTTCTTTAGATTGTTCAGCAGTTTGCAGGAAAGGAGCAACGCTTCCTTCTGTCAGATTTGTCTTTTCTTTTCATATCAAAGATTCCCTGCTGAGGGACCGGGTGTGTCATGAAGTTGAAAGGATTCTCAGGCTCATCACGTTCTTAACATTAAGATTAATTTGTTGAACATGAGTTTCAACATTAAACCTAAACGAGTGACGCATGAGGAAAAGTGTTGCAATCACGTCTTTGCTCCGATCCTGCTGTCATGTTTCCACACTCAGCGTTAAACATCACCAGTTAATGTTCTCCGTTTATGAGGCGTGTCTACGTGGCGGCTGAGGGGTTTTCCAGGAAGGAGAAGAAGCGACTTATCTCTCCTAACAAATGTGTGTCTCCCTCAGAGATGAAGGCCCAGCAGGAGCCCATGTTGACCTGCGAGCTGTGCGGCAGAGTGGACTTCGCCTACATCTTCAAAAGGTCCAAGAGGTTCTGTTCTACAGTCTGTGCTAAACGGTACTGATGCTTCCTTCATCTCATTTTAGTCACTCCCATCTGTTATTTGTATTTACATCACTGTTGTGGCATAAAATGTGTAGATCAGTTAGTGTTTGTCATTGTATTTATGTTTGAAAAGCTACTTTCAGGGGATGAAAAGAGGTTTTTGACAAATTTGACTGGTTTTTGTGTCAGTTTTGGTGACTTTGTGAACAGTCTGGATCTGGTGTGGTGGGGATGGGGGTTGAGGTGTGGAGGACGGCTCTTTAATGACTCCAACAGTGTATTTCTGAAATGACTGCGTTGTTTCAACTCCCACGTGTGATGCAATGTGCTTGTAGCTACAACGTGGGATGCACGAAGAGAATGGGTCTCTTCCCAAACCGCAAAACCACCCTGGACGGCATGAAGAAACAGCGAGTGCTGAACGGCGGCCACAGAAGCATCAGCCTGGAGCTTAAAAAGAAGGTGAGGCGGCTGCCGACATTGGACGTTATTTTGCTAAAAGATATTTTGAATTTGAGTGTTAAATGTATTGTTTTCTGACACAAAGACACACACCAATGTTGACTTCTGAAGTTAAAAACATGTAACCCCCGACTTATCAAAACCGACCGGATATTGTTTTATGTGTTGAAAGAGTCTGAGGCTCCTGAAAGCAGCAGAATATCTAAGTGATACCATCAGGAAGTTTAAAAAATGAAATGAAAAGGTCCCAGCCTGAAATGTCAGGGCAACACGGCAGCATTGAGGACCATAGATGTGTGTAAATGATTTTTCTTTCTTATCTTTAGTCCTGTATTAACCAGCTGCCTGTGTCAGCCCTCCCCCTCTGTGCAGAAGCCCCCGGCCGCGGCTCAGTCCCCCCACCCTGCTCAGGGAGAGTCCAGCCAGTGTTCAGACTTGTCTGCCTACAAAAGAGCCCTGTCCCCCCTGTCGCTGGCCCAGCGGGTCCCTGATCTGCAGGACTTTGAGCTGCAACACGCCTTCCTGCCCAGTGACCCGGGTCTCTGGAACATAGAGGACGTCTACGAGTTCATCTCATCCCTGCCAGGTGGGTGGCGCCCGCCGTGACGACCATTACTCCTCCGCACCTTCTCAGAGGAGACGCGTGTTCTGCCAGAACGTTTTCAGACTCTGAACCTGTCCGCTGGTTTCTGTGCAGTGCTCGGATGTCGTTAGAGGAGCGGGACTCGTTCATGTTTGCGGTCTTCTACAGGCTTTTTTTTGTAAATGTCACCCACTTACAGGACTGTCTCAGAAAATTAGAATATTGTAAATTTCTGTAATGCATTTGCAAAAACAAAAATGTCATACATTCTGGATTAATTACAAATCAACTGAAATATTGCAAGCCATTTATTATTTTAATATTGCTTATTAAGGCTTACAGTTTAAGATTAAGATTCCCAGAATATTCTACTTTTTAGAGATAGGATATTTGAGTTTTCTTAAGCTGTAAGCCATGATCAGCAATATTAAAATAATAAAAGGTTTGCAATATTTCAGTTGATTTGTAATGAATCTAGAATGTATGACATTTTTGCATTACAGAAAATAAAGGACTTTAACACAATATTCTAATTTTCTGAGACAGTCCTGTAGATGTTACTAAACTCTAGAAAAGAGGACCTTCACAACGCTGAGCTTCGAGTCCCGCTGAGCAGATTTCTTAAATGAAACTTCATATGACAAAGTAAATGAGTTTGTAACCCATTTGTCACATTACTAAGATAGAGCGCTTTTATTGATGTATTTAGTTGTGCAGCACTTGCATATGCCTCATTATAAATGTGGACATTCTGATGACCTTTGACCTATGTGAAGGTCATAGAAATTGCTCAAGTCATAATCAACGTGATAATAACTAGCAACGTGGACGGGACGCAGCACAATGGGATGATACCTGGGTACAGTGAGTGCCTTGGCCACATCGTTTGTGGAAAGACGTGGTCGTGACGAAGAGTCGCGGCGGGGGACGTGTCTGATACAGCTTTCAGGCCAAGGTAGAAGCTGGTGATGCAGCGCCACGGCGGTGAATCTAAGCACGTCCAGAATGCTACAGCACGGACTTGCATGTGTTCAAATATGAGTTTTCATATTTGCTCACATTTATGAAGCATAGTCTTTACAGAGTTACACGTTCTCTCTTCTGCTGTGTCACAAACAGGGAAATTAATAGGATTTATGTCTGAAAGCAGAAAAAGTCAATATAAAAATTTAAAGGGCTGAAAAAACAAATCCCAGATTCCTCTCTTTTTTTTAAACATTAAACATCTTTAATTGAAGGTACAGATATTTAAGTGCGCCACAAAGAGGCTGAGAGAGTTTTTCCTGTGTAAAGGATGGACATGCAGATTTTTAGTTTGCTTTTGTGTGTTCAGAGCCGTGCTGAGAGCCGACTGTCGTTGGTCTGCGTCTGCAGGTTGTCTGGAAATCGCCGAGGAGTTCCGCTCGCAGGAGATCGACGGCCAGGCGCTGCTGCTGCTGAAGGAGGACCACCTCATGGCAACCATGAACATCAAACTGGGTCCAGCACTCAAAATCTTTGCTCAGATTAGCATGCTCAAAGACTCGTAGCCCATTTCCACGCACGTTTGTTTCTGCTGGTAGCAGACGAACGAGGTGCACTCAGGACCCATCTCATCCGTCTGAGTTCAGCTTCCACAGCGGAGCCGTGCGTTTGTCGTCTTTGAGTGACCTCAGCTCACTTTTTACACGTCCACACAACTTCAGTACTTCAGGAAATAGCAGTCCACGATCAGAACGACACGTCATGGTAGGTAGGCTGTCACGAATACATGTACTCTTCATAGTGCGTCAAGTGTACTGTAGATGTCAGTGGTAGTGGAGCGTCTCTCGCTGTTTCAGATCTGTGCTCCGTTTTTAGTGAACACACCCACTTTATTAGATCAGCGACCTCTCTGTGCAGCTAGTCCACATCCTGGACATCTGTAATACCCACCAATGTCCTTCAATCATAGATACAAGGAAGAGTGTTTCTTTTCCACCAACAGTAGGAGTTGCTGACACGATAAACACAGCGAGGCTGCTGCAGTTTCCTTCGGTGCTGCAGTATCTTCTTTACTTGTCATTTTGTGCACCACTCTCTCTCTGGCTGCAGGACCTTGATGGTTAACACGACAGTCATGGATCAGGGCTAACATGCAGTCCAGAGAGGGTTTATAGTCCAGAACGCATTGAGTAGCCTCGTCACAACACCGAACAGACGGGTCAGGGTGTCTCATGATGGTGACGCTGGTTTGCAGTGGGAGTCGTTGAACGGCCAAGAAACCACAGTCTTGTCAAACAGGACAGTTGAGGGTTGTTGGGCGTCTCTTCTCCCAGACTCAAACCGTGCTGTTGATAGGATGCGTACGTCGAGGAAAGCCGCCATAAAACCCCTTGTTGTCAGAAAGTAAATGAACCTCCGGCCAAAACCCAGATCACATCATGGCACTGAAACAAACACAGAATAAACCTCACGGAGCAGAGCGGGCAGCACGAGGCTGGCGCCGCTGCTGCTGTCGTAGCCGAGCTCCGAGCCGGAGCGCCGGCCGACGCCGGGATAATCTGGTCTGACGGGAGCTCCACAAGGAAAACACTTCATCTGGAGAAGAATCGGAAAATAAATGAGGAAATGTGCGGATGAATAAGTACATGTGGAAAGATTAAGTCAGAGGATTTTAAGTATTTTCACTTATTTTTATTTGTGTTTATAATTGTTTATATTTTCAAATATACGTGTACATACGTTTCTTCTGCATGTGCATTATTTTTCTCTTTCTGTCTTTTTTTCTCTATTTTCTTACCCTTTTTTTTTTCCTTTTGAGGAAAGAGGTGAAAAAATTATAGGAAGAATAGACATTTAAATTATAAAGGGAATAAAAATGTACATGCAAAATATAAAAAGGACAGAAAAAATACTTGTTCCTTTGTCTTAAGAATTCCACATTTATTGTTTCTTTAATTTCTGCATATTTCATTTTACTCGTTTATTTCATGAACTTATGGTTCTTTAGGGTTTAAAAAAAAATCTTCCCCAGATGTGTTCTTTTCTCTTGTGGCTCCCCCCAGGCTCATTCCAGATGTTTCTCTGCTGTTTGATGATAAACCACTTCACTGTGAACGCTGCGTTCAGCCTCAGCTCTGCTGCTCCGGACGCGAATGAAAGGAAATGCGACATTTCTCCCGTTTCAGGTGTTCGGCTCAGGTCTATGCACGCAGGAAGAGACGTCTGCAAGCGGCCACATGTGGGCGCCGCAGCGCCATCGAGGCTGGAAAACATGGAACTTTGTTTCCTTTAACCAAAGTCGAGTGGAGATCAAGCCAGAACATCTCTGCTGACCGATGCTTCGTTGCTGTTACTGATGCTCTCCTCTGGAACCACGAGCAGTTTTGTCTTTTAAATGTTTTTTTACACAGAATTTAAACTGTAAATAAAATCATTAGATTGCTTCTCGGTGGTATTCTGTGCAGTGGAAACATTCAGTGCCTTCGAAAAAAAACCATGCAGATGTTGAACAGATGCAAAACTAAACTAGCATCAGATTTAGTTCTAATGTATATTTAATACAAAATCAGGTGTTTTTGATCTGAAGCTACTTATTTCTGCATTTCTTTCACCAGTGGCTTCAAGTCCCACCTGACCATTAAAACAGCTTCTCTTTTACTGATGTCTACTGGTGATGTCCACACGATGTAATCACTTTACAGATTAGAAATCAACACACCAGCTTTGAATGTAATTGTTTATGGCCTGCAACGCAGGAAGAAAGGTGGGATGGGAGAAATCGACGGATGTCAGCGGGGGATTGTGACTGATTTGGTACAGAACCAGTATCCGTGAAACCGTGTGCAGCTGCTTTTTCTTCTCAGGGTCATCCACACGTTATTCATAGAAAACACATTCACCACTTATTATAAACTGCTCTGTGTACAAAGAAGCTCCACGTCAATCCTGTCCAAAGGCAGGGACATCAGTAAGACGAGATACTGTGGAGGATTTCAAAATAAAAGTATTAATGACCCCCAAACGGTTTACCTTCAGATTGGATCTAAATATCACCTGAAATTCCTCACTTCATACCAAAATGTCCCATTAGAAAACTTTTTAACTTATTGCATACAATAAATAAAAGGATGTGTATTAATAACAAGTAAGTCTAACAGGAAAAATAATTTTCTTATTTGGATCTTCAACGTTTCAAATTTGGGGGTTTTACATTTAAATTTTAGGAACAAACGACACACATACTCAATAATTTAGTGATTTATTTATTCTCCCCAAAGTAAGACAAAGATCAAACTTTTTTTGCTTCATTAATGGAAGACCACAAAGCATTCAAACACAAATCAATGGATATTATTGCAAATGTTTAGCCACAAACTCAATAAATTACCTACTTTCTTCATTAAGGCACACTCAGTAGTTCACATTAAAGTAAGAAAAGAAAAACAGAAATGAATAGTCTAATCTGCTCTCAAACATGCTGAAACACCACGAATCAATAAGCGGATGACGGGGTCATCTGCACCACGGATTTATTTACACGGCAGGGGGGTATTAAAGGTTGAGTAAATGCACACTGGACCCGTGATGTGTGATCCGCTGATGGGAATCAATACGCTGGCAGCTAAAAAAACCCTACTAGGAACTACACACTGGCGTGTTTGGATGTTTGAACCAGCGAGAGCTGGATGCAGCGTCGCCACTTTATCTGCAACGAAAAAGGAAAAAACAAAAACATCCTCGGCCAGAAACAGGAATGAACGACGACTAAAACAAGCCCAATTACCACCCCGAGAACATTGGTTTTGACCTGCATCCCATCATCAACTCTAAGTGAAAACGTGCAGCCTGTTTGCATGGCCAGCACAGCGAGGAACCTCCTGTTCCCCCTCTAACTTCACCAGCCCAGTCTCACCTGGCCGCGTATCGGAGGATCCACCTGAAATCACACTCTAAACTGGTGACTATTTCCAGAGGTTTGGTTCTTTCAGGTTACCGTGACCATCAACTCAGTTAATGTGCAGTGAGAGTTCAGAAAAACAGTTAAGTTTGACAACATTTATGTTGTATGATGTAATTTAAGACACGTAGGGGATGGACATGAGGAGAGAGCCAACACAGGCTCGAGGAACCTTCAGGGAATGGGGCTGAAGTGCTTCACACTTCTCTTATGATGCAGCACAGATCTAAGACGACCCGACACCTGCTCTGATGTCACACACCAAGTCCAGTCATCACCCTGAACTGACCCCGTCGCCTAAATGCATCGCTGCTGGACACCGCTGTTTACCAGACAATGTGGGTTCCTTATTTATGTGTCCATCAGGATGGTTTGATTAGGAAGAAACGTATTAATCAGGTCAGGGGCCTCCCATCCCCCCGGCCCCTGCAGGGGCAGCAGGCCTGACGACGACAATGAGCCGCTTTGTGTCTGAAACTGTTTAGTTTGGTCAACTCAGTTCTGTTTGCTGTGAGAGCTGTCAATCAGCCTCCTCACTGGACACGCCCCCTGCAAAACTTAAGAGTGTGATTATAATATATCATCATTATTATTATATATATATATATTTATATATTTTAAATCATTCAGTGGTTACATTTTTCTTCAGAGTAAGAAACTGTCAAATAGTTGTTGGGGGCTGCTAACATCACATACGTGTAAATTGTATAAATTTATAATCCAATATTTACATATGGAAATAAAATGGATCATGAATCTATATCGTATATATTCTATATTATAATCAACATCTTTAGATTTGGGCAAAAGAGAATCCATTTCAATAAGATAACTTACAAATTATGGCGTTAGTAGTAATTGTATTTTAAATTAAGACGATAAGCAGCTAAGTAAACACGGTGGCCCTTTGTGTTGGGTTTGAAAGGAGAAATATTTTGTCTGGTGCCTGAAATGACTCGAAAGTAAAACCTCAGAATAATATAAACGAGTCCGTATTCAGGAAGCTCTCCTCGCTTCACGCCATGAAGCACTCACGACATTAAAAGCAAGTTGAAACTATTGTTTATACAGTTAATTTAGTCCACTTAGTCTACCAAGGAAAGTGACTAATGATGCCCTAGTAGTTTATTCAACATGTTATATCCTGATCAGGAAGTCTGACTTCTAATTAGCTTTCTTGATGGTTTCCACTAAGAAGTTGAAAACTTTAATATCCCACAGGTGAGTGAACGCAGCACTACACCGGGACCAACAGCTGTTCACATTTAGCTGTAAAAACTGAAAACACAGAAGAATGCAGACGAGGAATTATGACATGATTGTTGCTGGCGTATTAGTCAGTGGTTAGTCTTGCAAAACGTTCAGCACCAGCAGGTGAACAGCTCCTCTACGCTCAAGAAAAACGCTGAAGCTGAGTTCACACAGCATCCAAGGTGTCATCCTCGCGTTTGCTGGCAACCTGGTGAAGTCAGAGGGGAAGGTTAGAGTAGCTGCAGGAAACAAGCCCGGCCCACAGCAGAACAAGCAGGCTAGGGAGGAGAGACGTGTGACTGAAGCACAGCAGCGCCCACAGGCGAGCAGAGAAGAGACCAACACCACCCACGGATTTCTTGTTAATTTAATTGACAGAGTCAATATAAAACATCATCAAAAAAGGCAAGAAGAAAAAAAGAGAACAGCAGAAAAAGACTCTTGGCAATGTGAGTTTCTCAGTCCATGCTGATCAGAGGAGAAAAAACAAAAAGATGAAATAAATAGAATAAACCTGCAACTGAGGTCTGCAGGTCAACGGCCGTAAACGAGTACGCAACAACACGAGCGATGAACGTTCAGAACCAACAGACTGTTCTTGGGTGTCCACACCAACGACCCCAGCCTCAACTCAAACAAGACTAATTCAGGACTGGAGAACGAGAACATTGAACGATCAGACAGGACGGATCCCCCTAAATGTGCTTTAGAACTCTTCATGTGGCGTATTAATCGTTTTGATCTATCAAAGCGCACCCTTTATTTATATTTAATTGGATTTAACCACTTAATAGTGTAAGCAAAAATGTTTTGATTACTAATATCTAACATGACTTAATCTAATGAATTTAGTTTTGATCTGAAGGACTAGACCAGGAGTCGACACTTTCAGGCAGTAGATCGCGATAAGGGCGAGCGTTAAAAGTTCTCCATGAAACATCCTCGTTAACGACGCGTTTTATCTCCATTCAGCAACACTGAATCTTTAAAGTCTTGTTGCACTTCATCCCTAATAAGATTATTCAAAAAGGCCAATTTCAAGGTTTCTAAGTTTTCATGCATTCATCGTCTTTGACCTCGATGTCCATGCTTGTGTTTTCATCAAGGTTTTTAGATGCACATATTAAACTAGAGCAGGTAAGAAAGTGTTTTTAAACTTGCCGCGGGTGCAGAGAAGCCAAGCTTTTGCCAGTTCTGATGCAGCCAAACTTTCACTCGCATGACTGATGAGCTGTGCTGTCCCTGGATGTTTAAAACGCTCACATAAGGAAATGAGAACAATGGATAACAATCCCTGAAGACCTTCCCCAGTTTTCTCTCACACGTGACCAGAGACAGCTGGGTTTGTTTGCATTCTCTTCCACCAAGTTTAGTTTTGGATTCGACACCACTACCCTGTTTATTAAACGCAGCTGCCGACAAAACTAGACGCTCTTGTTTATCCTCTTCCAACCAGCTGATGGACACGGGTCTGATTACAACATTAACTTGGTTGGGTGAGGATGCGGCAGCTGATATGTCTGAATTAACTGGGGTGTAAATAAAACAAAAACGTGACATTTACAACAAATAAAAGCAGACTTTAAGTCGTACCTCTGGAAATTGACCTTTACATTGTCATAACATAAAACTAGATGCTATTGTGAAAGCAAGAGAATTTGTGGGAGAAAATAAAACTTGACTTGTGCTTCTTGCTCTTCCTTCGCTTATCGTTACATTCCACAGAGGTCGTGAAGTGCAGTCG